>NW_021319083.1:18630156-18705787 GCF_001605985.2 Dendrobium catenatum | reverse complement strand
GTATCTGGGTGGACAATCTAGTCAAATTGTGTATTTGAAATTTTGTTGATTTATATGGTTTTCAATACATCACAAATTCAATCTTTTTGTAGCTGATCGTTGAGACTGTGCTGCACCACCCACTGCCTTCGCCATCATCGTTTTTGTACTAGTCGTCTTGCCATTGCAATCATCGCTCCAGTGCCACACTCCACTTTCCCTATGTCGGTCCACCATAGTGCCATTATTGTTACACCGCCACCCGCACGCACCACTAGTATTATGTCGACTATGTTCACTCCTGATATACTGTCAATATTGGACCTTGACCCGAACCCTAACCGACCCAAAAATTTGGTTTGGTTGACCCGAACCCGAAGCGAGTCGGGTTCGGGTCCGAAAACTGACCCTTACAAAAGCGAGTCGGGTCGGGTTGACCCGGGAACCCAGGAATGACCGGAATGAGCTCTGACCAGCCCTGCCCGCCCGCACGCTTGCCCGCTGCCCGTGACTGCCGCGAGCCCGCTTGTAGCGCTCTCGCGTCGCGTGTCGCACGTGAGGACAGCGTGCACGCGCGTCCCGAGCTCACATCCCGAGCATTTCAGCTCACGCGCTGCGCGGCTCGAGCTGCTTCACCGACGTCGAGTTCGTATCGCCCGATGCTTTCGCCAGCTCGCTGCCGTCGGCCATGTCCTGCCGACCCGCTGCTGCAAGGTTTTTTATCGTCGGCGTCTTCGAGTTGACTCCGAAACCAGCTATGCAAAGAGAGAGAGGAGTCAGTTCATGGTCAGAAAGTCGACCTGTTTTAAAAAAACGGTCGGTTGACCCAACCCGAATAGTGCCGTGTCAGTTTCGTTCGACCCAACACGACCCGTGACCCGAAATGACAGGTCTAACTCCTGCCAACTATCAACACCGCATTTTTTACTTTAAATTGTATTCATCTACTTCAAGCAAAAATAAAATAATCACATACATTTATTTTACACTCACTAAAATTAATTCAAAACATTTCAAATACATGTATTCATTTCACATCACATTCCTTTTCAGCTAACAAGCATGCCCTTTGTAATAAATATCAACTTCAATAGCAATTAATAAAGTGCGCATTATTTATAGAATGAAGCTTTATTTATAAAATGTCCATTTCAAATGAACTCGCCTTTTCTTATTTTTTAAATTATTAAATTTGTTTATAATTCTCATAATCTATATTATATGTGTTGCTATTAGATTCGTGCACCGCTGCTGATCACAAAGCCAAGACTTTTCAGCTGCACTGAACAAAATGATTTCCTACGCAAATGCTGGTAAAAAATTGGAGGAAAATGAAAATTTTAAAACCTAACCTTTTATTTTAGGCTGATTCTCTCCATACCGTATTTAAGCAAAGGCTCGGCTCTAAATAATTATATAATCGTGTTGCTTAATATTTATAGGTTGATTTTAATTATTTGAATAAATATGGATTTATATATTGCATAATGCTCAAGTGAACAAATATGTAGTTACTTATTCTAAGGAATATACAAAAAGTTTAGGTTTAGGGTTAAATTAATTTTCACAGTTGTATGACAAATGTCATTAAAGTTTGTTGTAAACAAATTTGAATTAGATAAATTATATTCAAATTTTTGTTCAGATATGATTATGCCTTGTTAAAATATAGTTCGAACAAATTCGTATTTGATCCAGTAACTAATTCGAAACATGATTTGAACATAGCTCTATCTTAGTCCCACGCACATATAGTCTCATTAATGAGCCTTAAGAAGCTCCCTATTGTGAAAACCCTCACTACATAAATTTTGTTATTTGTGGCGGACTTTGTGACGAGCCAGCGAACGTAAATGGGCGCTGCCTCAAGTTTCAAGCTTTTCATTCATTTTTCTCATTGTTTGCAAGCTTGTCATCCTCCTTCGCTTTTCTACATCAGTGAGTAGGGGTGTCAATTTACACGACCCGAAACGACCCCGACCACGAAAAATTTGGGTTTCTGCGTCGACCCGTTTGTTGAAACGCGTCAGGTCGAGTTCAATAAACTGACCCGTTAAAAAAGAGTCGGTTGGGTGACCCAGACAACCCGAAAATTGGGTTTGGGTCTGCTGCCCAAGCATTTCCAGTGCCTGCCCAACGCGTCATCTGGAGCTGCCAAGTCGCGTCGACACCTGCGTGTTCCAAAGCCTCTGAGACTATCGCGTCTCGAATGGTCAAGTCTCGCGCGTGCGATGCCTCGGTGCCTGCCCTGCCGCTGCCACGTGCATTGCCTGCCCTGCCCGCGGGCGCTGCCCAAACCGCGAACGCCCATGCCCCCGCGGCTGCTCAGTCCCAAACCCACGAAACCCCGGCCCTTCGCCCGCTCAGGCGGCTCAGCCGCTGCTGCCTGTGCTGCGTGCGTTCCCGAAGCTCGTCGAGTCTCGACAGCCTTTGCGGTCCTTGAAACCCTTGGCTTTGGATGTTTTTTTTTAAATTTCTGGCGTTCAGGTGTTGTAAAGCCTGGCAACCGCACGGTCGTGTCAACCCGACACCCGTGCGGGTCAGGTCCTGTTTTGAACAAGCTGCCATTACAAAAAACGGGTCGGGTTCGGGTTACCCGTTTAGAGCCCGGGTCAAATTCGGGCTTCACCCAAACCCGACCAGCCGACCCGAATTGACACCCCTTCCGTGAGACCCCATATCCTTCGCGAACAAAAGAACTACGACAAACTCTTTCTCTTTTTTTTAAAAAAAATATTATTTTTAATGAGTGTAGCTTAGATAGTAGCCAGTATTTGTGGATTTGTGGGGAATTTTTTTCTATTTTTTAAAGGACCCTTTTGGCTTGCTGAAAATGCAAGTTTGGCTGAGAAGTGATACTCCAAATGATGTATCTAATAGCTATGTTACATATTAAATAGGAGAATCAATCATGTATATGAAATATTTTGAGATGGTAATTCATATTTGAACATTTGAGAGATGTTTTAGGTCTGAAAATTTTGGTGTGCCATAAGTGATACTCAAAGTAATGTGTCTTCAAGGTAAATTTGTTATTTTGGTAATTGTAAGTAGCCCAATTTATCTTTGTTTTTATGTGTGATTTGTATAGCATTAAGGATAATATAAGTATCTTAGGACTCATAATGTAATTTTTCTTAAGGAGATATAAGTAAATTGGTTTGTAGATGGTGGATTTTATTGTTGGTAATTTTTGTAGTAATTTAATTTAAATTGTTAGGTAAATAAATGGAGCAAGTTTTTGATAAACTTTTGTAATTATTCTAAATTCTAATATGTAGATTTTTGTTTATTGTTTTCTTTTTGTATTAGTGATAAGGTTTTGATGGAAATAGATTTTCTGTTAGTTAACCGCAATAAAATAAACATTTATATGAAGAAGAAGAAAAAAAAATAATATTTGTTAAGATTTGCATATTCTTGTTAAAGTCATGTAGGAGACATCCATTTACAGTGCTGGTGTTTAAATTATTTGATCATTAAATGATTTTATTATTAATATTTCATGCTGGCTTATTTGATTAAATATTCTGTTTTACAAAATTTTTTAATTAATTTGATGGAATTTGTTCAACAATAGTAGTTGTTTGAATGCAAAAAATAGAAGTGTTTGCGTCCATGGAGTATTTCGCGGCGGAGAGAATATAGTTTAATGTCTTAGCATTGTACGAAGATCCAGCACAACAATCAGATAAGTGATGAAGAGGGTAGCATTCATAAGAGACACCAGAGTTTTTACGTGGAAACCCCTGAAAGGACGGCGAAAAACCACGGGGCCTGGCCCAATTTGACTAGATATACAGTATTTGTAGTCGTACCATAATTGAGCCCTTCCTTGAGAAGGCATTGGATTTGATGTAGCAAATGTACATCATATAGATTGCCTTACATGGTGGAGTACATATACATGTTTGATTGGTCGGAAGAACTGTAGTCGGCAGGGAGACCGGGGTCAGAAAAATCGATTGTCGTTAATGTAGAGGTCGGAAGACCATAGTAGGCGACGGAAGCGTCGAGGAAGACTGTAGTTAGCAGGAGACTGCGGGCTATGAAAGACTGGTTGTCTGGTGATGAGAGGTCGGACGTACCATAGTAGGCGACAAGGTCGTGAGCAAGGACCGTAGTCGGCAGAGACTGCGGGTCTGAAAGACCCGTGTCTGGTGTATGGAGGTCGGATTATAAAAGACCATAGTAGGCCGACGCGGAAGGTCGGGGCAAGACCCGTCGTGGCAGGAGACCGGGGTCTTGAATGTCGAGAGCCTTAAGAAGGACGTCGGGTCTTCAGCAGGACATAGGACTGAAAGTCGGACCTTTAAGCCAAGACGTCTGGTCTTCAGCAAGACGTAAGAGACTGAACGTCGGGCCTCTTAAGCAGACGTAGGATGCTGAACGTCGGACCTTAAGGCAGTGGTGCCAATGAAAACTGCCGACGAGGCTTCGGTGGTTGGTCCGGCGAGGTTGCCTGCGGTGGCCGCGCGAGGTTCCTGGCTGTGGTTACGGCGGGACTTCTGCGGTGGTCCGGCGGCCGTCGAGGAGGACCTTCATCCTTCTCTTCTTCCTTCTCTTCTATTTTTCTCTCTCTTGATTGATTCCCCTCTCATGAGAAAAGAAATGAGGGCCTAATTATAGATTTTCTAGGTGCGCATGGCCCGTAATAAGCGTGAGATCAGGGCGGGCGAATAGGAGTGGTTGAATGGCACGGACGATATGAATCCTACGATTGTACACCATTCATTGTCATTGAATGCCTTAGTGCATGTTTCGAATTTGGTTCATCTTGGGCCGTTGGATTCTTCTTGTCGAGGCGATCGAGTTCGAGTATAAGCTCTGATCAAAATCGAGAGACTGTTTGGTAACTCAAATTGTTTTGGTTTGAACCTTTCCAAAAGCTCTCGGGTCCATGATTTGAACCCCATTTGCGCTCGGATTGGGGTCGAACTTTGGTGTCGTTGAGTTCGTATCCAAGATGCTCAGTTTTGACTATTAAGTTCGCTGAAATTGCGAGTTCACATGCTCCCGAATAATTTTTGAAGTTTCACGTGTTGGAATTGCCTAGAGATTCGTGCCGATCAAGATTTTCATTGATGACGCTATTCAAGAAGTATGTAACAATGCATGAAAGCTGGAATGTGAGATGTAAGTTTTAAGGTTGTTGTTTGTTATGATAGGAGTCCTAACAATCTCATGATATGGGTATGGATATTGTATTGTATTAGTAATGCCCCCCCCAGCCCCATCCCCCCTCCAACCCCCCACCCCAACCCAACCCAACCCCGCCCCCCCCCCCCCCCCCACCTCCCCAGCCCCCCTCGCCGCCACCACCCCCTCCCACGCCCAGCCCCCAGACCAACCCCCCCCCCCCTCTCCCCTCCCCCAACAACCCCCCCCCCCACCCCCCCCCCACCCCCCCCCCCCACCCCCCACCCCCCCCACCCAACCCACCCACCCCCCTCCACCAACCCCCCCGTCCCACACACCACCAAAAGGTAACCAGCCCCCCCCCCCCCCCCCTCCCCCCCCCACCCCCAGACAGGCTAAAGATACAATCTACTAAGACACATATCAATAATGGTTTAGTCTTGATTCTTCTATAAGTGGGGTGGTGAGGGTTTGGGTTCAAAAACTTATTTCTTAGAGACTCGATAAGGATTCCTTCGAGTAAATTACCAAGCCATATGCATTGCTTCTAGACCTTGGATGCCAAAACAAGGGCTTGTATTGTAAGCATTTGCAATTGGTGGAATTTAGTGTACTACATATTGGATATGCGTTTTCTAAGATAATGCCAATGAACTTCATCATTGTTGTTAGACAAGGTCGAAATTTTTTCATTTTATCTAACATGTATGCTAGTATAGGTTTGTGCGTTGGCTGAGAAATTTTTATAGTGCCCGCACATTGCAGTGTTATAACATTACGTGAAAATTTTAAGAAATAGTGAGACAGAATGGATGTTGTGATTTGATTTATGTGCCAAAATATGTACACATCAGGGAACGTTGATGACCCTTAGGGTATCAACAGGAGCATGATGGATACATCAAGGTAAGACTCGAGATTTACCAATGCCTTGTGAACCAAGATCTTAACGTGTTGGGCTGTTTTAACCATGACGGGAGTGACTCAAATGTGGAGTCTATGAATACAATGCATTGGAGTCGCGTTCAAATGACGCTTTAGAAAGAGTTTGACGGTTTCAAATTTGGCATGTACGGTCACCATATATTACAATGTTATGGCTATGCACTTTGAAGGAGGTATAGATCTCATGTTGGTTGAATGAGCATTAAGAGATAATTGTCTTTTTCACCTCAAGTTTAATCAACAGTTCATTGGAAAATTGAATAAGAAGGCGGAGGTTGCCCAACTTGATTAGAATCAACAAGCATAAGGTTCAATTTGTAGACACAATTGTCACGACTGTACATGCTTAATTTTATAGAAGAAATAATATGTATTTGCCCAGATTGAATAACTATTATATTATCATTTACCTTGTTGCACTCATTGTGAGCCCTACTATAGAAAACTGCTAAGATGAAGCCACCTTGATTGTGTTAAGATTTATTATAGGCTTAAAACAACTTCATAGGAACTATGTTGGTTAATTTTATCATTATTTCCGATATGGAGGCCTAAAACTGTACAAACAAAACAAACAAGTGGGCTTTGCTCCTCTCTACCTAGTCCAATTACAAAATATCTAGTAAACCACATACGAATCGATTATAGAAACTCCAAGGAGCAAAATTGATAATAAGAGAGCAATAGTTGCTGATAGTGTGTGCACTTAGTAGGAACATAATTGGAGTGCATGTCCTACTACATTAAGTTACTTGCTCGTGGACCCTTTTTAAAATGACAAAATTTTGTTCAATAAATTATGACTGTTCGCAAGTTTTTTTGCCTCATGCCTTGTCATAAAAGCACTTATATTTAGCATATGCATCTGATCATGCAAGTTAATTGTTACAATCTTTTTAAATTCTTTTGCTACAATCATACTAAAAACCTTGGGGACTTTACAATGCTGTTTATTTAAACTGTTCTTAAAATTAATACTAGTTTTTATATGCCTATAAATTGCTCAAATTCTATACGATGCAACTATTTTAACACTAAATGTAATTTTGTAATATATACACTTTTTCCAAGCATTCACAGCATGGTACGACCAAGCTAAGCCAAATAGGCGCAGTCGTAAGATGCCATCCTCCTTACGGAAGGAACCCCACCTAAGCATCGGTAGTTACATCCATCCTAGTATTACATCAATAAGCCGGTAGCAACACGCAGCAACTCATCCAACATGATGATAGTTTTAAATTTTGTATCATTTCTTGTGTTTATTAGTTTGTTATTTGCATCACCCTTTTTTAATTCATACAGATTACTATACATGCATTACTTTTATTGTAGGGCAGAATCCTAGAACCATCTTCAAATCTAACTGACGGTGGCATGATTGGTTCAGTTAAAATGCCTAAGATTTATGATTGTGCTTAGAGATGGTTGGATTGGAATGTGTCAGCCATATGACAATATATAGGAGGATCACCATTTGCGGACTCCTTTGCTAGATAGCATGATTACACACATCGAATATGTTCCACCTCGCCAATTGGCGAAGATTGAGGATTAAATTACATGAATAACCATGGATCTTAGTGCACAAATTTTACGATCCAAACATTTATATGATACCACAGTCGGTTGGTCCAAGGCGACGATGGCTTGGTTAGCCTAATTGTTGCTGATCACTATTTTAAGTGAGGCATATGAGAGACCGATGTTGTCTACCATGACCCGTTTAACCATTATATATAATTTGAAGTTTAGATAGTTAGGCTCATGCACATACTTGCATGCCGACTTAGGTTGTAGCTGGACTTTCTAGCGGAACTCATACATTTTTCTAACGTAAGACTCAACTTTTTAGAGGCGATGAGTGCGATAATTATTCATTCATGGGGATTGCCACCTTTTATCAGACACGCCTCGGATTTGGAGATCCATCTTCCATTTGTATACTTACCCTTCATGAGAGACATTGGTATTTAACACATATAACTTGGGGTTGGCATATCTTACCCGCCTGTGGTATAGAAAACTGTTAATTGTTAGGCTTACAAGGCCCAGAGGGCAATCATAATAGGATGTATGCATTACTGCATATTTGGGCCATGGGAGCAGCATTCATTGTTGCGACCATTACCACATTCCTTTAGCCTATTTAAGCTCGATGGTTTGCAGTGTCTGCACATTGGGTTTGATTGTTGTTTTTTTTATTAGTAAATTTTTTTAAATTATAGTGTTATTTTGGATTAATTAATTCTTCTGTGTAGATGGATGAGGAGCACTTGCTGATATAGTCCAGCACTGTGTCGGGAGGCGTATAAGTGCGGAAACTCGAACTCCGATGCCACACAGCGTTATGGCACGCTATGATGAGCACTTGATTAGTCATGTAATTATGAAGCAATTCAGTACAACGTCTATTTGTTTGATCTTGTCACGCACTCTGCACGTCTAAAGGTTACAAACATTTTTCATTTATATTTTTGACTTCAACACAAGTGATTGGAGATCCTTATGCAATCGATAGATTCTAATCGCATCTTAAGCGTCACATAAAAAATAGTGTCAGTTCTCGTCAGGATATTGGAACTAGACAGCATCCCTTTCAAAGTTTTGAGAGAGTTTAGTGGCACCCACCTGATAAAGTTTTTATTGACAGTTTGAGGCTACTCCCCAGTTCAACTGAAGTCTGCATCACTATGTACCACTATAGCCTGCGGAGCTTGTACCGTGCATAGTTGATGCCATTTGAAAGGCGGAACGGTGGATTGGATTGTGTACTAACGACACCTACATTGCCTTGTGGAGCAGTAGAGATTATTATGTTAGGGTCAATAACTTATTACATTCATAAATAAACCACTATTTTATAAGGGTTTATATCATATGAGGCTTACTAGTGTATATCGCTCTGAAAGCAGCAATGTCGGATTCCTTATACACCGTTTGGTACATAAGGTGATCGATGCCATTGTCCTCCCAAGCACGCCATATTTTTATGCAAATAAATGTATTTGGCTTACTACTCTGCATTATATATTTACTTTCCTTGTCGTGACTAGCAGGACCTTACAAATCCTTATATATTTGGCGAGTGCTTAGAGGTTCGCTATGAGATATGATAGCATGACGTAGCAGCATAGAGTAGGGGCAGGACGGTATATCAGTAAGGGGTTATGCGACAAAATGCATTTATTGAGGATGATAGATATTTTGATGATAGCTATTACTTAATGCTAAGTCATGAGCGACAACATTCAGCCTCCCACCTAAGTGCTACAAGAACATAGGCGATCTCGCGAGAAGTGCTGGCCCCTCACTACTCTTATGGGTTGATCAGGGGCACTCACTCCGACAAGACACCACGAGCATATCAATCATCAAGAGCTTCTCGTTTTCTTGCTCCTCAAGTATCAGAAGATTTCGTCGCGATACATTGCTGTGGTCATGCCACCTTACATTACACCCAGTTAGACGCATGTGTGTCAAGTCGACGATTACACTGACTTACTACAGTAGTCTATCTAGACTAGGTCAGTTGATGTCATTACCTTACCTTTTGACTGCATTAGTTTTTGATTATATTACTATTGATTTTGCATGTCAATATACTAGTGTTATACGTGCGCTTCAACGAGTGGTACTAGTTGGGCTGAAAAAAGAGATTTGTTTTGGAAGGATGTAGCCGATAAGCAAATGATAATTCAAATATTTTATATGGGCGGAATAAGGTTTGAACTTGACCTTGCTGTGAGAATTCCTCAAAATTCATAAGTAACGAATCATCAAATAATCATTTAAACGACCGAAGGCGATGAGAAGTAGAAATAAGATTTCGTATAATTGGGGTCAAATTTGAATTGCAAATTTACTATCGATGAATAGCTCAGTCTAAGCTCGAAATTCTATGGTAAACAACTGACATACGGCGTCAGCCAGTATGGTCGAAATTCGATATTCAAAATATTTAGTTACAACGATCAAGATATGCCTATCGTTAATCTCATGCTCAGAAGTCACGACACAAATGATATGTCTTCCCAAGAGGATTAGAAATGATATCATCCACTATCAGTTAATCCGAAATATGAGCATAACGATCGTACGTTGATTTATTCTTTTCAAGGAGAATTAATTGTAATTTTTCTTGTTTTAAAATGTTGATTTTTAACTTGTAATTTATTCATTTTTTCATCAAATGAAATGTCTTCCCTTAAAACCTCTTCTTCTCACATCGACCACCAATTCCCTCAACGACCTCCCAACTAGCTCCTATTACAAAGCCTTCTCCTAACACATCATGCGTCTTCAATAACAAGTGCGCATAGTTACTCTTCATTACAATAGTTTTATCCTCTCATGACTGCAAGTCTGCAGCAAGCCGCCAACAAACTCCTTATAAAAAAAAAACCTTCACCTCACACATCACCCATCCCATCAGTCAAGCTCCAGGCGTGCCTCCAAGAGCAAAAACCTTTACCTCACAATCGATTGATCCTATTGACCAGGCCCCAATACGATACTAGTTGTGAAAATCTTTTCTCACAGCGTCCTGATCCCTTCATATTATAACATGATCACATAAACAATGCACTTACAATTTCGAACTTAATTTGGAATCATGCTTGAAGAAATTAGATTTTAACTCCAGGCTTTCAATCATTTGAAGATTTTTTTCCCATGAAGGACTTCATTAAATAGAACAGATAAAAAATAAGATAATTGTTGACAAAAAAATTTCAAACATAGTTTCTTAAAATTAAGAAAACCGTGTGATATATTGCCCTAAATTTGGGAACATCATGAGATGTTAAATCAAACTTCTCTAATCCTTTTGAATGCGCCCCGTCGATCGTGAATTTAGGAGAGACATAATAGAGGATAGATCGCGAGAAGCAGAAATGTTTGCGGCCCGCTGGATACAAAAGCATTTTGGAGCCTAAGGAATTGAAGTGATTATTAAGTTACCGCTTAACGCTCGCGCCAGGCTTCTTGGCCATGGAAGAAACAGCCGTTAATTTCAAAAATCTTGTATAAGGGAGTTCCAGGGCCACAAGAGAAGGTACGGACTAAGGAGGACTAGCGGTTAAACCCCTCCCGCCTCCCCTTTTGCCTGTAATGAGAGGCACCTGGAAATCTAGGGTTTGCTCTTTTTTTTCGGTCTCCATTTTAATAATGCGTCTGTCCGTTCCGTGTATCTGAAGCACCTTTTCGTGTTTTACACAGTTTTCCGTCACCTTCTCACTTGGTCCAGCAGTGGAGTTTGACCTAATGTTTTACTTGTGTAATGTGAAGGTTGCATTCTGTGGCTATGGAACGGATGCTCGGCACGAAGCTAGCCTCGGGCTCCGCTGGATCACATGCACGTGTTTGGAATACGACGCTCTATGGCCAGTAATTTCTAATGTTCAAACCGTGCCTATGATTTTTTCATGTAACCACGTTGTTGGCATTAGATGATTTTATAAAGTAAGAAGGGATTTACACACATAGCACTCCAAATGTATTCCTATTTCAATATCTATTACTTATTTAACTCCTCTCTATATAATGCGGAAGGTGAAGTTCTGACGACTTCTTAAGAAACACGCTCTTCCCGCGGATTCACCTCTAAATGACGAGCAGGTTCATTGAGTTTGGCAAGGACGTAAGCTGACATGGAAACATCATAGCTTAAGTTTTTCCCTTTCAGATTAGCTTATTATAGATTTGTTACATGTTTGTTACATTATTTCTAGAAGTTCTTAGTAGCTTATATAAGCAGGTATTGTAAGGAGGGGAATTAGATGAATATTATGACATTTTGAAGCTTTGCAGCTTATTGTGTACCCCTGGTTTTGGGAATCCCTTCAAGCAGGTCCGATTCTTGTGACAATCCATTACATCGGTTTGGTATTCTAAAGCTTGAAGCTTGCGAAGAAGATGGACTGCAAAAAAAGGTGGGCTGTCGACAATATCGAAGCCGAGAAGATTGGCGGTCGCACGGAAGATTGACGCGAATAAGAGGACGGTCGACGACGATCGATGAGGATGAAGCAATGTGGGTCGACGAAGATTGAAACGCTGGCCAAAACCCTTAGTGGTAGCCAAGTGATTGCCGTCACTTTGAATTGAATTGAATGCTTTATGTTTTGTTAATTTCATGCATTCGGTGGAGAGAATCAATGAACAAGAAATTATGTAATATATTATATATGTATGAATTTTATTTATTTTTTTAGTCTAAAAATTATTAGAATTATTAAATTTTTAAGAATAAATTGTCATTATTATTATGTTAATTTTATTACTTTTAATTATATTATTATTTATTACATCATCCAGTTCGACCCCGGTTCGATCGGTTGAACCGGTCGAACCATGAACCTCTCATTCTTCCGGTCCGGTTTTCACAACCTTGGAAACAGTGGGTGTTGCTGATGTTGATTTTATGTGCCAAAAGATGTACACATCAGGGAACGCTGATGACCCTAGGGTATTCAACAGGAGCATGATGGATATCATCAAGGTTAAGACTGAGATTTATCAATGGCTTGTAAACCAAGATCTTACGTGTTGGGCTTTTAACCCTTGACGGTTGACTCAATGTGGAGTCATGATAACAATGCATTGGAGTCCTTCAATGACGCTTTAAAAAGAGTTTGAGGTTTTCAAATTTGGGCATTTGTTCTGTCATATATTACAATGTTATGGCTATGCACTTGAGGAGGTTATAGATTCTTGTTGTTGATGAGCATTAGAATAATTGTCTTTTTACACCTCAAGTTTAATCAGTTGACTCAATGTGGAGTCATGATAACAATGCATTGGAGTCCTTCAATGATGCTTTAAAAAGAGTTTGAGGTTTTCAAATTTGGGCATTTGTTCTGTCATATATTACAATGTTATGGCTATGCACTTGAGGAGGTTATAGATTCTTGTTGTTGATGAGCATTAGAATAATTGTCTTTTTACACCTCAAGTTTAATCAACAGTCATGAAAATTGAATAAGAAGGCAGGAGGTTGCCACAACTTATTAGAATCAACAAGCATAAGTTCCAATTTGTAGACACATTGTCACGATTGTACATGCTAATTTTATAGAAGAAATAATATGTATTTGTAGCTATTTAATAACTATTATATACCATTTACCTTGTGCACGTATTGTGAGCCCTGTTATAGTGCTAAGATGAAGCCACCTTGATTGTGTATAAGAGTATTATAGGTTAAACAACTTTAGACTGACATATGTTGGTTAATTTTATCATATTCCAGATCTGGAGGCCTAAACTTACAACAAACCAACAAGTGGGCTTTGCCCTCTCTACCTATCCAATTACAAAAATGATCGAGTAAACCACATACGAATCGGTATAGAAACTCAATGGACAAAATGATAATAAGAAGCAATAGGTTGTGTAGTGTGTGCCACTTAGTAGGACATAATTGGAGTGCATGTCCTACTACATAAGTTACTTTGCTCTTGTGGACTTTTTAAAATGACAAATTTTGTTCAATTAATTATGATGTTCCAAATTTTTTTGCTCATGCTTGTCATAAAAACATTTATATTTAGCATATGCATCTGATCATGCAAGTTATATTTTCAATTTTTTAAATTTTTTGTACAATCATACTTAAAACCTTGTGGACTTTACAATGCTGTTTAAACTTGTCTTAAAATTAATACTAGTTTTTATATGCCTATAAATTGCTCATATTCTATTACGTATGCAACTATTTTAACATAATGTCATTTTTGTAATATATACACTTTTTCAAGCTTCACAGCAGACGACCAAGCTAAGCCAAATAGGCACAGTCGTAGGTGCCATCCTCCTACGGAAGAACCCACCTAAGCATCGATAGTTACATCCATCATAGTATTACATCACTAAGCGGTAGCCACCGAGCAACTCATCCAAATGATGCTAGTTTTTAAAATTTGCATATTTATATGTGTTTATTAGTTTTATTTGCATCACCTTTTTTAATTATACAATTACTATACATCATTACTTTTATTGTAGGGCATAATCCTAGAGCCATCTTCAAATCTACTGACGGTGCATGATTGGTCAGTAAAATGCCTAAGATTTAGGGATGTGTTGAGGATGGTAGGATTTGAATGTGTCAGCCATATGACATATATAAGGACGGATCACCATTTGGTGACTCCTTTGCTAGATAGATGATTACCACATACGAATATGTTCCACCTCCCAATTGGCGAGATGAGGATTAAATTACATGACATAACCATGATCTTAGGTGTACAGATTTATGGTCCAACATTTATATGATACAGTCGTTGGTCCAAGGCGACGATGGCTTGGTTAGCCTGATTGTTGTGATCACTTATTAAGTAGGCATATGGAGACCGATGTTGTCTACCATGACCCATTTAACCATTATATAAATTTGAAGTTTAGGATAGGCCAGGCTCATGCACATACTTGCATGCCACTTAGGTGGTTGTAGTGGACTTTCTAGCGGAACTCATAGCTTTTTCTAACGAAGAACAACTTTTAGAGGCATATGAGTGCGTATAGATTATTCATCATGGGATGCCACCTTTTATCAGACACCTCGGGTTTGGAGATCCATTTCCATTTGTAGTACTTACCCTTCATGGAGGACATTGGGATATTTAGCACATACTCACTTGGGGTGCAGTATTTGCCCCCTTGTATAGAAAACTTATTTAGGCTACAAGGCCCAAGAGGGCCAATATAATAGGATGTATGCATTTACTGCATATTTGGGCATGGGAGCACATTCATGTTTGTCGACCATTACTTCACATTCCTTAGCCTATTTAGCTCGATGGTTTGAGTGTTGCCATTGGGTTTGATTTGTTATTTTTTATTAGTAATTTTTTTTTAAAATCTATAAGTGTTATATTTGGATTAATTAATTTTTCTTTGTAGATGGAATGAGGAGCTGCTGTAATAGTTACTTGTGGGGAATATCATCAACTAATAAGATGAGCTACTTGATAGTCATGTAAGTTATGCAAATTCATAAAGTTATTTGGTCTTCACTGCACTTAAGAGTTACAACATTTTTCATTTTACTTTTTTGACTTCAACCCAAGTGATATGGGATCCTTATGCATCATAGATTCATGCTTAGGTCACATAAATATGTCTTTCAAGTCAGGATATATGGCTAGACAGCATCCTTTCATAAGTTTGAAGAGAGTTTAGTGGCACCCACCTGATAAAGTTTTATGACAGTTTGGCTACTCCCCCATCAACTGACATCATGTCCATATACCTCAGCTTTGTATGAGTTGATGGCCATTGAAAGGCGGACGTGGATTGGATGTTGTACTAACACACCTATATTGCCTTGTGGGAGAGCAGGAGATTATATGTGGTTGTTGGAGTTATTTGTGGTCATAACTATTACATCATAATAAACCACTATTTAAAGTGGTTTATATCATGGGCTACATTGTATACGTTGAAGTCACCTGTCGATCCTTAGAGCACCGTTTGGTACATATAGGTGATCATGCACATTGCCTCCCAAGCACGCCATATTTTACGCAAACTAATGTATTTGGCAACTACTTGCATTATGATTTCTTTCTTGTGGTGTAGAGGACCTTACAACCTTATTTTGGCGAGCCTAAGGTCATAGATATGTAGCATGACACAAACAAAGTAGGGGAGCTATATCATGGGTTATGCCGACAAATGCATATTGAGGATGATATATAAGCTTATGACACAACATTAAGCCTGCCACCTAGTGCTACAAATACATAAGGAGGAAGTGCTGGCCCACACTCTTATGTTGATCAGGGGCCCTCGTAAGGCTACCACACATATACAATACAATCAAACTTTCTTTCTTGTTTTAGTTCATAGTTTTTCCATCATTCTTGGATGCACCTTACATTACACACATTGACGCAAGTGTCAAGGAGCAACACTACTTACGTACATCATTTTACACCTATCAGTGATGTCATACCTTACCTATGACGCATTAGTTTTGATTATATTTTTTGATGTTTATATTATACTGCTTCAACATGTACTAGTTGGTTTGAAAAAAGAGATTTGCTTTGGAAAGAGTACAAAGCAATTGAAATTAAAATTTTTTGGGAAAATTTGAAATTGACTTTTGAATTTTAATTCTAAAATCGAACATATTATCATTAATAATATACAACCTTGAGAAGTAGAAATAGATTTCGTAATGGGGTTCAAATTTAGAATTGCAAATTTCATCATGAATATCGTAAGTCAAATTCATGGATAAGCTACATACGGTCTCGAATGGTCGAAATGATATTCACTTAAATATTTAGTTACAATGATCAATATATGCTATCATTAATCTCATGCTCGAAGTCACGACAACAAATGATGTGTCTTCCCAAGGGAAGATTATATCATCCCTTATAAGTTATTCGAATATGACGATAACGATCATCATTGATTTTAATTTTTCCAAAGAGAATTATTTGAATATTTTAAAATTGATTTTTAACTTTACTTGTTCTTTTTTTTTTCATCAAATGAAATGTCTTCCCTAAAACCTCTTCTTCTCACATGCCACCAATTCCCTCAACGACCTCCCAACTAGCTCCTATTACAAAGCCTTCTCCTAACACATCATTGGTCTCAATAACAAGTGCATAGTTAGCTCTTATTACAATAGTTTTATCCTCACATGCTGCAAGTCTGCCAGCAAGCTCCCGACAAACTCCTTATAAAAAAACCTTCACCTCACACATCACCCCATCCCATCAGTGAGCTCCAGGCTAGCTCCAATAGCAAAAACCTTTACCTCACATATCGTTGATCCCATTGACCAGCCCAATACGATATAGTTGTGAAATATCTTTTTCTCACACGTCCTGATCCCTTTCATATTGTATAACATGATCACATAAAATGCCTAAATTTGAACTAATTTGGAATCATGCTTGAAGAATATTAGATTTTAACTTTGGCTTCAAATTCATTTGAATGATTTTTTTTTCATGAAGGACTTCATTAAATAGACAAGATAAAAAATAAAGATAATTTAGTGACAAATAAATCTCAAACATATTTTCTTAAAATAATAAACAGCGTGATATATTTCTAATTTGGAACATTATGAGTATGTAAATTCAAATTTCTCCAATCGTTTTGAATGCGCCTGTAACGAATCGTGAATTAGGAGAGACATAATAGAGACAGATCGCGAGAAGCAGAAATGTTGCGGCGCTGAGCCTAAGCAGTGATTATTAAGTTACCGTCTAACGCTCGCGGTCCAGGCTCTTGGCCATGGAAGAAACAGCCGTTAATTTCAAAAATCTTGGTATAAGAGAGTTCCAGGGCCACAAGAAGAAGGTACGGACTAAGGAGGACTAGCGGTAAACCTCTCCCGCCTCTCTCTTTTCCTGTAATGAGAGGACCTGAAAATCTAGGGTTTGCTCTTTTTTTGGTCTCCATTTTAAAAATCGTTCTGTCCGTCGTTTTATTCTGAAGAAAAACTTTTGTGTTTTACACAGTTTTCCGTCTCCTTCTCACTTTTTCCGAGTGGGAGTTTGACCTATGTTTTACTTGTGTAATGTGGAAGGTGCATTCTGTGGCTTGGAACTGCTCCGGCACGAAGCTAGCCTCGGGCTCTGTGGATCACACTGCACGTGTTTGGAATATCGATGCTCATGGCCATGTAATTTCTTGCTTCAAACCGTGCTATGATTGTTTTCATGTTAACCACGTTGTTGCATGATGATTTTATAAAGTAAGAGGGATTGACACACATAGCACTCCAAATTATCCTATTTCATATCTATTACTTTTAACTTCTCTCTCTATATAATGCGGGAAGGTGAAGTTCTGACCGACTTCTTAGAAACACGCTCTTCCCGCGGATTCACCTCTAAATGACGAGCAAGGTCATGAGTTTGGAAGGACGAGTGACGTGGAACATCATAGCTTAAGTTTTCCTTAGAATTAGCTTATTATAATTTGTTACATGTTTGTTACATTATTTCTAGAAAGTTCTTAGTAGCTTATATAAGCAAGGTATTGTAAGGAAGGGATTAGATGAATATTATGACATTTTGAAGCTTTTGAGCTTTTGTGTTTACCCCTGGATTGGGAATCCCTTCAAGCAGGTCTGATTCTTTTGACAATCCATTGCATCGGTTTGGTATCAAAGCTTGATGCTTGCGAAGAAGGATGGACTGCAGAAAAAGGTGGGCTGTCGACAATGATCGAAGCCGAAGAAGATTGGCGGTCGACAAAGATTGACGCAGAATAAGAGGACGGTCGACGACGATCGATGAGGATGAAGAATGGTGGTCGACGAAGATTGACGCTGCAAAACCCTTAGGGTAGCTCAAGTGATTGCGTCACTTGATTGAATGAATGCTTTATGTGTTAATTTCATGCATTCGGTGGAGAGAATCATGAACAAGTCGACAACCCCACCGACCCTGTCGCTCATTTGCTCCTCCAACACACACGTGCAACTGACCTTGTCCCAGCTCCAAGGCGATCCTTCAGCCGCTGATATCGACTTAGCTGAAGGAGAGCAATTCGCCTGGCCTCTTCTACCTCCCGCACGCACAAACCAACCCCAATACCAGATCCACATGCCGTCAGCACGCCCTACCTTGCTTTTGCTTCCAAATTCGCAACTTCCACATTCTTCGCCTCTCCAACATACCTGCGATCTTAATCCGCTCCAGCATGATTTTGCTCCAATGGACACATCTCTGGGCGTGGGATACCCCTCAATCCTTTCATTCATGCGTCTTCTGTTTGCCAGAACTCCCAATCCTGCATGTCGTCATTCCCGTTCCCGGCATCCAACTGGATCCCGTGAATGACACTCCCCGCTCGTCTTCCGTCTCTGACACGATCCAAATTTCTTACCATCCTGCGCTCGAAACCCGCCTCTGATGCAATCCAGCGGCCGGCACCTGCCTCAGACACGATGTTAATTTGATCATTAAGAAGAGCAAAACAAAAAACGGGAGAAGCAAAGCACGATCATCAGTTCAGGGAAAATTCCATTCAATGGTGTTGCATCTCGGGCGAGTAGCAATTCTTTGTAGCCCTCGAGTGGACAGAACTTAAGATGCACAAACTCTGCTAAATTCGTGAGTGATGAAACAAGAATACTGATGGGTGGTTCAGATTGCTCTATGGGTAGAGTTAATGTATTTTCTAATAAGATGGCATTTGCTTTTGGGAGAAAAGACAAGAACGATGACAATTTTTACAACAACTCACCATTGGGATCTAATATCAATTCATTTTATTCAAGGATATATGTTGAAGATAAAAGTAGGATGCCGCATTCTGAATTTTTTGTGCACGAGAATGGAGAGAAGAAAAGTACCCATTCAAGGAAGGATTTTTCTTTTGCTTCTTATGATGATTTATTTAGTGAAAAACATGATAAAAACAAGAAGAACGATCACGAGAACTCTGGTAATGTGGATTGCCAGAAGATAAACACAAATGCTTATTTGTTTGGAAGCCTTATGGAGACAAAAGTTAGTATAAATCAGACCACAACCATGTGTTCCAATGAGATATCATTTTTCTCGGTCTCCAAGTTACCTCGAGACCTAATGAAGTTAAGATTAAAACTTCGGAGAACGGTGAGAATGGGAGCAAGGACCAAGATGTTTTTGTAATTGGAAGTAGTAATGGGGATGTTTATGCTGCAGGTGTGCAAATGCCCGGTCCGAATTCTATTGGCAAAATCGATCCAATGCAATGCTCCCAAGCTGTTCAACCAAATGTCACTAAAGGATATGATCCCAAATTTGTTGGGCCAGTTTATAAGGATTTACTAGAAGATGGACAACTGATAGCTGTAAAACGACCTTCAAGATCTTCAACACAAGGATTTGTAGGAATGAAGAATGAGGTTGCTTTGGTTGCCAATCTTCAGCACAAAAACCTTTTTAGATTGTTGGGTTGTTGCTTGGAAGATGGTGAAATGATGGATTGTCTTTCTAAGATGAGTGTTGTGAAATACTTATTTAATCCAACTGAGCAATCAAAATTGGATTGCGAAACAAGATTTAAGACCATTATAGGCATCCACTGTGGTCTTGTACAGCCATAAGATTTTGCAAGAGCCCTTGATTTGGGATAAAATAAAGATAGTGTTGCTATCATTGTAGATGAGCTCCCTTATGTTGATCTGTTATTGTCACCCCATTGCAAGCACAAGATCATTGGTGAAGAGTTCACAAAAAATGGATGATTAAATATGATTTGTAGTCAGCAGGAGTACATTATAACCCTTAATTTCACAAATCAGCTTCTTGAGCGATTTTTTTTGCTATGGAGTTTGCCAATATACCTTGGCTGACAAAGGTGATCTTGAGCAACAATAATCTCACCAGCATCATTCCAAATTCACTTGCCACTTTGCTTGATGTTTCCCATAACCATCTCACAGGGTCTACGGTTAGATCGGTTTGGCAACGATGGCACGCATCGAAAACGCGAAGTCTTCGATCCAGGAGGATTACTTATGTTCTCTACACTTACCTCCCCACCGACGAAACGTCTCGACAGAGTCGAGTTTTTTAGACACTAGGGGAGTATGATGTGGAACATCATAGCTTAAGTTTTTCTTAGAATTAGCTTATTATAGTTTGTTACATGATTTCTATAAAGTTCTTAGTAGCTTATATAAGCAAGGTATTGTAAGGAGGAGAGTAGATGAATATTATGACATTTTGAAGCTTTTGAGCTTTGTGATTATCCCTGGATTGAGAATCCCTTCAAGCAGGTCCAATTCTTCCGACGATCCACTACATCAACGACTCAAGGTAATACTCCATTATCTTCTTAATTAAACCCTCACGACGAAGAGGAAGCTGAGAAAGGATCTCATCGGAGATGGAGAAGGGACGAGGAAGTCGCGACGACATCTTATCGAAGATGGAGAAGAGATGAGGAAGTTGCGACCGAATATTGATGATGAAGGGATCCATGAGATTGGCGACATGTGAAGGAGTAATAAGAGGTGATAAGGTCACGATGGGGTCTCGATAGTTAAGGGGATTCATGGGAATGGTGGCATGTGGAGGAGGGATGAAAGAAGTGGCGATGGAATCTCTTTGGTGAAGGGTGACGTGACCAACGACATGTGAAAGATAAGGAGTTCGGTGAAATATTTTAATGAGGGTGATATTTTTGAAGTGATTTAAAGTTTTGAGTGTTTTGTGGGTAAATATTAACTTTTAGTATTCGATAGGTGTATATAATTGTTTTGAGGGCTATGCCCGTAAATCTCTCATAAAATTATATATATTATTTATATTTAAGTTTACAGGAGTATTTTTTGATATTCTATATGAATTTGCTTATTACTATTATTATCATTATTTTTAATGTATGAAAAAACAAAGCTTTAAGATGGAGTTGCTCATGAGGCATGTCAAGTGAACATATGTGAACCATAGGTGGAACATCAAATGGTGAAACTTGAGGAATTGCCAACTTAGGATGTTGTCATTTAATATCGCTACTTTTTAGTAAGTTGATAAGGAGTTTTCATTCCTTGGACAAGGATATACTAGTTACACTATTGACAATAAAGTAATGAAAGTTAAATTGAGTCAAAGCATTTGGTGTAATTTTTCCACTTCTTTGAAGTTTTTTTTTTTTTAATTTTTAAAATTAAGATTATAGGCATTTGATTTTAAAATTATAAATTTATTTGTTGTTGTTGTCAAGAAACTTTTACATGACATACCTTTGAAGCTTTACAATTATATTTTCTGTGGAAGATTAATTATTATGTAGAAATCGAACATAATGAAATTATTGTGTTAATTTTCTCAAGTTTACATTTAATTTTTTTTATTGTAGGGGAAAGTCAAAGATATTGAACTGAAAGGGCACACAGATAGTGTCGATCAACTTTGTTGGGACCCCAAGCATGCTGACTTACTTGCGACTGCAGCAGGGGATAAAACAGTTCGTCTTTGGGATGCTCGTAGTAAGTGAAGGCAGTGCTATACATACTTTTTGTTGATAGGTTGTGTTTGGGTTGCCTTAATAGTACATACTATGATAATGCTTAAAGCATTTATTCTCCTATTGTATGCATTATGAAGCTACACTATGTATGCTGTATTTAAAATTTCATGTGTGAGCCTATTTTAGCAACAATTTAACTTGTTTGTGTTGGTTATGTATGCATGGTTATAGTTGGTTCTAAGTTTCATATAAAATTCATGATGCTAGATCAATTATGCATTTGCTTTTTAAGTATAATTCTACAAATTTGTCACAAAAATTATAAATCTTACTAATAGGTCTCTGTCATCTTTCTTAACATCAAGATATGTCAACTATTAGAATACACCCTATTCTACCTCGTCCTTTCCTTCCCCATCCCTATCTACCTATCTTAAAAGAACTCCTATGCCCTCGTAATGACTGGATGTGTTTGCTTGCCATCTTGGATTCACCTCTCCCTCTCTCTTCCATTCTCCTTATTTCTTTTCCTCTATTTGAAGAACTCATACCCAATGGAACTATTCCGAATCCATCTCTCTATTTACTTATTGTTTCTCTCTATAAGTACATCACAGACGGGGGATGATTGCAACAACCCGCCTCCCCCAATCACTCATATTTGTTTTTCTTCTTCTTGCTTCCCCCTTTATCTTTAGAAATAACTCACCCTACCGATACAACCATGGTCCCTGGTGCATTTTATCTTTGAATACTCTACCTTCATTTAATTCTTTCTTGCTCCCTTCAGCTTTTTCTTAATCCCTTCATACACCTAAATATGTTTGGTTTTTCTGTTTTGGTTGGCGGCCCTCTATCCTCTTCCCCTTTTACTCTTTTGTGATCTTCCATATCTTTTTTTCCCATTTCTCTTTGCTTCTGCATCTGAAAAAGCTCCCTAAAAGGCTAAAATGACCCAACTGTGATAGGTTGGAGCTGTTGATGTCCGCTACCAGCCTACCACCTATAATCCCTCCTTATATTCTTATTGTCTCTGCATCTCTATCTCTCCCTTACACACTAAAAGCCCTCCCACACAACCAATCAACCATGGTTGGTTGGGGCTAGAATGGAAAGTGACGGAGTGATGAAGCTTTAGTCTTTGTGATTGTTAGTGGAATTGGGAAGGAGATTGAATTTGTAAGTTATGAGTTTGAAAACTTTTGTTCTGAAGTTACTCGGACTAATGAATGCAATATTCTCTAGAACTATTCAAATCTATTAACTTTCAGCACAAAAAATTTGAAATCAGACTGCCACTTCAGTAACAGACTGGTTGATAACCTTCCCAAAATCATTCAGGTTCTGCAATAAGAACTTGAAAATGCCACTTCATTACATTTTATGCCCCCTTATAATTCTTTGTTGGAGATAATTTTGTTTTTATGTGCATCTGTGGGCAAATATAAGCATATGTTAAAAAAAAACTTCAAATATCTGCCAAATGGCTTATTTACTTTGGCATATATTGATGCATGTGTTTTTTTCCTCCTGCATACCAACCTGGCCTAGATGATGCCTTATTTAATTAGGTTGATAATGAATAAATGTCATGTTCTATTTTCCTCACCCTTATCCATCTAAAGCTCATTATTTCTTTCCTTTAAGTGTATATGGAATTTTGTCATAGAAAGGAATAGTCACTACTTCGTAAAGTTTTATCTTTTAAAACCTCGATTTCTAGACTAACTTATGATTCTCTAGGTGGAAAATGCTCTCAACAGGTTGAACTAAGTGGAGAAAACATCAATATTACATACAAACCTGATGGGACACACTTGGCTGTTGGAAACAAGGTATTGAGATTATAAGTCTTGTATGGTCTTTTTCGCCTCATGTTTTTCTCCCAAGCAAAGGTAAACTAATATAATGAACAAATTATTATTTTTATATAAGTTGCGGGGCTATATTATATATATCAATAAGTCTTGCTAAGAAGAACACACCTAAAAAGTTTTGGGACCAATTTCATCTTTTACTCTACATCTTCTGTTACTGTTGGAGTGGTAAAGAGATTTAAGCCTCTTGAATTACAACGACAGATAATGCTACCTTATTGGCCATTCAAAATACGTGTATGCCAATCAGTAATAATATTGCCACCAATAGGTGAAAAAACAACACTGGAAGGATTGGAGAGCTTGGACTCTTGAAGACAAGATATCTAGATTCTCAGTTGAATGCCGTTGCAAACCATTCTTATTTTAACAAGAGAGCCTAAACTTACATTCCAAGAACCAATCTTCATAAGATAAAAAGCAAAGCACTTCCCCTAAAACTGAAATCATCTAAGAGCTTACAAATAACTCTTAGCAGGGTGTTCAATCTATAGAATTCCACAATCTTTTACAAGGGCTGAAAGTCTACTTTCAGAAAAATCATCATGAGATATATTACGATCATTTGTACGAGGTAAGGAGATGAGCTTGAAAGAGAAGAGTGGATTTTTTTTCTTCTAGAATTGCCATTCTGTGTTAAGCAAAGTGCATTGATTTAGTGATGAGGACATCCATAGAAGATTCCAGCACACGTACCATCGGAGAGGTCGTCGAGCGACGGTCATGATTCAGAGTCTTTATTTTTGATGTTTTATTTTATTCATGCAATTTCTATTTCATGTTTTTCCTTTTGTACCCCTGTGAGGGAGTTAGTGTTTATTGTAGCCCAAGGGCAATGTTGTCTTTTTTGACTTTTATTTTCGGTTAGCCTATATATAGGCTTTATCATTGTATTTGGTTTTTTAGTCTTGATGAATGAAAATTTTCCTTTGATGTTCTCTTTGTGAGTTCACCCTCCTCGATCTCTTAGTGAGTTCGTTGGAGAATATAGATCTCTTTGTGAGTTCTAGTTTTCCGCCAAACTAATTTTGTCTTCGAGAAGTTCGCCGTTGTTGAGGAAATCCGAATTGGAGATATTGGAGGTGAGTGAATCTGTGGCATATTGAATCCCTAGAAGAATTGCCCTTTCTTTCCCCCCTAGGATCCTTGCCGCCGCTCCCCCTCCCCTATCAACCCGCCGGCCAGCAGCAGCCCGACCACCCACTGGGATGATGCCATCATCCCGTCGGCCAGCCCAACAACTCCATCCCGCCGCCTCCCCCTTTAGATCCTCCCATCATTTGAATTTTAAATCTCTTGAGTTATTTACTTTCCTAATTTGTGCTTATTCAATTAGGAAAGTCCATTAAAGAGATTAAAGCCAAATTCGAAATTCAAATTTGCTTCCCTCTCATCTTAAATCTTTTGGGAAGTAATTAAATCTGAAATTAGAATTCAGATTTAATTAAATTATTTACTTAAACTTGGGCCCCACTCTCATAACTCCTAAATCCCTCTCCCCCTTTTCATATGGCCGGCCCCCTTAATGGGCTCTCTCTCCCTTCCAAATTCCATTAATAGCACCACAAATTCAGCCCAAATCTTCTCCCCTTTGTTGCCGCCTCTCCCCTCCTTGGATTAATTTGAATTTCAAATTAAATCCCTCCCTTAAACCACCAAAATCTGAAATTCATTCATATTTCCTGCACTTTCAATTCAGCCCCCTCCCCCATAGCCGAACCCCCCTAGCCCTCACGCCGGCCAACCTTCTCCCCCCAAGCCGCCACCTCCTCCCCCCCACTTCTTCTTGGATGCTACCTCAACTCCTGCCAAGAATGCATGGCGGATCCTGAGCTTGAAGGCGGACTTGTGCTTGACGTCTACGGGAATATTCACGTACTTTGATCCCCATTCTTTGACGTGGGGTTTGACCACGACGACGACACAGTTGGAGGTTACTTGGATCGAATCCTCCCCACCCTTGTGCACGTCATCGACGGACAATTCACAGATTACGAGTGGATCATCGAAGGTCATCATTCCTTGCCACCTCCACATCCTACACCTCCCTCTCCACCTCTATGGATCTCCGGTGCCGTCTACCACGGAGTGATCTCATTTCTTGTGTGATTCTTCTTCCTCCGACAACCTTAGACATAGAAGAGTGATTTTAAGCCTCAAGGTGAGACAATCGCTTTGTTAACTGCCGGATTCTAGTTGGCTATTCATTTTCATTATTTGTGATTGAGGTTGTTATTTTATAGATCTTACAAACTTAGTTGTAACGACTTGCCTAGACTTTGTTAACTTCTAAGATCTTTTTGAATTGTCAAATTTGAGAAGCATTAAATTGTATTATCATTACTCTAACAAAATTTTATTAATTTCTAAGAAACAATTCCTGTTTTCACATCATTTAGCCAATAACTGCAATGTAGATTCACCTGTGATTGTTAGTCCTGTACACTTTTGGTTGTGTGGCACTTAGATTTCGCATAGCACACATGCTCCTCATTTGTGTTGCCTTCCTCAGCAGATCTTCCACTTGTATTATTATTATTATTATTATTTTTTATATCCACTTGTATTATTTGTTCCATGCAAATGAAATTGTATTCTGATATCTAAAATGTACTAATATCAATGTGATTAAGCTCGTTCTCTCTCTGGTCTAAAATGCACTAAATTGCATATTGAATCTAGTTCTGCCAATAAAGTATAAGATGAAAGAATTTGTTTTCCAGCCTCATAAGTAAATTTATCTGTTCTTAGCTTGAATAAAAGGTATTCTAATTGGAACTTCTTCTTGGGAATACCTTTTGATATTTGGTTTGCATTATTGGTCTTCTTTTAATAAGGAATATACTGCAGCCAAGATAGAAGTTCTTCTTTTGTTATGTCTGTTTGAAGTTGTTATCTTGCAGGAGGATGAACTAACAATATTGGATGTTAGGAAGTTTAAGCCAATACACAGGCGCAAGTTCAATTATGAGGTGATTGTCACTTAAAATATGCCTTCTTTGGTTTTTTTTTGCATTTGTTTACTTAGAGATGCTGTTTTACTACTGAACAAGTTTCTTTCTGTGGGTCTGCTTTTGTCCAACCTTGGGTTCCCTGGTATTTTTTAAGTTATTTAGATGTTGATGCTTCATTTCTACTTGGTGTTCTCCACAACAGATCAATATCTTTGGATATGTCTAATCTTTCTCTTGTGAGAGTCTATCATCTTCATATATAAATGTCTGTGAACTTTACAATTGTGCAGCAACTTCATGTATATTTCCTTCTTTCATCCTCCATTGCAAACATTTTCTTTCTTTCTTAGGACTTGAATAACGTTACCTACCATCCTACAAGGTTGGAAGTGTGAACTACTACTTCGATTTGTCATTGTTGATTTTTGTGATGCTCTGGTGCTTGTTGGCTGAATATTTTCTGCTGTTAGTGAAATGCAGGATACTAAAAAAAATTGAGTTCCATTACGTATATTAGAGAAACTCTATCTGCAACCTTTAGAGCTTTGCTTTTTTTGGCAACTGAATGTTTTCAATGTTTGACATGCTTACAGGTAAATGAGATCGCATGGAATACAACTGGAGAGCTATTCTTTCTTACCACCGGAAATGGTGACAATTTTGTGCATTTCATATTTTTCTTGGATATGCAGTTAAAATTAATAGCATTATCCTTAAAAATGAAAATATTAATTAGATTCAGTCTGCAAGTCTCTATCTTCTTTAATTTTTCTTACTGGGTATGGTAACATTTTTCAGGCACTGTTGAAGTGCTTGCCTATCCATCTTTGATTATTCTTCACACCTTAGTGGCTCACACGGCTGGCTGCTATTGCATTGCCATTGACCCAGTTGGAAGGTACGTCTAAATGTTTATAAATTGGGTAAAAATGTCCATAGTAGTCCTTATTAGAATGCCAACTTTTTTTTTTAATGAAATGCCTTGAAGCTGATAGACATCTTGAATGATACTAGATATCTAAGCCTAGTTAGTATTTACTTAATCTGCACCATGTTTGTGTAGATTAGGCAAATGGGTACACATCCTTTTTTTTACAAAATTTACTTAAATGTCCAATTTTTCTTTTATGAAATGTCTATCAATTTTATGATGTGCGATCATGCTGTACATGATTATGTGCTATATTGATTGCGGACTTTCTATCACAGTATAGCATCATAATGCGTCACGTTTGATTTTCAAATCTTTCAAGATGATTTTTATCCACATTAATTCACATATCCCAAGAGCTGTAGATCTAAACTCAACTGATGATCTTCATATAGCCAATGTTCTCAAAGACCTAAGTGCAATACTATGTGTATGTATTCCTTTTTGCTTCAGTGTGTAAAGCGCAAAGTGAAGCGAAGTTTTATGTAGTAGGGTGCTTAGGACTTGTATGTTATATATGCATATTTTATGTAAATGCAATAATTATTTAATTTGCCAAACTTGAATTACATTTGGTGATAATTTTTGCCAAATTCGATACTAATAATTGGCTATTTGAAAGCAAAAAGTATAATGAAATATATAAATAATGAAGTGATAAAAGAATACCTAAAAAACAAGAATACTCGAGATTGTGTAAAAATTGGAGACTGAGAAATAGATGTGGCGCAAAATGAGAGTGGGAAGGTAAAGCATCGAGAAACATTCTCGGGAAGAAGCTTATGAGCAGGAAGCTACTAATAAGAACAATAAGAATCAGTGAATATAATATAAGAAAACTAGTAGGCGAGAGAGTGCAAAGAGAAGAACCACCAAGAAATAAGTTGCTCCGGTGGGAGAGCCTCAACTGCTAGAAATAATGGGGTGAAGTGAATGTTCGTGACTAGTTATGATGATAGATGTTGAAATAAACCATAAAGTGATTGCCTTGCTTTTCCCTTGAAATCTTTGTTTTGGTTTCACAATTTTTTCTGCATTATCCGCCTTTGATTAAGTCTCACGAACAAAGCCCCATACTTCCTTGGCAATGTCAAATAACATAAATGTGTCATTGATCTCTAGAGCCATGTTGTTTCACAACTAGGTGATCACCATTGAGTCTTCTTAATTCCACATCTCAAATTTGGGATCTCTTCGACTTGGCCCAATACCAAGCAGATAACTCAACTTACCTCTTCCTTTCGAAATGATACAAACAAGCAGATACAACTTTAAATATTTTTTTCATTCAGATTATATGTGGCCTGTATGTTTAGAAAATCTCTTGTGGACTGCTTTGATATGCTTTCTATCATACTTTTCTGAGAGGCACTGGAGGCTTTGACCGATTCTGACGTGGCTCCAATGAAGATCATAACACTCGATTCCTATGGAAGGTTTGGCTGGTTGAGGAAGGATGAACAAATCCTAGAAAGCCTACAGATTTGAGAAAATTTTAAATTCTATTCCAAATCAAAATGGCTGCATGACACCTATATAAAACAGGTTACAAGAACTATAATAGGTAAGTACTTTACATCAAATCACAATTGATTATAAGGAATAAATAAACCAAACAAGAAACTATTCATTTAGGAATAAGGTGGCATGAATTGGATATGGACAGCATGGGTTAGCATTGATTGAGCTGGCAATTTTCCTGGAATGGAGAGGACAGCTTAGCAATTTCATGGAACAAAGGACACGGGCTGGCACGGTGCAAGAATGAGATGATTTGAATTATAAAGCATTCAAAAGAGAAAGAGGCATGTAATTTTCAGCATTGAGTAAGAGCACACTGTAGATTAGATTCCATATAGAGCAAATACCAATTTTCAACAGACATCAAGGCGTGATATCGTAAAACTATGCTGTTTAGCCTGGAATAAAGTCACAATCACTCTTACTAAGATAAGTCCTTTTTCAATGTGTTGTCCATGATTGTCAAGCAATCAAGAAAGTTCACATGCAACATAGTGATTTTTATCTCTATTTTCTTGTGCAAATCAAACTTCTTACATTTCATGTTCTTAAAAAGCAAGTCAGCTTAAAACAATACTTAACTAAATGGTGCAAGTCCTTGTATGCTTATGCTGTGTTTTGTGAGATAAGGTCTTTGCTAGTTTCACAGGGACGGACAGTGTTACACAAGTTCATTCTGTTGTCATGAAGCATGAAGTCGTGCATTAACAGTAGGGTTTTTTGTTGGGTGTCATGAATTACTGGCTAATCAGGTTATTGAAAAAAGCACAGAAGTTAAATATTTCCTTGACGAAGATTGATAAATAACATGTGTTAGCAAGTGGATTCAGATGGTGGGACCATGTGGTTTTAGTCAAGGAACGCTAATGACACTAGCATTGGCTGTGTATTTTCAATCCCTTTTTGAGTTTGCGGCCATTGGTGTAGCTAAGTGACAAAATGCGGTCTCTATACCGTGCTTCTTGATTGATCTGCCCTTTCTTGATGGTCCCCTAGTTCAAATTATGCATCATTCTTTTGCTAATCATTGGTTGCTAAGATTGTAGCTTCTGTAGATTCATGGTTATTGACACTAGAAAGTGGTGCAGTTGTAGTTTCTGAACAATATAAACATTGATATGTTGGCAGACAGTGGATAGCTTTGGCTAAAGCTTTTCTATTCTTTCAATATTGTTACTCTTCTTGCTTATTATGTATTTATGTTGATAATGAATTTTTATATAAGCGTTTCTGTTTGTTATAGGCTATGTATTAATATTTGGATAAAACTGAAACATCATATGGCAATGAAAATGATACTACCACCAAACATTGCAGATACTTTGCCGTTGGAAGTGCTGATTCTTTGGTTGGCCTGTGGGACATATCAGAAATGCTGTGTGTACGAACATTCACAAAACTTGAGTATGCTTCACAAACTTGTAATTTGATTATATCTCTCATTGAACTGCATGTCAAGGTTTCCCATGAGAGTCTACTTTAGTTTTGGAACTCACGGGTATGGAAATTTGAAATTTTAATGGTTTTTCAATAAATGTGTAAAGTGAATTATAGAAATTATTGGATTTATTGGATAGAACCACATAATACATGCTCCCTCATTAGACTCAGAGTAATATGAGTAATGCAAAACTTTTTTTTTTTGGGTTTGAAATTTTGTTCAGGGAAACCCAAGTTTTTTTTACATCTCTAAGCTCATGGAAGTGACTCTTCATGATTTTTTTTTTTTTTTTTTTTTTTTTTTTTTTTTTTTTTTAACTTTTAAGGTGGCCTGTGAGAACCATCAGCTTCAACTACACAGGAGAATTTATTGCTTCTGCCAGTGAGGATCCATTCATTGATATTGTACGTTTCAGTGCTTCTAACCTTGTTTTCTATGTATATTGTATAGATAAGATCATTATTTGACTTGTACCATCTTCCTGCTGCAAGTCAAATGTGCAGACTGGGCGATCTGTTCATCAGATTCCATGCAAGGCTGCAATGAACAGTGTGGAGTGGAACCCGAAGCACAACTTGCTTGCTTATGCAGGAGATGATAAGAATAAATATCAGGCTGATGAAGGTGCTTATTAACTTCTTTTCTTCATCCTTATTTTTTGGGAAGATTATCATGAAGATCTAGCAATTCTAAGGCTTTTTATGCTTGCTTTATGAATCCCCATTATATAAACACGATGAAACTAAGGAAAAAAGGAAGATAGTAACTAAAGCACCAGCTTGCATGAAAACTGAACGAAATTTGTCTTTAGGTTTGTCTGTTCAAGTATTTTTTTTCAGGTCATGAGTAGATACGGATGCTGGCAAGATTCAAAGTAGTGGATATCAGGTTGAAAGTAATAGGGATATAACTGCCAGTATCAGTAGCATCATTAGCTACATATTAATTACTTTTTGGTACTTGGTGTAAAGAAGGCTTTGCATTGTAGACCTGGATAGGGGGCCGGTTTTGTTGTTTGAATCCTTGTCATTTATTCCTAGAACAATATGCAGTTTTTGAGACTGATTTAGGATATATCTGGATTTATAGTAGGGGTGTTAAAACGGGTCAACGGGTTGTGTCTGACTCTAAATTAACTCGAATCAAATCCGATCAATCCAAACCCGACCCATTTAATAAACTAGTAGAAAATACGGACCTGAATCCGATCGGCTAGCAACTCGAATGACTTGAACCTGACCAGATGACACGTTTTGATTTCATTTTTAAAATTTATTTTAAAAAATAAATTTAAATTAATTAATAAAAAAGAGAATTATACTAAAAAAAAGAAAAAAAATTTAAATCAGTCAAAATTGGGTTTAGTGGTCAAGTCGAACCTGACTTGTTTAATAAACGGGTGGAATTTCGGACATAAACCCGACCCATATATTAAACGGGTCAACTCGAATACGGATTTTTTGGGTTGGATTTGAGTTGGGTTGGCGGCTAGCATGGAATAAAGTCACAATCACTCAGTGAATCTATGGTTTTATTTTTTACAAGCTCAAGGTCGACTTGATGGGTGAGTACTAATGCCTTCATTGATTCAAAATTCTTGAGTAAATTCTCAATCTTGCTGGCTGGAACTAAAGTCACTGGCTTGATACTTAACAACTTCGAATTCGACATTTTGGCAGATCCCGTGATATTTTGATTTGAACCTCTCGATCAACTTCCTTTTATTCTCCATTTGAACTCTGAATGACATCAATATACTTGCCACCTCCTACAACTAGCAGCTTCAAAAGGTTGGCAGCTACCTAGTTCCAAGAAGATGACAACTTGCTTGGCTCAGTCGCCATATTACTAAGGAGTTTCTTTGTAATATTCATTCAAGAATCAAAATGATTAAGTCAAAAAGCAGTTGTTGGCTTGTAGCTAGTATATATATTATTTTTCCATTTTTTATTTTTTCTGGGAGAATTGTTTGAAGATCACTCACATTGGGATGGACACCTTACCAATAGCTTTGTGCTTCTTGCTTTCATCATCCTTCTTGTTTTTTGATAAACTGGGACCGGCCTAGGTGGGCTGGACAAACTAGCCCAGGGGGGCTGGTCTATTTCTCTACGACACTGTAGCCGCCGGCCCCCTTGTGGGGCCCACTACTTGAATATGAGGGGGCAGTTTAGGCAGATTATTATTTAGGGAGGGGCTGTTTAGTACATTAGGATTGTATTTGTATGTTTTAAATTGATGAGATTTTCTAGGGTTAGGGTTATCTGATTATTTGCTGAATTTTGAGAGTTCCTAGGGTTTGCTTGGGCTCTAGCCACCGGCTAGAGATTGGGAGAGACGGATCCTCCTCTCCCAATTGAGGATCCATTATATCTTGTTCTTTTCTTTAATCTTTTATCAATAAAAAAGTTTGTTTCTGATTCTTTCTTTCAAATTATTTTCCAATCTGTTTTTGCAAGTGCTGAAATTCAAACTCAGCAAAGGAAATTCTTGTGCCTACAAGCATTTCCTATCATTTTTCTCTTCCTTAATCTTGTTTAATGGAGGTTTATTGAGGATTCATCGGTAACTTTGCATTCTTCACTATCCTTATAACTCTCCAGCAACATTGCGATGATTTTCTTGTGGTATGCATCTTTAATTTCTTAGAGTTAAGGTCAGCTCTTCAGAAGAAAATCATTAAGTACTTATAAATTAAATAAATTAATGTGTTGACCACCTATCAAATTCATACAATCAATCATGGTTAATATTACTGTTCATCAACATTGATGCTTTTATTTTCTTGTTCTTGTATGATTTTTTCATGATACAAGAGAATTGTGGAAATCGACGCTCAATGTCACCTAAGTTGAGTTAGATCGGTCTCAATTCTCATGTATCATATTAAATTGAGTTTAGGTCAACTTGACCAGCTAAAGAGGATTAATTCACCGCATAGAGAGCTAATATGCTAACCCAAAGCAAAGACTTTGGAAACTTTATTAGATCTCGGTAGTGCAAAGTGGAGCCGGTAATGACTTAGCTTGAACTTGTCTTTGGAAATTTTTATGAGTTTTTTATGTTATTAGAAAGCTTCTAGTCAAGCTATATGTTTATTCATGTCACAACAAGCATTTATTAAGCCTTACTATGCAATTTATTTGTACTACTCAAATGTTTTTGAATTCAAATTCAAAACTTCAAAATTAAAATTGCATGTCATTTTCAAATTCAGAAGCACTGGTTGGCTTTTACATGGGCATGAGTTTAAATTTAAAATTAATGTGTAAGTGCTACGTCCTAGTTCCATGTACTTGTGTTTAGTATATATATCACCCATCAATATCATTGTGTTGAATAATAATATATTGTTACATAACTCTTAATTAAAATTTAATATTAATAGTTGACATTTATTAAATATGATGTGATAGTTGCATTATGTATCATATTCAAATTTGAAGGTAATGACATCATATGAATATAAAATCAATGATATATATGATGTGGTAATTAAATATTAATTAAGTTAATTATATTCAAATCTCTTCATATCCAAATTTAAAGACAATTACATGATGCGATTGCTAGCTTATAAATGTAGTTGAATTTGATCTAAAAATTTGTCATGAATTTATATAAATAAAAATGAAGATTTCATCCAATAATCCAGATTTTTGTTTACTTTCGACTTTCGTCCTGCTTCTTGAATCAAATTTTTAGTGCAAAATTTTTAATTTTTGTAATAAAAATTTCTTGAATTATTTAGTACCAATGATCTTGATCAATATAAACTTGCATTTTTTTTAATGATCTTATTTATTGGTTTTCTGGAATGAATATTGCAGGTGTCTTCCGCATATTTGGTTTTGAGAGTACTTGACTTGGTAGGTAGAACTGGAGCTTCTGCCATGCAATTCTTTTTGCCTGTGTCCGGATCTGTTATAATGGTTCTGTTTTATGAGATAAAGAGTCTTTTGTAAATTTTGAACATGCAGATATTTAGCTGTAGGTAATTTATATTCCTTTTGTATGAATACATAAAGAATTCAAGCATATTTATGCATTTTGGTTAAATTTAAATGATTATGGATCTCTTAGCTGTTTGAGCATACTATGTTTGCTTAGATATTGAAATAATTTCTTTCTCCTACTTTGTGCTACATCTGAACATCTAGGTTTGTTGGTTTAAGTGTATCATATTTGCTCATACAATCATCACCTTTGTCATGCATCATATTAGGATCATAAGCATCCACTTTGGTGATCTTTTTAAGTGTACAGATTAGGGAACCTGAACTCAGATCATAAAGTCCTCGTAAAATAAAGGTGAAATCTCTCAATAGTGTCTTATTCACAATCCAATACGCCTTGTGAAAATTTGTGTGGGAACCAAAGTGTTAAAACTCTGTTCGATGACCTGAAAGAAAGAAGGGTCCGCAGATGGATCGGGGTGCGAATTTTTGGAGCCCATAATAATATTCAAGAAGCTTTTTTGAAGGGATCATAAGTTTTAAAAAATAAGATTTATGCTTGAGATATGAGAGAGAGCACCTCAAATGAATTGAGAATTAAAAAAAGATTACAACTAAAGATTATCCTAAATTTATTCCATTTTAATCAAAGGCTTCCCTTATCAAAATCAAAGTTGTGACATAAGTCTTCGTGACAAAAAACCTTGATATGTGTAAAAAAATATTGCAAGAAACAATCTTAATTTTCAACATACTGAAAAAAATAATATCGTATCTCATAATAATGTTCATTCAATCAAAAATAAGAATAGGAGTATCAGATTTGGGTCCAATTAAATTAGTCCGACACAGGTATGATGAACTTTGAACTGGACTCATTTAATAAACGGGTAGAAAAGATGGTATCAAATCCAATCAGTTAGCTACCCGAAGTTGAAAGGATTACCTGTTTTAATTAATTTTTTTATTATTTTCAAATTAAGAAGATTATACTAATATATAAAAATTAAAAAGGCTTAAATGAGTCATTTTTAAATCAAATTTGGGTTGTCGGTTGCGACTCCGATATGGAACTTTTATCAGGTCAGGACACCTGACGTAGCTCTACATCCGGAGGTCAATAATAAATCGCCATGTGCTCTTACTTTTTACCGCGCGGCTCGACGATGCGACCCGGAGCGGAACCCGATATTGCTATGTTCGTGTATTGCTAGGTATTGCTAGGTATTACTTGGCAATAACGTATTACTTGGCAATAACGAGAAGTACCGCTCTTTCAAGACCAATACCGAGCAATACATAGCAAAATCGGCGTATTGCTAGGTATTGATCTTGACAAAATGGTATTTCTTATTACCGAGCAATACCCTGATCTGCACAAATCAGCTAATACATAGCAATACCGGGTTCCAGTCCGGGCCGGGTCGTCAGGCCGCGCGGTAAAGAGTAAGAGCACGTGACGATATTTTATTGACGTCTGAATGTAGAGCTACTTCAGGTGTCCTGAACTAATAAAAGTTCATCCGATATGGCCCTTCTCTTGGTAGCCCTTTACATTTGAAAATCTTAATTTATAATTAAATATTCCTCCTACTCAAAGCTGCCCTAAGCCACGTCCTAAGAAAGTCGTTAACATTGACATGTTATAGTCTCAGACCTAATGTAAAAACCATTTGATAGAATCCACAATTGATTTATGCCTCGAATTAGGCTTTATTTGGGACAGTTTTATTATTATTTTTTAGGGGCGGATCTATCTTTTTTTTTTAAGATGAGCAAAAAAAATTTTTTTTTTGTGGGGGATGGGCAAAGATGCTTAGGATTTTTTATAAGTAGGGTAAAAAAGATTTTTGAGGGGGAGGGCAAAATGCTCAAAATATTCAAAATATTTCAAAATATCCCCTCTAAATATTTTTTTTAAAAAATTTCGAGGGTGGGCTACTTTTTAAAGTAAAATTTTGATACAAAATTTTCTTTTTAAAAAAAAATTTGAATAAAAAGCTGATTTATAAAGCAATACGAAAGCTGTCCCAAACGAAGCCTTAATTGCAAGAGATAATATGAGAAAGAAATAAAATAGAGAGAATGTTTTAAAAAAAGTTAAATTAAGCAATGTTATAACATATTTTTTACTGATTTCAATTACTAGAGGGAGAGAGAGAGAGAGAGAGAGAGAGAGGGAGAGAGAGAGAGTGAGAGAGAGAGAGTGTGATAGAGAAAAAGTATATCATATATAGAGAGAGAGAGAGAGAGAGAGAGAGAGAGAGATGTTAATTGTGCTATGTTCCTGACCTATATCACTATGAAATGCAGATAAAATAGTATAAAAGAAATGCAACGCATTTAAAATATTCAGAGTTATTCGAATGAGTATAAAATAAATGTAAGTGTTTACTTTTTATAGTTTGACTTGAAATAAAATGAATAAAGTATGATGTTCAACGATGGAGACGGTCGATAGTTAGTGAGTGACTATTGTGGCAGCGGCGTCTTGAAGCGGCAATGACGAAGAAGTTACAGTGTAATTGAAAATCAGCGAAATCTAACGATTTCAAATACACTAAATTAAACTATACAAAACACTTCAATTCTTGAAATACCTTTATTTGGAATGCTTTACACTATAAATGCATCCAACCAAAAAACCTCTTATGTTCTTCGATTTGCGCTTACCTACAAATTTTTCTATATATTTTAATTACATTGAGATCTATTTTTGCTAATAAAAGAATTTAGGAGTTACACTTATCAGATTTTGAAGTTTGTTAGTTAGGAGTTTTAACTATCAACTAAGAGGTATTGGGTTCGAGTCTCACGTATGTACTGATAAATTCCATACAAATAATAAATAAATATTTAGATATATAGATTAAAATTTTTTTTATAAATATTAAAATTGACTGAGCCATTTAAATAATATTCATTGAATTATGATAATTTTAATTAAAATGATCTAAAAACCTTAGAACATATATGTTCATAAAAAAAATCTTCAAAGATAAGTGCCTCAGAAGATATTGTTATTCTGAAAATCTCAAAAAGCAAAGTCTCAGAAGATATATATACACCTAAAACCTTAGAAAACATATGCTTTATAAGATATTAAATCATCTAATAATCTTGGAAGGCATAAGCCTTAGAACTTAGAAGGTAGGGGTGTAAGTGAGTCGAGATGGCGGCTCGAGCTCGACTCGTTTATAAGCTCGGGAACCAAAGCTTATCGAGCTCAAGAGTCGAGTTCGAGCTTGTTAAGGCTCGGCTCGTGAGCTTGCGAGTGGCTTGAAATTAGTATTTTGAGCTAATATTTTTATTATACTTTAAAAAAATTAAGTTTGATAGAGTATTCTTTTCTCCCAAAACGACAGCTTCATATAAAAATTCAAAAGTTTTCTCTTAAATACCAATACTAATAAATGTTGGCAGCCTTCTTTCCTCACAAATAATATAATAAAAAGCATTTCCTTTTTTTTCTCCCAAAGGTAGCTTTGTCTCCATAAGTGCAAAATCAGGTGGTAAAATTAGGCGGAAAAACAAAAAACCGGGCGGGAAAACCAAACAAGTGCATGGCTCGATGGGTTGTTAATGTATCGCGAGTCGAGCTCGAGCTCGACTTGAGTTCGAGCTCGAGTTCAGCTCAATATTTGACTCACAAGTAGAGCTCGAACATCCCCTGACTCGAGCTCAACTCAACTCGTTTACACCTCTATTAGAAATTTAGAAGGTACTAATATTCTAAAAATCTTAAAATGATGAAAGACTTAGAAGGTTCATATTTCTTTAGTTTTCTAAAATCTAAAAAAAAAAGTTTCAAAAGTTATAATTTTTTTTTTTTGGGAAATTAGGGGCAGCGCCCCAAACGCACACACAACACATATGTGAGACTTGAACCCCCAACAAACAAACCAAGGAGAGCTATGTCAAAATGTATATTATTGAAATCTCATAAGAATAAAGGTTAGAAGGTATATATATTTTTGAAGATGAAAAGTTCAAATACTTTCAACAAATTGATTGTAAACAAATTAGAAAAAAAAAATTTAGAAAAAAAATGTTCTCTCACTCTGTCTTATAAATAAATATTACTTGTATAGCAAACACTATCAGGAGAATATTGATATAATCTATAAATAATTATTTTCTTCAAAAATTTAGTTTTGCTTAACAAATTCTAATCATATTAAAAAAAACTTGAACATAAAAAAATTCTATAATAAAAAATTCATGTATTTCAAATTATAAAAGAATAATATGAACAGAAAATTATATATATTCAGTCGTTATTAATGTCTCCATGCAATTCAGAAACTGTTTTTTTAATAATTTAGAAAACAGCTAATTCAATGCTCCAAAAAAAAAAAAAAAAAAAATCCCCAAAAAAAAAAAAAAAAAGACAGCATCTGATGTATAGTTCTTTTAAAATAGAACCTATCTCTTTCAAAGCAAATATCTAATAATTAAGCTATTTAGCACTAATTAGTTTCTGGACTCTAGCAGACAGAATCATATACTTTGGTTTCAGGAACCTCCAACAAAGTTTCAGAAGAAATTTTCTGAAAAGTTTCAGCAGTCTGATCAGGTAAAACCTTTATCAGTATTCAAATTCGTTTCTTTATCAGATGATCAAGTATCTCTCTCCTCCAACTTTCGATCTGCTCAAACAAAGCACTTAGAATTTCATTACAGTTTATGAAAAATCTTCTTCAGATTATAGTTTCTAACAAACAAAATCCTGAAAGAAAGATGAGTTTGAATGTTTACTGTAATAACAAATATCAAAATATGATAAGCTTCTTTTGATCTTCTTTTCTATTTTTTTGATGATTTCAGGAGTTTATTGATCAGATCAGGAGAAGATATGGCAGGATCTTTTTCTGTAGAAGAATTTGTTGGTGATGGAGTTCTTAAAGAGTTCATTCCAAAGCTCGTTGAAGAAGGATGGAGTGATGTTCCAACATTGAAGATGATGAGTTCTGATGATATGGAGAGATTCAAACTAACAAAGCAGCAGAAGGTTTTAATTCAATTTCCTTTGTTTTTCTTTTGTATATTAAATAATTTGGAAAGTATGTATATATAGTAAAATTTCCATATGTTTATGAAGGTTTTTTTTTTTCTGTTAAAACTTTTTTTTAATTTATTTTAAAATAAGTGTAATACAATAACTGATGGATTATATATATTAAATTCATCTGAAAATAGATGAAAATTTAATTTATTTCAATTAAAAGAATAAAATTAAATATTTTTGATTATTTTTATGATTTTTAATATAAAAATATTATTTGTATTGCAAACACTCAACGGGTGAATGATATAATATGCAAAAAAAAATTTTTAAAGATCAAATAATTAATATTTCGTATAAATTAAAGTTATTAAAAAAATGAACAGATAATTATGTTATTATTAAATATTGAAGTTCTGTTGTGATTAATGTTGCCATGCAATTAAAAAAGTTTTTTGATAATTTAGAAAACAGCTAATTAAATTAAAAATTAAAAGAGGACCGCTTCTGATGGATAGTTATTTTAAAATTTAAATTTTGAAATAAAAATTATGTATTAATGTTAAATCTACAGCTGTACTCATACAAATTTAATTAAAATAAATTAATTATATAATAATTTATTTATTTTCAAGATATGCTTGATTAAAAATGAAATATATACATCAGAAAATCATTATATAATTTTTATTAGAAGAAGTTTCAAAATTATTGGATTTGCTTCGGGATTAGTATTATATATTAATAATTTTTATTATAGTAATTTTCAAAAGAAAGTGCAGAGGTTACTGTTTTGCTTATGCTTGTTATGTTATTGACATATGTTAGTTATTTGATATGCCGGTATTTTTAATGATAAATTCATAAATGATATTCATAATCTTTTTAGCATAATTTGTTTTTTGAAAGCAGTAAAAAAGCAGCGGCCAAAAGCTGTTCCAAAACAAAGTCGTAATCACAAATACTCAACAAATTCCGAACCTTATTTATAAAAAATCTTTAAAACTCTCATCATCTCAATATGGAAATGACTAAGGCTTCGTTTGGGACAGCTTTCTTATTCTTTCTTAAAGCAGCTTTGAAATACAAAAAAATAATTTTTGGACTAAAAATTGCTTTAAGAAGCAGTAAAAAAATTATCCCAAACGAAGCCTACACTTTCTTACTGCTTCTTCAAGCAGTTTTTTGAATACAAAAATAAACATAAAATTTTAATTTTTTACTAAAAAAACTGCTTATATTTTGATTTATCAGGATGCAATGGAGCTTAGAAAACACTTGCATGATCAATCCCTGATGCAATATGCTGATAAGATGGAAGCATCCAAATTATCACTACAGAATCTTCTTAGCATGAGCAATGCGACCCTCTCCTCACAATTCAATATGAAAAAAGCTCATATTTCCCGTTTCATCAGCAAAGGAAAGAACATATCTTGTGCTTATGAAAGCTGCAATGGAAGCATAAATGGTTCAAAAAAAGGCAACCTACAAACTCTAGATTTGAATGCAAAATCAACTTTAGATTTGAAGCTCAATGAGGGGCATATCTTTAAGGGAACCGTTTCGGCTAAGCCGGCAGGTTCGAAGCTATGTGGTTGTATTCGAACACCTCCAATCGTCGAAGATGTAGCTTCATATTCTTCTATAGCAAACGTAGCAGTGCAGAAGCAAACTTCTGAGTATAAAGTTGGTGTGGAGAGTAAGGTAGCTTCAAAACTTCCAACAATGAAAGCTTCGGATTTATGGAGGGAGAAGGCAGCTATTTTGTTGTGTATTCGCCGGCCAGGGTAAGTAGGAACTAACTATGTTTTGTACTACAACAACAACATCAAACCTTTGTCTCACTACGTGGGGTCGGCTATATGAATCTTTTTCCTCCATTGTGCCATGTTAAAAGTCAAATTCTCGTTTGAATCTAATAAAGAAATATCATTTCTAATATTCTCTAACCAAGTCTTTTTAGGTCTACCTCTGCCTTTCTTAACATAACTCAAATTTAATACATTTACTTTCCTAACTGGGTCATCGAAAGGCTGCCGTTAACTATGTTTTGTACATGAGAGTAAATTCTCTTGATGCTAAATTGTCTTGTCCAGATGCATTATGTGCCGAGCTGAAGCACACAGGCTTTACTCCAGGAAACCTATATTTGATGCATTAGGAATTCAGCTTGTTGCTGTTCTTCATGAACAAATTGAATCCGAGGTGATCTCTAATTGCCTTTTTTTTCTCAACTTTGGAGCAACTTTCATGAAGAACATGAAATTTTATACTCTTCTGATGTTTCAGGTGAAAGAATTTTGGCCTCATTATTGGGGTGGTGTTGTTCTTATAGATCAAAAAATGGGTTTCTTTAGAGCTCTTGGAGGAGGACAGCTGCTCAAAGACAGTTTTTTAACTGGTTTTGTTTTGAATTCTCAAGCAAAGGCCAACTATAAGGCTGCTAAAGCTACAGGATTTGAGGGAAATTATAGAGGAGAAGGTCAAATCAAAGGTGGGATGTTTATAGTTAGGAAAGGAAGAGGAGGTATTGCATATCAGTTCATTGAAAGGAATTTTGGTGATTGGGCACCTATTGCTGAAGTGGTGGAGATTTGCAATCGGATAAAGGTTTTTTTTTTCTTTTTCTAAGCAGCTAATTTTAACTGATTTATGATTTCAACCAGTTATTGATAAATACTTTTTCAATTTAAATCTAAGTTTTTTTTTTACAGAATGAATTGCAAAGCCATGGGGAATAGATGAGGTCAGAGGAGAGTGACGTTGCAAGTTCATATGTTGATGATTGTGATTGTTATTACAGATCTGTTGCTGATATATCTTTTGATTTCATTTCTTTTTAATGTGATTATTTGCTTGGTAATGTAAGAATGATACAGAACCTTGAGTGACAAGTACTAATGCAATTATCTCTTCTTTATATGTGGAATGAAGCCTTCTCTACCTAGATCTAAAGAGGCTTGATCATGTAAAAATTTCAAATTTAATTCACCAGAATTTTAGTAGTTGGAGATCAAATCTAAGGGCATTGACCATGCATCCATCCATAATTCCATATGCCATAGCAAAAAGGGAATTTTTTTCCTTCTATTGTAAGAGCTATAGTTTCCATGAGAGTTATCAGAACCACCCAGTTTAACTAAGGTTTCTATACATGACCGTTATAGATAATTCTGAGATTGGTAAGGGTGACATCCAATAACATTCTGGAGTTACTCACAATCACATTTGTCCATTTGATTTTCAGTGATTAAGAGCAAAAAACTCATAAAAATCAACAAAGTTTTGACAAAAGTTGATGGCTTTGATTCAAACTTTATTATGGAGATATGCATGGAACTGGAAATAGAAGCAGCATTAACAATATTTTCTGCTACCAGTAAACATTTTGATTAAACCTTTATAATGGAGATATGCACAGAACTAGAAACAGAAGCGCCATTAATAATATATTCTGTTACCAGTAAACATTTTATAATGTTTGAGTCGAGTTCTTAAGACTTAAAAATTAAAACTATACCATCTTGAAACAAAATGAAAAACACCAAGTTATTTCAACCATATTTACTTGTGTTCTCTTTCTGCCAAAAAAAAATCCAAGCAAAATTTGCATATGCTGCTTTAAAAAGCCATAAACTCTTAAGTGTTCTGCAACTAAGAGATTACTGCTATATATATCACAAAGATCTCATCACAGATACCTCAGTTTGAAAACAATAACCAATAAAACACAAAGACAAGCCTATTGTTGATGAGTCTTTCCAGACTTTGCTACTGCAAAGTCTAATCAAACCAAAAAGAATAATCAGATCATTCTACTATTTAATTCATCCGTAAGTCTCACAGATTTAGTGTTGCACGACAGAGACGAACAAAAAATTGATGGTTGCCTATAAGCAAAGTTACATGTAAGAGTGAGAGCTCAATAAATCAAACATCAAACCTCGTAGCTTCAAGGAAAGGGTTGTCTGGCTCCAGCCATGTATGCCATCAAATCCGCTGCGCCAAAAGTTACCCCTAATATTAGATGATAACTCAATCTTCAAACTTTATAAAAATGAATGCATGATTCTGCTTCTGTTGTCCAAAATATGCATTGAACACATTTCTTGACTCGGGCTTCAGACGTAAGCTGAGCTCTATGAGCTAGCTCGTCTCGACACGATTCGTTAAATTGCAAGCCAGTTCATTTAAAAAATATAAATGTAAAATATATTAACTATAAAATTATTAAAAATATTTAAATATTATATCTCAATTTTTCATATCAGAAGATTCTTTATTATTTTTTATCTAATTTTTCATTTTATCGATTTATTTTAATAATTACTTGAATTATAAACATTTTCACTATTTCATAATAAATGAGTCAACTCATAAAATTAAGCTTGATCTCGAGTTCAAACTATATTAATTAATTAAGCTCAAGCTCAAATAAGATGTGATTCGTGTTTGGCTTGACTTGTTTACACTCTTATCTTTTAATTTACACAGCTAGAAATGAGCATTTTTTTAATATTATGTTATAGCACATTTATTAGATGGAGAAATACCCCCTTTAAATTGATATTGAATAAGAAATGGCTCATTGCAATATTGAATTCACATTAATTCAATGTAAAAGAAGTCTCTGTGAACAAAGGATTTTTTTACATTAGAAAGGGCACATTTATATAAGTGATTTATTTTTATTATATTGAAATATTATACAGCCTTAAGCCCATATCTTTTTGCTTTAGTCATGGATGCTCTCACTAGACATTTGCAAGGGGTTGTACCCTAGTGTATGCTTTTCGCTGATGATATTCTTCTTGTTGATAAGAATAGAGAGAGAGTTCAAGGTAAACTTGAATAATGGAGGTCAACTTTAGAGTCTAAAATTTTTTGTTTGAGTAGGTCTAAAACTGAATATATGGAGTGTAATTTTAGTAGTAATAGATCTAGTGGGGGATTGTGACTTTGGGCGATCAAGTCATTAATAAGAGTACATATTTTAGATATATTGGATCTATTATTCAGAGTGATGGTGAAATTGATGGGGATATTATTAGTAGAATCCAAGTTTGATGGTTGAAGTGGAAAAAATGCATCGGGCTTGTTGTGTGATAGAGAAGTCCCCCTCAAATTTAAGAGAAAATTCTATAAGATGGTGGTGAGACCTGCAATGCTTTATGGTGCAGAATGTTGGTCATTAAAAGAAAAGCATGATATTAAGTTAAGTGTTTCAGAGATGAGGATGCTTAGGTGGATTAGTGGCTTTAGATGGCTTGGTCACATAAAACAGTGGCCTTCCAATGACCCAGCTAGGAAAGTAGATGTATTAAAATTGACTTATGTTAAGAAAGGTAGAGATAGACCTAAAAAGGCTTGGTTAGAAAATATTAGAAATGATATTTCTCAATTAGATTTAAATGATAATTTGACTCTTAACAGAATACAATGGAAAAAAAGAATTCATGTAGCCGACCCCATATAGTGAGATAAAAGCTTGATGTTGTTTTGTTGTATACTGTAAAAGTTAAGCTAACAAATTTTTTTTAATCTCTCTGTCTCTCTGAAAACCATTGATTAGGCAATAATTACAGGCAGGCAGTAGCTTTTACTAATAAGGTTAAGAAATAGCAAAGTCTACTCAGGCATTTGTTTAAATTTAATCATTTAAAATTGACAAAGCTTCTAATAAGAGGATAGTGTACGATATTAACCGTCATAAAATGATGATTTGACCCAAACAGTTAAGATAAAGGTAATGATAATGGCCATAATTACATGTATTAAGGTCATTCATAAACAAGAATTAAGGTCACCATTTACAAACTTATTAAATGGAAAAGAATATGCAATTAGCAAAAATATTAAGGCTTTAACCATTAATTAAAACAGTAATTACCATTAAGTGTTGAATTTTGTTGCCATTAACAGTAATTATAGATTTTATTCTATGCTGCTCAAATGTTGCATGATAATTTGCCATGCAAAGTTTACAAAATGGCCATATAACTATATTTGCTAATTTTGGGTGAGGAAGAAGGCTATATTTCATTGTTTATGTACTAGTTAAAAATATCTCTTTACTTTTAAGTTGAGCTTATTGCATATTTTTCTCCCATCTCTCTATTAAAATAAAAAGGTAAGTACTCCTTTCCACATAATACTTACATTATAGTCATCTTTCCAATATCTTATAGTTTCTTTTTCAAAGTCATTTAAATATTCATTCATCCTTTATAGCTTTCTTTTGACTGAATAAACCTGCCTCTTCTTATTTTAAACTCAGTTCATGATTTACCTTTATATTATTTGAGCTTAATGCAACAATGATATCTTGAGAATTTGACATCAATAGGTTTAAGATTCATTGCCTGGGTATCGTCATATTATATATTTTTTTAGTTTCAACTGATTTTTTCACAATTATGTTGTATATCCTATACTAATTTGATTTGTGATTGTCAAAATTTTTTTTTACCAAAAATCACTAATAATATCTAACGATGGGGCTGGATTGTACGCAACTGCACTTTTACATTACTAAGAGGAGGCTATTTGCATGATTTGAACCCATGACCTTGTGCTAAGAGAGGCAAATTAAATTGCTCAAATCCAGCATTTACTTGAATGCAAAATTTTATAAAGTGTAATTTGATTGATTATAATATAGATCTAATGTTGGGCATTGAGTATCATAGATATGAGAACATAAATATGATGCTCGAGGTAAAACTTGGAAGGATAAATTGAAAATTAGTTCTATTAGAGAAAGAGAGAGTGGGAGTAACAATCTATTGAATATAAGATTTCAAAATTGGATCAAATTGGAGTAGCAACAATCGACCCCGTTGTCTTTGAATCATTCCTCTTTCACTCTAGCAAACATGTTATATTCATTCCTCTATGAATATTATTTCCATTCTTTACTTTTCCAATTCGAAAACCTTCAATTGTATTTAATAAATCTTAACTTAGTTTTATAGTTTAATCATTTTTTACTACCATTGAATTAATTTGTCGAGTGTCACCCTTGGGAGACATCCTAACCAACCTTTATCTACTTCACAACTATCAAAATAGAGAACATCCTAGAACTAGCATAATCAGTGAAGTTAGATTAGTATGCTTAATTCGAACATCAAGAAGAGGTGAGGAGGCTCAGCAAAAACTGTTAAGTTTGCTAGAAATGCATATAATGCAGCTGTTATACCAGAATATTCATCACGAGGTTTTCAGCAAAAAAGCACAAATCTAACATAAACGATAGCACTTAAACATAAGCATCGATTAAACAACTCTAAACAAAATGGGATTCCTGAGAAAGGGAATCTTCACCTTATATCCAGCACTAATCAACAGCCTTTGCTCGCTGCTGGATTTGCTGAAGAAGAGCTGCAGCCAACTGCAGAGTTGCCTGCAAACGCTTCTCAGGATCTGCTTCCGTGTCTTCCCTGGAGCTGTTTGGTTCTTGTTGATTAGCCTGTTGCCCAACGTTTTGGACTGGAGGGGCATCAGGTGGTTGTGGCCCTTGCAACTGCGGTTGCTGCCCGCGGCCAATCTGATGTTCTACAGATGCAGAAGGAAAAGATGAATTGGCAGGGGAAATAGAAGTCTGGGCATGCGGCAAGACAGAGTTGTTATACAGCATAGATGTATGAGTCTGGGAAGGATTCTGTGGCAAGATTGAGTAATTTCCCCTTTCATCTTCTCCAGATTGTTTTTGGTTCCCAAGAAGAGCTGCAAGATGAGCAAGTTGTTCAGGTTGGAGAGATATTGATGTTGCCGAAGAAGCCTGAGATTTGATCTCCTGCTGTGGAGGAAACTTGTTTGCCGAAGTTGAAGGTAAAGTCTCAGGCATATAACCACTCAAATCAGTCCCTTGAGCAACTCTTGAATTGAATGCTTCTTTTGAGAAAGATTGACCAAATTGTTGTGAAGAAGCATTTGGAGTAGCAATGAAACTTCCCATGCTGGAGCTAGAAACGGGTAGGTTACCAGACCAGTTAGTTGTCAAAGGAGGATTATAAAGTTGAAATTGGTCATGGGCTCCATCCATTCGTGTATCATGTAGTTTTTCTCCGCGAGCAGGAACCGAGTAAGGGAAACTGTCATCCCGTTTAGATGGTGGTGGAAAAATGGCTGGAGTTAAATATCCTGATGAGGAGGCTGTGTGGTTTTGTTTATGAGAAAATGACCTGAAATCAGGGGAACTTGGTTTCAGGAATGAAGTGCCTTCATGAATTTTAAGCCCTTCATTTGATCTCTGAGTAAGGGATGGGGCTATTGGGTCTGTGAAATCCATTGGATGTTGGAGAGAACTGAAGTTTGAAGCATTTTGTTGGAACTTTAGAATGACACCAGATATGCTCACTTTTCCTGGTACTTTCAGTACTTGTTCAGAAAAGTCTGATGGTGGAACAAGGAATAAAGTAACCTTTTCTCCAAGCTTAGCAACAGCCGCCCGCTGCTTCTCACCAAGATAATGCATGAATTCACTATAGAAACCAATATCTGCATCACTTTCAGGAACAAAAAATACCACCCAAGTACTCACTGCTTGATAATAATGTTTTGCAAGCATATCAAGGCCAGTCCTAGAAGTGCAGTTCAGAAACTCAGGCCTATAACAAAATAATTGATGAGGTAAGATGGGATAGATTAACTTCCATTAGTTATCCATATGAAAAATGCAGCAGCAGAAGAAAATTATTTATCTGATTCCAAGATGGCAAAGAGTAAAGACAAGATAATACAGTTTGGGTGTGTACTTACAGCATAAAATCGAGAAGTTTACCGACGGGAAAGCACCGAGCCCGACAAACAGGTGTTCCACCTTTAGCTATTGTTCCCTCCCACTTCCATATTTCATCAAGTGGGGGAGGTTTATGAGATTCAGGATTAGATCTCTGTAATTTTGGTGAATTATTAGATAATGGTCTAGAAACTGAATTTAAGCGGCCAATGTTGCCCCAAGAATCATCTTTTTCTGCATGAAGACGATTTAGGTTCCTTGAAAAATCATGAGCACCTTTTAAACTGAAAGGAACAGAATCTAGAGGCTTGTTATAACCATGATGGTCTGGCAAATCAAGGAATGGCTTTTGTAAGCTATCACGCTTTTCTTGTTCTAAATCTGAAAAAGGATACTCCGGAAGATCTTTATCAGATATTAAATCAATTTTAAGTTTCTTTGCTAAAGGAAATGATCTGTCCTCTATGTCCCACGAATCCGCGAAGGGTGGAACTCTTTGAGGTCTTTCAAAAGTAAGATTATGCGAAGGTGGAATCTTGTCTGCTGGATTGGTCCTGTGTCTTTCGAAAAATTCTTCTGTTGTCCTTCTGTCAGATGCAAATTCTCGCAATCTCATGTTCTCATAAGTACTAGAAAAAATTGGTTCTCGCTCAGAACCAAACCGGGATGACTTACTCCTAACCAAATCTAGAGCATGTTGATCACGAGACCCCCTATCAAGGCTAGAACCAAATGGTGGAGAAGCCCTGTGAAAATCTCTGACTGGACTCTCAAAGCGTTCATCACCATGTAAGGGCTCAAGGACTTTTGCACTTGACCCAGGTAAAAAGTTAGACTTCAAATGTGAAGAGAAAGGACTATTTGCAAGACCCTTTCCATGTTCAGATGGCATATCACTCCTGGCAAAACATATGTTAACACGAGGATTGTTAAGAAGCTTCCCATGCAGAGCTTCTTTAGCCCTGCAAGCTGCCACCACACTCCTAAAACGAACAAATGCATAGCTACGACCTGGAAATGAAGTAATTTTCTCAATTTCACCGAAAGGTGAAAATGCCCTTCTTAAAGTTATTTCATCAACATTCAACGATGATGGAAACCCTATCCATAGAACCTCACTAGGTTCAGCACTCCTATGGCCCTTGGACTTATCAGAAGATCTTTCAGGGCTAATATTCTGAGTTCTTAAATCTCTTCTCAAAGGTGGTTCACCCCTATCCATTGATCGCCTGTCATTTTTATGATGCAGATACGCCTCATCCTGTAGTACAATGGAAGCTCCGCTTTGTAACTCAACGCTTCTTTATGAATTATTATAAATTATGCACATAGTTTGCAGGTAGAATAATGCAAAATTGAGTAATCAAGCACATTAAGGTTTCACCTACGGAAAGTACTAACAAACAGGACCTAGTTTCACAGCACCCAAAGTAAAAAAAAAAAAGGAAACACAAGTAGGCATCTGACAACCAAAACATCCTCAGTTTAAAGTAGAGAAATTATTTTTAAAAAAAAAAAATACCAGCTCCAGATGAAATGAACCACATTAAAACACTGAGAAGGAAGATGAGTTAAATCTTATAAGGATGCCCTTTGCTCGTCAAATAGACGTTGCGCAATGAAAGCAAAATCATTTATTAACATCTACTTCAACTAGTGACCATAGGAGTATCATAATCAACAGAAAATAATAAGACCTTTGGCCTTCAAAAATAAAATATCGACAGCTAAACTAAAAGAACCAAAAATTAGGGAAGACTGTAGACTCATGCGTACATCATACAAGCCAAATGTTAATCTACTCGAGACAAAAACAACGCATTCTCAAAAACAACCTCATCCCTCCTGTTCTCTTAAAGTATTCCCTCTCCTCTAATGAAAGTTTCACCATCCAAAACTTTTTTTTAAACATGTTTTGGAGAGAGAAAATAGAAAAGTAATATTTTTTCAATTCCAACTGTCAATATGAAACTGTCACTATCGATCTCAATTCTGAATGAGAAAATTTGAGGGATTATGTTGGGTCGATAACTAGATGTAAAACTAATGCCAAAACTAATTGAATTAAGTCCAATTTTCAATTTTGCAAGTGATTGGGCATTCCCGACAAATAGCATGCTATGACCTAATATAATTTTGAAGAGAAAAAGGGGTGATATCAAGCTGATTTCTAGTGAGCCAGCCAAAACTTGAAATTAAATATTTCAATTTTGAATTGAACTTGAATTGAGCCAAATTCAACTTGAATCAACAGTTTGTTTTGAGTTGATTTGAGTAAAATCTATTATTTTTATTAAAAAAAAAAATACTTACTATTCAGACTTTCTTTGTATATTTCTTCTAAAATATATTAAATGTAAATGCATAAATATATATGCATTATACCATTTTGTATTATGTAATTATCAATACATACATCCATATTTGTACATATATATTTAAGCGCAAATAAATATGTTCATATATCATACATGTGTTAATTTCAAGTTGAATTAAAACTTATTACAAGCGAGTCAGCTTCGAGTTGGAGCATATCAATTTTGATTGAGTCGACTAAATATCATTCGATTCCAAGTGACGTTCTAGTTTCGTACATAATTTTTCGACCTAGTGAGAATTAGGCAAAAATTTACTTAGACGTCAAACTTAAATAATGTCACAACTTTCTAATATCGGGGTGAAATTTATGCAAGGGTTAGCAAGAATGCCATTAACAATTAATATTTCATAACTTAACCTGGTTGTGGTAAACAAAACTAAGCAAACATCGAAAAGGCCCAAAGTTAAGATTAGATTTGTCATGGAAAATTTATGGATGAGAATTAAATGACACAATGATTGAAGAAAATAAATAATTCTTGTTTACAATAAACTAAATGGTAAGAGAGGGAAAAATCACAAGATATTAGGGAATGTTATAAATTATAATATGTTAAAAAGATTAACAATACAAAGGGTATTCGCATAGCACTGATGGATGGAGAGTTGAAACATATAACTATTGAGGTGAATACAATTAGTGATAGTGTGATTGATATTAAGATAATTATTAAATATGACTAATACTTATGCTTTTCAAGTTAGATCAGAAGATATTTTAACAAATCAATTTTGGAAAGAGAAGCAAGTGTGATTATAATGTATATCTCAAGAAAAAATTATAATTATTGGGGGCAACTTGAATTGACATATAGGTTTAGTAAGATACTAAGATGGGTTATAAGAGGACTCACAGTAGATATGAAATAGGAGATAGAAAAGCAATGGGAGTTTTTATACTTGATTTTGTAGTAGTCTATTATCTTATTATAATAAAAATGTACTTTAAGAAACGATAAAACATTTAATAACTTGCAAAAATGAATCCACCAAATAATAAATACAATTCATTTTATTTGAAAAGAACATTGCTTTTACAATAATATGGAGTTGTAGTTATGGGTGAATATCTCAGAAGTATGAAAGGAACAGAGCAAAATAAGGAGGCGGAACTTCAACGGAGAGAAATTATTAGCCATATAAGATAGGTTGCTAAGAGAAACTTGATGTGGGACAAAATAACTCATTTCATCAAGAAAATTGCTGTTAAAATTGTAAGAGATTTAGAAATAGAATGTGCATTTGTACGGATACCTAATGGTGGAGTTATGAGGTACAAAAAGTTTCATACTCGGCTTGTCAAAATTAAGGAGGCAAAAACACTAAGGACCTTATCAAAATTAACTTTCCAATCAAGGATTCATACTCTGCTTGAAAAAAGCAATCAGCAAGGCACACAAGTGTAACTCACACTTTAGACATTACAGAACAATACTTTGTTGGCTTGAATCAGTACCACCATGTTTGTATGCATTGATTGCCAAATTTTTGGTCAATAGCCGAGGATTAGCCACCAATTATGCGCCATTTCACATCATGAAAAAAATATAATGTTACAACAACTTAGCTTAAACACTCATAATGAACAAGATTTTTTGGTCTGTGAAATACTAACTATATTTTGTTTGTCAGTCATCACCTTAATAACATGCAAAAAGTAGGGCAAAAGATGTGCCAACATAACCAAAGTTACCACAAGTTTCATATGCGCTAGATAATTTTCATCCATACCCTTTTGGATTTTACTTAAACAATTAATAATCTTTGCATTTTAGTTATCTAATATTTTGCAGTAATTGAAATCATCAGGAATTGAAGGACCAACGGTACTGCATGGTTTGGTACTGCATGGTTTGAAACAATAAAATGAAGGCAGTCTAAAGAGAGATTCAACAGATTCATTGCATTTGGTCATCCATTCAACTTTTTCTTTTAGAAAAGAACAAACAAATAAGTCTATAGCAACTTTTTTTGGTTAAAAAAAAACAAAAATTAATATCCTGCAACGCTACCACAGCTTCAATCAAATAGGTAATTTCTATGATGTACGCATTAGATTTGAGAATAGTTATGAAAATATCAGAACATGAAAACGGAATTAATAAGACATAAATCCCACCTAAATATCAACAAACTTCAACATGAGCATGGTATCATGCAATGCACAAACATTAACACAATATTACAACTATACGCATCTTTCGATAGGCATCAATTGTTCTTCTATTTTTTCTATATGCTCATGTTACTTGATAAGCAGGCACATCTCACATAATTATAAGTTTTCCCACGTGGTGCAAAACCACAGTAAATACACAATTCGAGCAGTAAGATTTTTTTTGCATATTCAGATAGCACAATAGGCATTTGATTCTAAAAACATTCAGCTTCAAAAGCAACTACAAATACTCATGATAAACATTAAGGCTCTGTTTGGGACGGTTTTTTCGTTGCTTTGCTTTTCAAACAATGACTATAATTTTATTTGGCTACTATTTTCTTGCTATTTTTTCACTGTTTCTAAAAATTTCTTTGAAAATAAGTTATTTTTTACATCCTATGTAGCTAAATTATTTTTTCCACATTAACTTCACAACCAGCTTTATAAAAAGTTGTAGCATCTCAAACAGACCCTAAATTTCTGCTAAACAATTTACTAGATGCTTGACAAACAACTCAGAAACTTAAAACCCCTTTATTTGTTTGGCTGGTAAAAAGTCAAAAAAAAACATTAGACATATCTCTAACTTTTACTTTTAGTAATATAACTAATTAATTAGAATTATTAACTTAGAAGAAAAAAAAAGTGACTAAGCCTTAAAAAAAAAAGTGACTAAACCCTTCCCGCCTAAGTCTTCTACTCATAAGAAAAAAAAATCTTTTTAGTCCCACACCGTGAAAGACCAAAATATTTTGCTTTATATAATAAGACATTTTGACAATGTTAGTAAATGTGTTGTATGGTCCGGACAGTGGTTGTGAGCATACGGCAAGTACTTTGATCAAATTATTTTAGAGTTCAGAACTGTTCACATAAATATATAATAAAACTATTTTGATTTAATAGATAATTAATGACTCATAAATATACTTAATTAAAAATTATTAATAAAGTCAGTGGGGGCACGTGCCCCCATGCTGCATCCGCCCCTACCTCCGGCGAAGATGCTGCACAGCCGCCGTCGATCAAGAAGCCAACCCTTCGACGCGAAAACGGTTATGAGAAATCGGAGCCGGTTTTCCGGTTTAACGGTCGAATCGCCGGTTCAAACGGTCCGAGACCGGTTCGACGCGAAAACGGTTCTCAGGAGAATCGTAACCGGTTGGCCAGCCGGTTCGCAGTTCAACCGGTTGAACCGGCCGGTCCGGTCCGGTTTTAAAAGCCTTGCAATTTAGTTCATAAGCATGAATGCTTATTGCAATTTAGTTCATAAGCATGAATGCTAATTGCTCTACAAAACACATCGATAAAAGCTACATAACAAGTTGACCTACAGTTTTGAAATAGCAAAAAAATACCTTAATTGATAATAAGTTACCTTATCCTTTTTATGAAAGGTTTATCACCATTATAAAGCATAATACTAAAGTTAAAGTAGATTGAAAGGTCCTACTAAGCAAAGTGTTCATAAATATTGTTTAGGTCCATTTCTTCATTTTTCATGAATGTTTTTAGCATTAGATTGGACATTAAACCGGTGTAAGGATGGGTGGGTTCAAGGTTCAAAGATTAAAATATTTACAATTATATACAAAGAACCAAATGGTGTTCAATTATGATAATGACATTATTAAAATATTTCAAATTATTTAAATGGTGTAATATTTCTAATAGCAATCATAAGTGATTATATATATATATACATATTGCACTAATATCACATATACATGAAATAAGTACAAAAAAATTACATTTAAATATCATCTCTCAGTTATAACTTCTAACCAAAGATCAATTTCTTCTCACCTAAGCAGGCCAAGCAAGATTAAAACTCAAACTTTAGTTGAGTCAGCTGACAAAACCAAGTTTGATCAAGATATTTAAGCCTCCATTTAAACAACTTCTAGGAGAGGCCTAAAACTTTTTCACTAAGGATGTTATCTAGTATATATTTTATCTCAAGCCTCGCCAAATTTCACAAGCCCGGAGCTCGTTGCTAGAGTTTTCGTACAGTTAAGTGTTATTACAATAATATGCATGGGTACACACACTAGATCAACTTGACATGGCATATTCATGCTTCAAACAAAAAAGAAATGCAAAATGTCCCTGGCTCAAATAGGAGATAGATGATGAGGTTAGTAGCATTATTGTGCTGTGGATGTAACGAAAGGATTGCTTAAAAGCATCCATGTAAACAAATGGATTAGATAGCTGGTCAACACTGAAAACCTTATAGTTTAACAGGATGCCATATAATTGTTAGTTTCAACTAATAGAGCTTCATGCTTGCTCATGCCAGTAAAGTTTGCCTGTTCATCTTTGAATATGCAAACTCCTTTTGCTTTGGTCATTTACTAAGTTTCTCTTGCTAGATTGAGCCATGTGCCTATAATTTGTATTTAAGTTTGTTTGAAGCCTTGATGTGAAAACAGTTTATAAAGATTTCAACCAGAAAAATGGTCATGAATGCATATTGTACTGTGGATATATATAGATCTTTTAAACAAACTTCATATTGGTATATGCTTTCTTGAACAAATTCAAAGACCGAAAGCTAACAATTCTAGGTTTGTGGTCAAACTAGATTTCAAAAGAGAAAATACTGATTTCATTCAAGTAATGCCTGATAAAGACCACTATTGTAAGTAGATCACGTGATTTCCTTAATGATTAAAAAAAAGGCGAAGATAATTATTTCCTTCAACTATTTATAAACCTCTCAAAACAGAAAAACAATACAACCCTTTGCATGGATTCCACAATGTTAGCAACATAAAAGATTAATGAATTGTTTCTACAAAGATTCAAATTTAATTGGTCGATAAAAATATATTTACAATTTTCAAACCAAGATTAGGCGCTTATCAGATGCCAATTAAAAGATAATAGAAAATAACTAGAATCCAAAGCGAGGATGGCAATAAACATCATCATGCATAGCAACAACAAAAACAGCACAATACCATTTGGTTGGAGCGTGCTTTCAAATCAATAAATTATCAAAAAAAGGATCCACATATGGTCCATGCCATGCAAAAAAAAAGAAAAAATCATTCATGTTAATTAATTAATTCTTACAGTATGTCATGTAGTTATATAGATATCATCCATTATTAAACAAGTTTGAGTTTCAGTAGCTTTGAAAGTTACAATAAATTGCGGTAGTTATGGGAAGGCTAATTTCTGTGGAGATGAAGCATAGCAAACCAAATGGAAGGCTATTTAAACACATTTTATCCAACGAGTGATTAAGCTGATAATTTTCTTAAAGCATTTATATTTTTAATTACAAGTTCATAGTTTATTGGTGTAATCCCAGAGATATTCACCTAAATAGAAATTAACAAAATAAGACGACCTAAAATAATGCTAGCTTGGCAGGCATTAACAGCATAGTAAGAAAATGAAGGCTTCTATAATTCCCAATATTGCTATCAAAATTAAACTTTTTTTCATTTTAAACAAATAGCAAAGAACCTAATCTTTTGAAAGAACCAGAAAAGGGTCATGATAACAACATGCCTTACACGAACTCTATACAATTCATGGAAAAATCTGGCTGAGGAAGATAAAAATGAAAAACCATGAATTTTCTTCTCCTTTTCCTATTTTTTTGCTTTTAAAATGCATTCATAAGTAAGCACTTAGAAACAATAACTAGCCAATCCTTCAGCTGAACACACTGAATCGAATGTGACAGTGACACTAAATGTCACCTTACACATTCTTCCCTTTCAATCATAAATATATAAAGGAACGCCATGCTTTCTCGAAGATATCTTACAAGGAAAACGCAAAACACATATAATTCAAACAGATGGACCAATTTCACAGATGTATAGTCATCAGGCACATCACATCTTTAGGCTGGTGTGCGATTTAGAAACAATCTTTCATCTACTTGAGTGGCTTCTTTCATATTCCTGTTAACTTAAAATATAGAAGAAACCATAACTTAATGGAAGGACTTTCTCCTTCCATGAATATTTTGATGTTATGGCCTTCAAATATAAAATAAAATAAAAACTCTTTTTTTTTAACATCATCAAAAATTAAAGGCAGCGACAATTACATGAACATGTGGGATTATTAAATCATAAACCTAGTGCATAAAAATCTTCAAAATAGACGGTTATAATTGCATAAGAAGATGGCCACTATTAAATGTACAGAATTCTTAAATGAATGATTAAAATCTTATAAAAATTGATGAAACACAACCCATAAGTAAATTCTCTGTCTTAGATAAAATCAAATGTGCGATGTTGCGTTTGGAAACCACACAAGGCAGTATACACAAAAAATAAAAATGGGAGGAGAATCATTCTCCCAGGAAGAAAGAAGTCCATTTCAAAAGTAATGAGTATTCCTGAATAACCGCATTGCAAGGTTTTCTAGCTATGTTCGATATACACAATAGCTCTTGCATTAGAGTTCAATGATCTTCACCACGAGAAGAAGTTTAATTCAATAAATAGTTGCTATTATTGATTAAATGGTAAAGTTTCCGAACCATATTGGATACACATAATACCATTTACACCCGAATCATTAATTTCTACAACTGCTTCAGGCCAAATCTTTTTCAGGATATTTAATATGCAATTAAATTTAAATTTGGTAGATAAACCAACCATTTCATTATATAATTCATTGCATAATAATGATGCAGGAAAAAAGAAATTAAAATTCTTTTACATTGATCAAAGAAATTGCAATTTCAGCTATGGCACATAAAAGGCATAGAGAAGTGTTGTACCAGCGTGGACAAAAGCATCTTTGAAATGATATTATTATTCCTCAAGGGAGCGGAAAAGAATTGCAAGCTTTTACAAAGATCACATATTCATGTAACGATGGACAGAAGGAAGCTCATTTCTGGATACCCTATAACTTAAGTTGCGAGTTGATTGGAATGCGAGTGAAAGCTTTTATGATACCAAATTCAAACATTAGGAACCAATCATGTATTTAATGTATCAAATTACAACCATTTCGTTAGTTTAGAGATCATTGTTAGAATTTCAGGTCTGTAAAGTAACATAACAAAGTTTTTGTTGCAGGAAAACTAAGTTAAAGGAGGCTTGGCATAGGAAAATTGTTAAGTAAATGAATATATGGCCCAGCATTCTGGTTAAAGTGGGTATAGGAGTTCATGTTTATCAGCATTTTCAAATACTTAACATCTTTGAAATAATCATTTCACCTTTGACAACTATATTTTCTCCCTTTTTTAGACAGGATTAATCAAAATTTATCAAAGTATTCCCCAAAATTAACTGAAGCACTCTTTAAGCCAACCTTTGGTTCCTATTATTATATTAAATAAATAGTTTACACTCAAAGAATTAGCTCCTCCTGAAAAACTGAACTGCACAGGTTATTAGCACTTTATTTAGCAGGAAATTCCTAAAATTCCAAGCCAAAACTAAAAAAAGAGGTCGAACGCTCAGTTATACCTTGAAGAGGAACTGGCCTAAACTCAACAACAAAGCTTTCCCAAGGCCTGGAGAAAATGCAAGCACGTTATGAAATTGTATGTACGATTCTTTTTACTTTCATTAGAGATTTTTTTTAGAACATTTATATCTTAGTAGAAAAATTCATAAAGCTGATGTATGCATGTCTTATGAATAATACGTTACAGATGAGGCTTATCCCACCAATATAGCGATCTGAAAGCTACAGTAGAAATTGTGAAGATGATCATAATTATTTCATGAACTTATGGTCAAGAATTTTGAAGCATATTTGAACTGCAAAAGTAGGGCTCCTGGCATTGATCGCACTAAAAAAAGATCCAAAATATAAAGGCACATTAGTTTCATCTGTTGCATGGCTTATAAAATTAGGTATATTAATCCAAAATTTCAAGGCTCTCAATGGGCAGGCAGGTTAGTAACAAGTTTGCTTACTCGGATATTCAGCCTAAAAGGCCCAATTATAGCCATATATATTCACAGGTAATAACTAGCAGTTATCCCGGCAAACAAATATAGACCGACTATTTAGTGCATAAAGAGAGCTTCTAAAATCTGCCAGTAAGTGGATGGAAATTAGTAATCAACTTCAGCTTCAGAAAATGGGAAGCCTGGTTAATTGATGGGTAGATATTCCATAAACTAATAACATTAGGATCATAAGATTATGGATCATAAAGATGATCAAACTTTTCTATCATCAGTTTTAGAATTAGCACCCTCGAACTAACAAAAATTAAAAGTATAAAAAAACTGCATGTTATATAGTAGAAAGTTTATGAAGATTAGCTTTGCTTCAAAAACATGTTCACACAATTTTTTCCAACGAAAGGACTTTGCTGGCTCTCAAAATCAGGGTACATAACTTGAACGGAAAACAGTACGCCACCAACCAGTAGCAAGCTGTCGGAAGATTATACACAGCACAAGTTTATGTTTTTCTATTATAACAAATTGACAAAAATACATCTAAATCATGAACAAGAAGTCTCCTTAAGTCATTATTCATACAATAATATTCCAGAATTCTAAGCCAAAGAAAGAAACTAAATAAAGAATAAGAAAAAATATGTTGTGCTGACAAAAGGTTCTGACATTTCTACGAGTTAACTAAATGAATTGATGATATGGCTCCAAGATCAATTTTCAATGAAATTATAAACGCTTTAAAGAGCTTCTCCTCTCTATATGATACACTCAACGAATGCGGCTCCTGCCACTGCACAGAGAGATTGATTCTAAGACCTTCAATTCAAAATGAAGGTAGCTAACCACAAAAAACATGAATTTCTTTAGTTTTCATTAGGTTCTTTATGCTAATAAGTGAATTACTTTACATTAAAGTTAACTAAATGCTGGCAAAAGTGTCAAGAATAAAAACGGTAGCATCCTGAGCTACAAGAACTTGGAACACAGATATCATTGTCTTATTAACATTATATCATGATTTAGTTTTTCTTTCCTTTTTTTTTTGTCCAAAAATTGGTCACATTATGTCATCACGTAGTATGATATAGTTTGAATTGACATAAAGGTTGCCAAATGGATGAATCCTCATCCCTGGACTTATAAAAGACCTAAACATAAGTTAAAAAAAATAAGCTGGCCACACATTCTACGCAAGATTTCATTATATCCAAATAAGAAATTGTTTATCTCTGATTTCTTGAGCAATTTTCATTCAACTGTCTCAGCTTGTAAAGTATCATCCTCTGAAATGTTAAGTATCAATAGATTTTTGGGGAAGTTTAGTTTGCAGCTTCATTTTATGTGATGTATGTCCTCACACATTAATGTACATTGAATAACATCAGAAAACAATAACTAAGTAATCTAAATGGCGGCCAAATCGATTGCTATCAAGATTACCTGAATCTCGATAGCCAAAGAAAAACAAAAAAAAGGATGTTGAATATTCTAAATTGTGTTGCATTAGGTAATGATGATGAAATATGCACTGCAGTTAACAGATAACATGATAGACCGGCCAAATTTGATTGGGAGGAATTAGTATATTTCCTAATCAAGAGGGAGTTATTTAGGAAAATTCTTAATAAAAAGAATTAATTAGGAGATGTTTCCTAATTGAAGAGAGCTATATGGGGCTAATTTAGAGGGGATTAATTATGAAATGTTTCTTAATTGAAGAGGGCATATTTAGGGGCTGATTTGGGGTTGATTAATTATGAAATATTTCCTAATTGAAGAGGGCATATTTATGGGATGATTTGAGGCATGATTTGGGAGGGAAATAATTAAGGAAATGTGAGAGAATTAGGGGAGAACTGTTTGGGTATTTGTTGTTTAATTGTTTGCTTTAAATAGGAAGAGAGGATTAGAGTTAGGGGTATGCAAATTATTGTGATTGTTCTTGTTCTTGGAGTTTGGTGTCTTGGGCTCTAGCGGCGTCTAAGGATTGGGAGAGATAGATCCTTCTCTCGAATTGAGGATCAATTGTATCTTGCTATTTTTTCTTCCGTTAGTTTGATTTATGCAATAAAAACTATTGTCTTGCTTATTTTTCCATTGGATTTGTGGAGTGTTCTTGCTATTTTTGTCTCCATTGTTAGGGTTTACTTGAGATCTTCAAGCATTTCCTAACATAACACTGATAACTATGTGGCATTGTTGTTTAGATAACAATGATATTTAAATAACATAGAATAAAGCATGCCCTAACATTAAGGAGTGAAAGAGACATTTAGGGTCCACAACTGCCAGATTAGAATTAACTTGATAGAAGTACCATCTGCAAAGCACTCATCATTAGGGAATTTACTGATTTTCATCATTAAAGATGTAAGCAAATTATGCATGTAAGCAACTTGGGGACCAATCCAAAAAAGGCATTCTAGATTTTGTTTCTAGCTTAGCCCAGTATTGCAGCTTTTTACTTGATTTTCAAAACCCTTTAGTAATTCCTTGATTTTATTTTATTATTTATTTATTTATTAAGTGGATGCACTTTTGCAGTTATTTTTAGTACCCAATATGAAATTCAGTCTAAATGTTTCCAACATAGAACTCCAAAGAGAATTCTATGAAAAAACCCAGCATAAATTTTATCGAAGGATCACATCTGAGCTCTACCAGGTACCAAGTTTAAGCCTTTCTGCCATTTAGTCCGCCCTGAATTCCAGATTGTATACTCTTCTATTTCCTTTACACTATTTCTACAACAGTAAGCATTTGGCGGCAAGTAGTATAAATTATGTAAGTGAATTGAACTGAAGCAGCAATCTAGAACCATTTGAAAGAGCAAGAGATGAAAGGGGAGGCACAAAGTGGCCAATTCATCACTTCACTACTCATCCCACATTAGAAGGACAGTTAAGGGAGATTAGGTGATTAAGTTCCCATATAACTACTGAAATTTAAGTTTTTTTGGGCCAACTTTCACATCGAATCCAAAATAACGAACCAACCTGCTCGGTTTCCGAAAGCATATGTTCCAAAATGGAGGTTTAAGATAATTCTTGGATTAACTTTCCATAATGGACATAAAACCGTATGACCAAACTGCAGAATGGCTATTCATTAATAATTAATAACTTATATGGTGCTAATTTTCATAATACTACATTATGGAAAAGGGTTCCAGTTGAAATAATGATCAGAAGAATAAAATGAAACACATAACTCCCAGGTCACAGCTATCATTCTTGTTTTCCTGCATAACTTTTTCCCTGAAGACTGAATTTAAACTTAGTAAACACAAGTTCATTTGGAACTGCATAAAGTCTAATTTTAAACCAATCAAAAAAGAAATATGTGTACAAAGCCAATCAGCAAAAGTTTGTTCATTGATTTTTTTTTTTTTGTTTTATTAGCTCAAATGGCAAGCGATAATTTTTCTATGTTTTTCCAGTTCCTAAATATCAATGAGCTTTTAGTCCCTTGATTAAATCCAATGGCAAAGCTCAGGAGGCCAATTACATATTGATGGAGAACAAATTATCCTGTTTAGCCGCATCAAAGACATCAGAACTTTCAGTCAGTGCAGAAGGAATCACTCTATTCAGGTTGGTAAGTTAAAGATATGCCCACTTTCAGTACCCAGGACATTAACTAATCAAAGAAATCCTTGCCTATTAATGAGAGAGAAGGGAAATAAAATTATTTTTTTTAATTGAGCTATGTATGAAATTACTAAATGGTCTACATCAAATTTCAGCAGATTGGCAAGGGCTTCTTTAAATAAGGATAAGGATGCAAACAATGCATCAACTAGTTTGGATTAATCCATTTGTCCATCATACATTAATATAATTAAGGGTGTGAAATGGAAAATCATTGTTTTGATCCACCTTGAGTGTGCCATTGTGCCCCAAAGACAGCAGTGAGCACAAAAAGCACGCTTAAACTTGTTACGAGTGCATATCTGCAGTTATATATGGCGGTTAGGCAGCAACGCCAAAGATATAATTTGCTTAGGAGCAAACCTAAAATAAAACAAGCATATTTCCAATTTCAAGGGCTCATAAATGCATAAATATTACTAGTATTTCCTTCTATTAAATTTGTATGCTGCTTGCTCTAGAAGAATCTTTCTAGGAGCATAAAACTACAAAGGATGATATGAGGCAGTTTGATTAAGGAAAGATAATGTTAAGAACACACTGTTTTATGAAGGAAAATCAGAAGGCTATAATTAACAGCTGGAATATTATCTTAGATTTTACTTAATTTCCTCTTGACAAATTTAGTATTTTTATCTCATGTTTTTTCATTTGTCAAGATAATCATTTATTAGAGTTGATGCCTTTAATTTTAGCAATTTCCCCAAATAGAGTAGTTCTTATTAACAAGTTGCAGGAAGTCACTGTGTCATTTTAACTGTTTCTATTTCTGGTCAATTAGATATCATAGAAGTTGATGGCATCAGTTGCATGTTTGCCACTGCAAAGAAATTTATTTGAGGGAATCGTTTTTGTTGTGTGAGAATGCCGGTCACTTTAACAAAATGATGAAACCCTTACTGGAAAATATTCGGGCAGATTTTTACTATAATGCTTGCTGAAATATGTTGAGATATTTTCTGCACGCGAGATGGATACTTGCATTCTTTTCATATTCCAATTATTAAATTTTCGCTATTTGTAATGACCCTTAGCATTTGGATAACATTCCAACTTATTAATAATGAGACTTTCTGCTGTCTGGTGGCGCAATAAACAGCTTGGTAAACGTACATTGAAAAACGACATAATAACAGCGAACAGACAAAGAACAACAAGACTAACCCCCTTTGCAAACTCGATTCTAAGAGGCATCCCTGCAAGATTTGACCCATGAAGTGCTCTCAATGCAAGCACAGCATCCTCCTCCTTTTTAAAGTTGACATAAGCATAGCTTCTGCCAGGTAAATATGCTATGCTTTCAATGTCGCCAAATCTAAGGAACTGCTCCGAGAGAACGCTTTCTGTAACATGAGAGCTTAAGTTCCCCACCCAGAGCTTCCGTGAAGGAGGAGCTACGCCCCAGCCACTTCGTCGTTCTCTCTCTCCATATCTAGGTGAGTACTCAGTATATGGCCTATCCCTGCCTCGAACACCCTTGCCCATCTAAAGAAAAACAGAGGAAATGGAAGAAAAAATGATGAATATTCCCGCGCTCATAACGGCCTAGGGCAAACAGAAAAAAAAAACCATAAACATTTTCAAAATTAGAGGAAATAAGACATAAACCATAACTCAATCAACAGCTGAAGAAGTTTTCCATACGAATTCAAGGTGGGGGAGGGGATGGAGGACGAGGATGATACCTTTCAGCAGTAATCCTTAAAGAAGCCGAAGGTGAAATACGTTCGAAGCTTGAATTTGCTCGAGGATGCCGAATGGAGCGACAACTAACGAAAGTACAATATTAGGGTTTCCTTAATGAGGCTAAGATGTTAGAGTTCGGGAATTCGAGGGAAGAGGCAGCCGAAGCAGAGATAGCTACGTTGGTGAAGGGAAAAGTGTGCGCCGTGTAAGATGAAAACCTAGGGCGAAGCCGAGACGAATCTCCGAGGCAGGACGTTACATTTTTCTACTAATGGCGACGGCTGATCCAAACCATAAAACTTGGATACGAAGGGTTCGTTTGGTTAGTCTTTTTTTTTTCTTCTTAAAATAGTTTTTTAATAAAAAAATAAATTTTAATATTAATAAATTGTTTTAATAAACAATAAAAAATACATCCTAAATGAAGGAGAGATTATTAGGGGTGGAGTGAGGACGGGGAGAATCGTCCGCACAAGTATTAGGTACCTAGCGGTACCCGCACTCGGTATCACTGGGTACTGCTGGGTACCACTAGGTACCCAGTGTTTGTGCGGACGGTGGGCACTCCGTACCTAATAATTTTTCCAAATGAAGACGAAGTAGATTGGACTAATCTTAAATCTAAGAACATGGGGTGTAAATAGATGAATCAATTCGATTATTTCATTCAAATTTTTATTTGGAATTTATAAGATTAGATTGATATGATAATTTTTTTTATGTTGGAATCATATTTAATTAATTCAATTATCATTTGAGTTATATTAAATGGGTCATTTTTAGATTAACTTTTGTTTGGGATAGTTTTTGGCAACCGTTTTTTTTTTTTTTTTAAGAAATTGTACTAAAAATTTACTTTAGAAAATAATAAGAAAATTATCTCAAACAAAATCTAAATGATCCTTATGTGGGTTAAAAAGAAGTAATGCACATCTTCCAATTTGCAAGGTCTATATGATAAACAGATTAAATAGATTATTATCAAATATTTTGATACATATGATAAGAGAATAAGATCAAAATAGTCTCTTGAATTTTTATGAAAGACACAAATAATCTCACACTATATTAAATGATCATTTTGATCCATATACTCTTAAAAGAAGAATCAAAATGGTCTCAGTATGAAACTATTTTGATTATTTTTTAAAGACTTGATGGATCAAATTAGTCTTTTAGTATAGTTGAAGGATATTTTGATCATTTATAAAGAGTCAAACATACCATTTTGATCCTTTTTTTTTCGATACGATAAATAGGACATTTTGGAGTGAATCTTAAATGATGCTCATATATAAGAGTAACAAAAACATATACATAAAGAGAACCTCTCATAGGTGATGTTGCAAATTGAAGTTGATCTCAATATTCTTATGGCATTTTATGTGCATAATGTTGATTATTTGAAAACTAAATGATAATATAACTAAAATATGGAGTATTATAGCATTAGTATTGAAACATCATGAGAAAAATACCAATTAAGTGTGGATTTTGGCACAAGTGCATGAATTTAAAAACTTTAGGTTTGACTTTGAGAACATCTAAATTTTATTTTTGATAAATGTATAGTTCAAGATAATTTTTTAATGAGACAAACTCAACAACGTCAAAAGTACCTTGATCCAAGTTCTAATAATTCAAAATCAAGTATAAGAAAATATAATTCAAACTCAAGACATCATTTAAGGTACGAAACAATCTTTAAATCTTATGTGTTTATAGTCAAAACGAGCTTCTCATCAAGAAAAATCAAGTGAGGCCAAGATTGCCCAAAGTTTTTATGTCTGCACAAACGTCTAAAAATACAAGAAGGGTTATTTTAAGAAGTCGAATTGAGTGTCTAAAAAATTTGGGGAAATCATAAAAATGACACTCAAATTTATAAATAGATCAACATTCTATATATAAGTGGGTCTAAAGTTGGAGAGAGCTCATAGATTTGAAGAATCCCAATTCTTTTCCAAATAATCAATGTACGATCATTGTCAATAATGATCGCCACTCTACTACAGTCACATGATGGCCATCATACGATTTTCATCTCCCAACCAAATTGTTTTATTCTAAAGATCGTCATCACCAATAAGGAATACACATGCCATCAACATCAAATGTTGACATTAATAATGTCATAACATGATGTATGTATGAATGTTAACGCCCATCGATGCTAACAAGGTATTCACCTGCCTTCATCACCAACTTGATGCTCGCTAATGCTAGTAAGGTTATTGCATGCCATCACAAACAATGTTGTTCACTACTAACACCAACAATATTGTCAATCATCATTACCAATAATGCTAATACTCGTTAATGCTAAAAATGTCATCGACCACCATCAACAGTAATGTTTGCAATAACCAACACTACTAAAGTCATCATCCAACGTTGACAACTACATTGACATACATCATTATCATCAAGTCTAATGCAAGCCATCAAAATTATCCCTAACACCCATGGATGCCAATAAGGTCATCACCAACTACGAAAATTAATAATTATGCACATGGTTTTGAAAATCGGACCGGATCGACCAGTTCGACCGTTTCGACCGGTTCAACTGTGAATCGGTCCAATGACCAGTTCGATGCTCTTGAAAAATTGGGCTAGCATCAAACCGTTGAAAACCGATTTGAACCACCGGTTCAATCGCCCGACCGTTGAACGCCACGGTTCTTAAAAACAACACAACATAAAGCATTTAAATTAAAAATTAGTAATTATTAATATTTAAATATATAATATAAATATAATTATTATTTTATTTAATTTTAAAATTATGTAATATCTTATATATGTATGAATTTTATATATTATATATGTATGAATTATGAAAATTTTAAGATTAAATTGGCATCATTATTATGTTAATTTCATTAATTTTTATAATATTATTATTTATTACATCATCCGATTCGACCAATCAAACTGATCTAACCGTGAACCTCTCATTCTTCTGGTTCGTTGTCCGATCCAGTTTTCACAACCTTGATTATGCATGTTGTCACCATTAAAATCATCTCTCTTTATCACCAACAACATCAACCCTTGTCTTCGCCATTGGGAATGATGCATGTTATTGACATCAACCTTCATGTTAGTTGATACACATTGAAGCCAACATTGATGCTCATTGACACCAATTAGTTTATCACCTATTGTTATTATAAGGCTATCTACTATCATAGTCAATAATGTTGACATATATGTTAGCATTAATAAATTCCTCACACATCATTATTAGCAACATTGAAGCATGTCATCGCCACCAAGCTCAATGAATGATATTCACATCAACATTAATGCAAACCGAGATAAAAATTGTTTATTTTAATTATCTATTATTATGTTTGTAATCCTTGTATTTAATATAGGGATTATAAAAAAGTCCAAAACATTGGGCCAACGTTACAGAACTCATTTCAACATTGCAGCGCCACAGCAAAGAGCTTACCAAGAATCAGTTGGAGAGCTTAGCATCAAAGTGTTATACAGTCAGCACCAACGTGCCAAATCACTTAGTGGCGCAGCGAGAGTTACTTGGACCGATGAACTAAAGGACTATGGGAAAACTGACATGCCAATTCATAGGCACTACAGTGCACCAAGTCAATGCCACAGTGCTAGTTCAGTTAAATCTAAAAAACTATAAATAGTAATCTTAGTCTTAGTATAGAGAGTCTGGCAACTTGTAGAGTCCTTTTTTGTGAGTTTGTGTGAGTGTGAGGGCTATCATGGGGAGGGTATAGATTGCGTTCTTGTACCTTGAGTCATGTATTATAGCGGAGCAGATCAAGGAAGTGAATAAGGCATTATAATTCTAATTTTGACACACTTCTAAACTTTAGTTTATCTTATTTATATTGTTATCATATGTTGTAGTTTGTACTTATCAAGCATTCAATATAATAAAATATTTATGATGAGTAATATTTTGAGGTTTGGGGTTATTAGTTACTTTTATTTTATTATTTTGATGATTTATAGAAGCTCCGGTGAATTAATTAAAAAGAGAAGATAGATAATATTTTCAATTTTAGTTTTGGGCATTACAATATCTCGGAGCAAAGGTTGATCGCCTTAGGAGCTTCATTAAGCTAGTATGTCTTGAATAGAACTCTATCATAATCTGGCAGAAGACTATAAACTTAGTGTTATCTGGGAGACCCAATTGATCCATATGTTTGCTATTAGAAGTTGTGTGATTTGTATTTTTAAAAATTTATAAAATTTTGTGGCTAGATGTGAGCTTAGGTTTATCCTTGTGTGTGTGTGTTGTAGCTCATTTAGAGTATAGGAAGTATCTTTAAAATTAAGCTCAGCACTGTTGTGTTATGTAAATTATCAAAAATAAGATTTAACTCATCGCACCGCAGCAAGCATAATCCTAGGCTATAAAATTTCTAAGAGAAATTTAGAAGTAGATAAGGCTAAAGTTCAAGTAATTGAAAACATTCCACTGACCACTTCTGTTAGAGGAATATGAGTTTTTTAGGAAACTGGATTCTATAGAAAATTAATTAGGGATTTTTCTAAATTTTAAAACTATTATGCCACTTACTTGAAAAAGATGTCCCTTTTAACTTTGATGATGAATGCCTAAAAGCTTTTAATATTTTGCAATAGTACTTGATTAGAGCACCTATCATTTTTACACCTACTTGGACTTTACATTTTAAAATAATGTGTGATGCTAGTGATTATGCTACTTGAGCTATGCTCGGGCAATGAAAGGATATGAATTTTATGTTATTTATTATATCATGTTCAAATAATCTAATTTCAAATAATTATTCTTTTTATCTTTTAATCAATAATTCCCAGAGCTATCTAATATGTTTTATCAGTATACTTTTCAACAAAAATAAAGATATTGATCTAACATCAATATACATATTCATCACTAAAAAAAAATCATGTACAATACTTAAGAATTATAATTATTATATATCATTCAATTCTGAGTACAAAATAATAACTACAAAATAGAAAGAAACATAATAATAATAAACTCAGAGAATCTTGATCAATCTTATACTTCTAATCCTCTGTCATGACATGAAATCATTTAAATTATATATAATGAGCTAAAAAATTTAATATCTTACTAAATTCAATACATGAACTCAAAGAATAGTAAAAAAATAATATACATGTCATTGATCAATTTATAACAGTAGCAACCAGTGATCATGAATCAGTATAGAAATAATAAAACTCACATACAATAATAGCAAAGTTTGTAGACAGTAAAATAATATAGTGTAAAAACCACTAAATCATTATGCATGTCAAATTAATAAAATAATCATCGTAATAGTACTTTTTAATCAGTAAAAAAATCATATAAATTAATAGAATCAAAGCCTCGATGAAGACCATCATAATCATAATCATAAGATCAGTATATCCCATAATTGGTGACAATAGATCAATAACCAGTAGTAGTATCAATGAATCAGTATTAGAATCAGTGATTCAATAACAGTTTCGTCAATGACAATAACAATAGAGTGGTACAATAACAGTAATAGTTACAATGACAATAAATTAATATAGTTATAGTAAAGTCATATAGTAATAATGAAACAGTAATATGCAATTCAGTAATCACACTAAATAAGAGTCCTTACAACATAATATTAAAAAAAGAACGTCAGCCCACAATCCCATACATGTTAGTCATCTCCAACTAGCATCAATGAAACCAACTTTTACTAATCTTTACATATATTTTTATCATAAATTTTATAACAACAATATCGATTAGCATTATTCAACCACATACCAGTATTCATTCTCAATGCCTATTTTAGCAATATGCGTATAATAAACTATCAACTTTATTTAGAAAAATTCATACAAAATATAATATATTTCATTCTACTCGATAAAATTTAAAAATCTTATAGTCAAAATGCTCAATATATATACATATATTTTATTTAATATATAAAAAGTTACACCATTAAATTTCAATAGAGCCAGAGAAAATGTAATAAAATCAATTTGAGGAAAATTCAACGGTTAAAATTAAAATCTTTAAAAACAGTGATTGAATTTGAGTCACCTACCCTGATTGGAATAAATTATATAAAAGTGCAAAGAAATCTGAAGGCCAAATACCCTTATTTCCTTTTGCTCTTTCATCCATCCTCTCCTTTCTTCTTTGGTTCCTTCTAAGGCAAGTCGGCGTGAGGTGAGGGAATTGACAGTTGAGTGGAGCGAAATAAATAAATATAATTATAATTTTTGCGTTCTAGAATAGCCGCAGTGGTAGAGAAATATAAAGTTTAACGTCTAAGCTTTGTATGAAGATACAACACACAATCACATAAAAAGTGAGGGTGCAACATTCATAAGAGACGCCAAGATTTTTACGTGGAAATCCTTGAAAAAGAAAAAAACCATGGGGCCTAGCCTAGTTTGAATGAACCCACTACTATTTGTCGTTGATTACAAATGAGGCCCTTCATTGGGGGAAGACTTTAGCTTGATGTAACAAATATACATCATACAGAGTGTGTTACATGGTGGAAACAAGAAGAATCACTATTGATGTGCTTGTTTGGCCGGAAGGACCATAGTTGGTACGTGACGGAGGTCAAAAAGACCGTAGTTTTGTGACGGTGGTTGGAAGGACCATAGTCGGTGGGCAATAGTGGTTAGAAAAGATGATTATCTGGCGATGAAGGTCAAAAGAACCGCAATTTGGCTATGAAGGCTGGAATGACCATTGTTGGTGGGTGATAGTAGCTAGAAAGATTGTTGTTTGACAACGGAGGTCGAAAGAATCGCAATCCGTCTTTGGATGTCAGAAGGACTATATCCAGCGGGCGATAGTGACCAGAAAGTTCATTGTCCGGTAATGGATGTCGGAAAGATCATAGTCGACATGCAATAATAGTTAGAAAGACTGTCATATGGTGAGGGAGATCGAAAGGAATGTAGTCGGCTAGCGACGGAGGTCGGAAGTTTGGTGATGGGAGAAAGTTTGGCATCGGGTAAAAGTCCAACAAAAGTTTGACGACGGACAAAAGTCCATCACCAATTGGTGGTCAAACAGAACTTCGGTGTTAGCCGGCGGTCGGGCAGAACTCTGGCTTCGATCGGTTGTCAAAAAGAACTTCGACGTTAGTTGACATTCGGGCAGAACTCCAGCTTCGGTAAGATGTCAGGTGGATGTGCGGCAGTGGTCGAGGAAGAGTTTGGTGGCAAAAGAGCTCTCTTCCTTTTTTTCATTTTCTTCCTTCTCATCTTGCTTGGGCCTCGTTCTTCCATTACTTGCAGGGGCCCCTTCTATGAGAAATGATGGATTTATTTATAATTTTATAAGAATGACATGGACAGTAAACAAGAAGAAGATCAAGGATAAATTGGGAGTGGTTTGAATGGACGACCGATGTTTAATCCCTTGATCATTGACTGTTTACTAGACATCTAAATATCTTAATGATATCAGATAATGGCGATCTTGGGCTCGTTGGATTTGTCTCGTCAAGCTGCTCGATTCGACTATAAGCATGTCACATTTGAACACTGTTTGATAATCCAAATTATGGTATGAACCTTCCAAATGTGCTTTAGGTCTTTGATTTGGACTCATTTGGGCTCGGATTGAGTCGAATTTGGTGTCATTGGGTTCGTATTTCTGATTCGTTTAGTTCATCTGTAAGTTTGTTGAAATCAGAATTCATATGAAAATGGATTTAATTTTTGAAGTTTCCAAGTGTGGCTGCGATGAGTTATTTTTATTTTCATATAAATTTCTTGAGATTTTTATTAGGATAACCTTGGAGAGTCTAAAATTTACTGTTTTCCATTAATATAAATGTTTGTAATATTCATGAGAGTTGTGGAAATGTCATTTGAGTTGGGATATTCTTATCTAATTAAAATTCCAAACGAAGAAGGCCTCCTCAAGAGGGAGAGTCTTTTTTTCATTTGGAAGCTCATGTTCGGATGACTTTTAGATATCAAAAGAGAAAAGGCAATACCCCCATAAGGGGGGAATTGTCTATTCGTTTGGATATTCAATCCACGACGAATCCAAGGAGTCAATGGAGGAGAAATTCAAGGAGTCAAAGGAGAAGAAATCTAAGAAGAGAAGACTGAAGAGTTGAAGACCTACTATTCCATTCAAAGTCATTTGCGTCATCCCTAAGCTTAGAAATCTGGGTTATTGGCAGTGGTGTCCGGCTACTTTATTTTCTATAGACCCTGATTTATAATTAAGGGTAGTTGGCCTATGGACATTTATTAATTAGTTTGATTACTCTGATGTGTTTGATTTATATTGTTTTCCATTAGGACTGCTTGTGTTTCTTAGTTTTTTGGGGTTTTCCATGTCGTTTTTGTCTTAGTCTGAATCTCGTTGTGCTCTTTAAGGACTAAAATTATGCTACTCATAACTAATATTTAAATTTTTAAGAATTAAATAACATAGAAATATAACAACCTATGGAACTGTTAGAATCGTTCGGGGTCGCATGCATAATTTTACATTATTCTCTCTTCTTGTTATAAGACACTTCCCCGCCTGTGGGTAGAGTCCGAATAATCTGATCTATGAGGATGAAGTGCCGGACCTGGGGAGACCCAGTCTTTTCTAAAAAAAAATATTTTTTATAAGTCTATTTTTAAAATATGAAACATTCATGATTTGAACCTTTCAACTACCATGCATTGCATTAGAAATTCACTTAATTAAAATTTAACTGCATTAGCTATAGGAGCATTCACCATACATAAGTACAAGGCCATTTAAGAGATCTTTAAATGTTGGCCTTAATTTCAAAAAACCAAACCACCCATCTATCTTTTATAAATGACCTGACAGCATAATTTTAAATCTATTATAAGGTTAGCTGGCTCCACAATCCTGGTCGGGATAAGTCCAGGTTTTACATTGCATTAGTTAAGACACGGGTGTTAATGTTGTGCGTAGAACACTAAACCCAATTTAGATTTTGAATTCAATGATATTATATTCAGTCTCGTAATATGTCTAATAGTGGGTTAGTCCTTTCTCTTCTGGAACTATAAATCCTGCTTATCTATATCACATGGATGACGTCACCATCATCTTTCTCTCATGTATGTGTCGAGTGCTTGATTTTCTTTTCTCTGGTTTCTCCTAAGTGCTTTAGTCCCTCCGAATGCTGGTATGAATCTTGCATGTTGACAAAGCCATTTAAGCCCTTTCTTTTCTTTTGAGTAGGATTTCATAATCTCCACCCTTGTGTCAATCCCACTTTGAAATGATAATGTATGATCCTTAATCGAGAGTGTTCTCAGGCTCCGGCCTGAGATGTAATTAACCACGGGGGCTTGCGCCCGTGGGAAACTAAATTTCACATATACTAAACCTCATCCGAGCTGATTTATGGGTGGGACAAACCTATTGTTTTGATCAAGTCGTGTATATTGTTACTCATCAAGGTGTGCTCGCGATAGCCACTATCCTCAATGATTAGTCATATGCACGATCTAATTTGCCATACAATTGGCCCGTTTGAGAGGAGCGCGGAGGCCTACGATCATCTCAATCCGACATCGTAGCGGTGTCCTTTCGAAGGTTCAAACTAACATTTCTCAAAATTAATTTTGATTCATGCCGGGTGGGTCAACTATGAAAGTTATACATTTATTAAGAGGTTTGATAGACAAATATATATATAATAAGGAGGATCTATATATGATATTTATTAATTTAGAAAAAAACATATGATACAGTTCCAAGAGAAGTGCTATGGAGAGTTCTAGAAAAGAAAGAAGTTAATAATGCTTATATTGAAATCATTAAAGATATGTATGCATTAGTTATTACTTGTGTTCAAACATAAGGTGGTTAAGGTGGTTTGACCAAGTATTTTCCTATTTCGATTGGATTACATAAAGGATCAGCCTTAAGTCCATAACTTTTTGCTTTAGTCTTGGGGTTCTCACTAGACATTTGCAAGAGGATGTACCTTGGTATATGATTTTTGTTGATGATATTCTTCTCGTTGATAAAACTAGATAGTGAGTTAAAGGTAAACTTGAATTATGGAGGTCAACCTTAGAGTCTAAAGGTTTTCTCTTGAGTATATCTAAAACATAATGTATGAAGTGTAATTTTAATAATAATAAACATAGTGAGGGAATTGTAATTTTGGGTGATCAAATTATTAATAAGAGTATATGTTTAGATATCTTGGATCTATTATTCAAAGTGATGGTGATATTGATGGGGATATTACTAAAATTCAAGGTGAATGGTTGAAGTGGAGGAATGTATCGGGCTTATTGTTGGATAGAAAAGTGCCCTAAGGGAAAATTCTATAAGATGGTGGAGAGGCATGCAATAGTTTATTGTGTCGAATGTTGGCCATTAAAAGAGAAGCATGATACTAAGTTAAATGTGGCAAAGATGAGGATGCTTAGGTGGATGAGTGGCTTTACCCTTAGAGATGGGATACATAATGAGCATATATGTAAAAAAGGTTAGAGCAGCTACATTAGAATATAAGATTAGAGAGAGTCGTCTTAGATGGTTTGGTCACATAAAACTATGACCTTTCGATGACCCGGTTAGGAAAGTAGAGGTATTAGATTTGACTTATATTAAGAAAGATAGAAGCAAACCTAAAAAGACTTGATTGGAAAATATTAAGAATGACCTTTCTTTATTAGATTTAAACGAAAATTTAACTTTTAATAGAACACAATGGAGAAAAAGGATTCATGTAGCCGGCCCCACCTAATTGATAAAGGTTTGATGTTGTTGTTGTTGTACTTCTATAACTCAATAAAAAGTAGAGTTTACATTTCTAGTCATATATACTCCTTAGTCAATAAGTTGGACGAGAAATGTTATCATTTTCCAAGAGATTTGAGGGGCAAATTGAGGCATCCGCTAATGTCATTTGATATTCGAGGTTTCTCTGAGTTATTGGAGCATCTAGGTTGGTGGAAAATTTTCTTACTGTTATTGTGTAGAGATATGATGCAGGCACGAATAGATTTGAAGCAGTGGAGTTAATGGTATGAAGCCTATGTTTGCTGGATGTAGAGAGTCCAACAAAGAAGGTTTGTTTGTGTCTATTAGTAATATTTCTAATAAATGTTATTGTTATACATGTCAATATTTACATTTGTGGCCAATCTGGCACAAGGTGACCTAATGACCCCAAAATATAAGAGAGAAGATCTAAGGAAAGAATAAGTAGAGTAATAGCTCCATCTAAAGTTAGTAGTGAGAGATCAATGACGCAAAGTTGAAGTGTTATTCAATATATCTTGAATTATCTATTATGCTATCACCACAGGATTTGATGTTTGCAAATAAATTATTTTGAATATTTCATCCAATCTAAATTTTAGAAAAAAAAAAAAAAAAAAAAAACTTTCA
>NW_021319083.1:18604102-18618211 GCF_001605985.2 Dendrobium catenatum | reverse complement strand
ATCATAATAAAGATATCAAAATGGTTAATGGTTCGGATTCAGGTCAAATTCAAAATTGACTCAACCTGATTCTAGTCAATCTGACACATTAAATAAATAAATATCAATCCAAACTCAGCCCGCTAATAACCCGAATGACCCGAGTTCAACCGATTAACTTAGTTTGATTAATTTTTTTTATATACTTGTTGCGTCCTGGAGTATTCACGGCGGTAGAGAAATATAAAATTTAGTGTCTTAGCATTGTACGAAAATCTGGCACACAATCAAATAAGAGAGAGTGTAGCATTCATATGAGACACCAAGATTTTTACGTGGAAAACTTCTAAAAGGGGGGAAAAACAACGGGGTCTAGCCTAGTTTGAATGAATCCACTATTATTATAGTTGATTACAAATGAGGCCCTTCTTTGGGGGAATGCCTTAGCTTGATGTACATCTTGCATAGTACATTACATAATGTGAATACAAAGAATCACTATTGACGTGTTCGTTTGGTTGGAAGGACCGTAGTTGATGGGCGACATAAGTCAGAAGGATCGTAGTCGGCGGGAGAAGAAGGTCGGAAGGACTGTAGTCGGTGGGCGATGTAAGTCAAAAGGATCAAAACAGCAGGTGACGTAAGTCAAAAGGACTGTTATCTAACAAAGGAGGTTAGAAGGACGACGTTAGATAAAAGTCCAGCAATGGACAAAAATCTAGCATCAGGTAGATGTCCGGCGAAAATCCGACAACGGGCAGAAGTCCAATGTCGGCTAGAAATTTGGCGACGAGCGGAGATCCGACATCGGGTAGAAGTCCGACGTCAATCGGCCCGTGGAGAACTTCGACGCTAGATAGTATTCAGGCAAAACTCCAGAGTCACTTGGAGATTGAGCGAAGTTTCGGCGTAACTTGAAAGTTGGGCGGAACTCCGACATCCCGTGGAAGTCGGGCAGAATTCCGGCGTCCCGTGGAAGTCTGGCAGAATTCCGGCGTCCCGTGAAAGTCGGGCAAAATCCCGGCGTCCCGGAGAAGTCTATCAGAATCCCGGCGTCCCGTGGAGGTCTGGTAGAATTATGACGTCCCATGGAAGTCGGACAAAATTTCGGCGTCTCGTAGAAGTCGGGCAGAATTCCGGCGTCCCATGGAAGTCGGGCAGAATTGCAACGGTGGTCGAGGAGGAGTTTCTTCCCTCCTATCATTCTTCTCTTTTCTTTTTCTCTTCTTCTTCTTGCGTGGGTCCCCTCTTAAGAAAAATGTGGGACTATTTATAAGTTTTTGAGGATGACATGACCCGTAGATAGGAAGAGGATCAAGAGCATATGTGCAGTGGTTTTGATGGACGACCGATATTTTGAATCCCTTGATCGTGGATCATTCGTCAGACATTTGTAGGTCTTAATGATATCAAAATTCGACGATCTTGAGCTCATTGGATTCGTCTCGTCGAGCCGCTCGATTCAACTACAAGCATTTCATGTTTGGAAATCGTTTGACAATCCAAATTATGGATTGAACCTTCCAAATGTGCTTCGGATCTTCAATTTGGATCCATTTGGGCTCGTATCGAGTTGAATTTTGTGTCGTTGGGTTTGTATTTCTAAGAAGATTAGTTTGACTATATGATTGCTAAAATCGGAGTTCAAATGATCCCAGATTTAATTTTTGAAGTTTCCAATTTGATTTTTTCCTCTAGATTCGTGGCCAATCAAGATAAATTTTCGATGATATATCAATACTTATTAATTATAAATTGGAAATATTTGATAAAACACTAAAAATAGTATAATCAAAGTAAAAAAATGAGCAAGCAAAAACAAAACGGACAATTTTTATCACCGCATCCATCATCGCCCCTTGGGACTGAATTGATATCAATTTTGTATCATAATAGAGATATCAAAATGGGTTAATGGTTCGGATTCAGGTCAAATCCAAAATTGACTCAACCTTATTCTAGTCAATCTGACACATTTAATACATGAATAAAAAATATTAATCCAAACTCAGCCAGTTAATAACCCGAATGTGACCCGAGTTCAACCCATGAACTTATTTTGATTGATTTTTTTAATATTTATTAATTATAAAATGAAGATATTTGATAAAACACTAAAAATAGTACAATCAAAGTTATTAAAAAAAAAAAGAGCAAGCAACAACAAAAGGGACAATTTTTATCACTGCATCCGTCCCCGCCCCTTGGGACTGAATTGAGATCAATTTTATATCATAATAAAGATATCAAAATGGGTTAATATTTTAGATTCTGGTCAAATCCAAAATTGACTCAACCTGATTTTAATCATTTGATACATTTAATAAATGAATAAAAAATATTAATCCAAACTCAGCTTGCTAATAACCCGAATGACCCGAGTCAATCCATTAACTTAGTTTGATTACAATTTTTTTATACTTATTAATTATAAATTGGAGATATTTGATAAAACACTAAAAATAGTATAATCAAAGTAAAAAAAAAAAAGAGCAAGCAACAACAAAAAAAGACAATTTTTATCACCGCATCCCCCACAAAACCTAATTTGACAAATAGAACAAAACCGCAAGAAACATCCATGTTCCATGAACAGCTTCATTCGAGAGCAAGGAGCCAAATTAGAAGGCATCAAAACAACAAAATCACCATGCTTCATCCGATCGACAAGCTCACAAGAAAAACGATAAAATCACTGTATGATCGCTTAAATGACAAAAATGAAGAAATAAAAAGTGAAAAGGAACAAACTTTCGGCCTCCAAGCTGGGGCACGGCGAATACGAACTATTCGTGGAGATCGTCGTCCATCGGAGACTCGGAGTCGGAGCTTGGGATCAGCCGTGCGTACTAGGCCGGAGCTGTAGATCTCCTCCTGTGGAATTGTTGCTTCCTGACGATGGATCAAACCAGAAAACATATCTTTTGAGAACAAAAAGGGAATCTCGTAAGTCATTAAAAGGGAAGAATAAAGAAATCTGAATTACACAGCTCACCTTGGCTTTTTGGTTGAGAGTAGGGGTGTCAATTTCGGGTCACGGGTCGGGTTCGGGTCAAATCCGAAATTAACCCGACACGGGTCGGGTTCGGGTCGACCGATTTTGATGTCATTGGATTCGTCTCTTTGAGACATTCAATTTATTTATAAGTTTGATGAAATTGAGTTCACATGGTCCCAAATTTAATTCTATAAAATTTTAATTTAAATTTGCATCATGATTTGTGCTCGATCAAGACAAAGTTTTGTGACATATCAATAATAATATAGATATATATTATTAGATGTAATTGTATGACAAAAATATCAACTAAATTGAGGTATAAGTAGTTTTAATTTTTTTTCTTATTAATAGTTAAACTTAATCAATTAATTTAAATAACAACTACTGAATTATCTCAACTTATATTAAAAATTATCTTTCTAATTATATTTAGTAATTAAAATATACATAAATGAATAATTGATTATGTTTAATTAAAATTTAATTTTAACATTAAAATTTAAATCATATTAAATTTATCTCATAATAATACATGATGAGAAAAAAACAAGAGCTCTTGACCATATTTTGTTTCTCCCTCTCTCTCTCTCTCTCTCTCTCACTTTATCCAGGCATCGGCTTTGGGGAGAGGTCTCCCTCAACCAAAGTGGCGTTTTATTCTCTCTCAAGTAAAAAATCTTCATTTTGCTTTATACCTCCCTTTTCACGGCCATTTGAGCTTCGGGTATCTCCTTTTTGTTCTCAAAAGGAGATGTTTCCTGGCTTGATCCATCGTCAGGAAGCATCGATTCCACAGGAAGCGATCCACAGCCCCAGCGTAGTACTCACGGCTGATCCTAAGCCCCGACTTAGATGGACGGCCGATCTCCACGAGCGTTTCGTAGATGCCGTCGCCCAGCTCGGAGGCCCTGAAAGTTTGTACCTTTTCATTTCCTGTTTTTTTTATTTTCACTTTTGTAATCTTTGTGCTATACAGTGATATTATTGTTTCTATTGTAAGCTTGTCAGGTGAATCATGGCGGTTTTCTTGTTTTAACGCCGTAAAATTTGGTTTTTTGCTCTAGAACTAGCGGTTCATTTACCGTGGATGTTATCAGGAGATCTGTTCCGTTTTCCAAATTAGGTTTTGTTAATGTTTAGACTTGCTTGCGGTATAGATTGTCTTAATTTTGGCTTCTCCTTTTTTTTGTTGCTGCTTTCAGTCCTTTGTGAGTTGTTATTGAAGTTTAATGAATTTCTTTTTTAAGGGATTTGCATACATGGCAGTCAAAACATTAGGATTTACATATTTAACACCTAAATTTTATTATTTACGTAGTTAATGGATCTCGCCGGACATTTCCACGGATCTTGACGGACACTCGCCGAATCTTGCCTGGCACATCGTTGGGCCCATCAATGCCTTCTCCCAATGAGCTCATCCGCAACTTCCTCTTCTTCGCCGCATGCCGTTGGATCTGTTGAGCTCTCCTTAAGCAAGCTCCGGCACCACTTCTTCACTTCCACCAAAAACTGTTTAGACTTGTCGATGTCTTCTCCCTTGAGCTGTCCTGCGATTTCCTCTTATCTGTTGATAAAGGCTTCAAGAATTTCTATAGGAGCAAAAGAGATCAAGTAGAGAGATGGAGGGAGATCAAGACGAGAGAGGGAGCGCGAGGGTGAGAGGCTTAGCAGCGACAAATGGCGTGTGAAGGCTAATGGGACTGTTGGCGTAGTGATAGGGTGATGGGGTTGTAATGGACTGTGTCATTTTTTGTTTTTTTGATGTTTTGAGTGTTATGTGTGTAAATAATAAAATTTAGATGTTAAATATGTAAATCCTCCGTTTAGTTTTTGTTCTAACTTTACAATTCTTTATTAGACTATTACTGTAATGCTTTTTTAGAATTAGTATTAAAGGAGATTTGACCCTTATTATGTGCATGTAAGATGTACTTGCAGTTCTATGGAAGGAACATTTTTCTTACAATATACGTTACCTGCTACAGTCCTAATTAGGCCTTTAATTATATCATGCTTGTCCATTAGTTCTCTTAGAGTTGAGCTACTCATGAGTTGTTAAGATTTGATTAGCATGATTATGAAAGAATAGTCTGCCCAATGAAGTTGAAGGAGAAACGGTGAAGTATAATTTGGTTAAGCTTTTTTTTTTTTTTAATTTTAAATTTAGGATTATGAAGATTATTCTAAATTTAATTTATTGAAATAATAATTAATGGTTCCATCTATTTAAGGAGATCGTGGGTCTTGGATTTAATCGTTGAATGAGTACTACAATTGAGATTTTCAATATTTTTTCTTCTCATCCACAATTGAACCTTTCATTCCATCTTTATCTTTATTCTCTTCGACTTGCTTTCTACCACTTCCATTTTTCATTATATAATCTCTCTTTATGCAACATCATTAGTTTGGTGTCATAGCATTTTCAATCCCTCCACTCTCATTTAATTGCCAATCCCATAGCTCACATCACAACTCCTTCCAATTTTTCTCTCATTGTACCATCTTTCATGCAATTAACCCATTGCAACTTTGAAGCACCACTTGCTCAACTATTTTGCATTCAATCCTCAATGTCGCTAACCATCATGACTCTGCCCTTACTTTGTTCATCCACGCTCATTACTCTACCATTATTGCTTTATCCAACCACATGGCATCGTGATCTGCTCCAAATGCTATGCTTCATCAACTAATTGGGATTTCGTCTGACATCCTCTTTTTGGTGAGCCCCTCCACCTCCACATGTTGTGTGAATTGTCACCTTCCTTCCATGTTGTGTGAATTGTCACCTCAACACCTCCATGACCCCTTTATCCCCCCATGAAGAGGGAGCTATTTAGGAAGGTTCATAGTCAAGAGAGTTGTTTAGGGAAGTTACTAATTAAGGAAAATTGTTTAGGAAGGTTTCTAATCAAGGGCGAGTTGTTTAAGAAAGTTTTCTAATTGTGTTTATGCTATTTATGAAGTGTTTAATGGTTTAGGATGGTTTCCTAAAATATGTTTAATTGTTTAGGAATGTTTCCCAAATCATGTCTAATTATTTGGGAAGGTTTCTTAAATTATGTTTATGTTGATTGGAAGGTTCTATTTATTTAGAAAAATTTTCTATATTATGTTTATGTTGATTAGGAATGTTCTAATTGTGTTGTGATTTTCTGGGCTATTTACGGGTGAGTTTGTCTATGGTTTAGGGAGGGGATTGCTAAGTTTATTTTCTTAGTATTTGTTGTGAGTTCCTAGTGGCATCTAGGGTTTGTGGGAGAGTTGATCTGCCTCCTGAATAGTAGATCAACTGTATATTGCTTTATTTTTGACGGAGAAATAAGAAAATCAGCCCTATCTTTGTGTTCCTATGCCGTTATTCCCTTTTATTTGCTATTTTTACTTCCAAGTAGTTATCAATTTGGTATCGAATCGAGGTTTTTTGAGAGATGACAACAAAGAAGGTGGATGCATTGAAAAACAAAGTTGAGCAAATCAAATCCCGGATAAAAGAAAAAGTTCTCAACCATCAAAGGAAAATTCTCAATTATGGAAGGGAGGCTCTCATCCATTGAGAACCGCTTTGAGAAATTAGAGGATTTGATAAAGAAGATGCTGAGATGCAGTTGAAAGCTTCACCGACGATTCCTAGGATATAACCAAAGAGAATGGAGATTCTGGAGGAGATGATGAGAAGCTCATGAAGATGCGTTCCAAAACCCCACCGACGGTTCCAATTGCTAGCCCTAATTAAGATTTGATCGAGATTCCCTTGGTCGAATCTGACGGAAAAAAGATCGGATGGGAAGAGTTCGACAAAGAGAGCTCCTTTCATCAAGAGTCACCTCGTAGGGCTTTGATAAGGGGCATAATAACATTTATGGATTGGGGGAAAGCAAGAAGGGAGTTTCGTGATGGAGGTGGTGGGGTGATCGACCAATATGAGAGGTCTTTTGGGCTAGGGGAGTAGATGATCGGAGGAGGGGAACAAGCCGAGCCATTGGAATCAGGTCATGTGAGGGTGGAAGAAAGGTGGGATTCCCACCCTTAATACAACAGGAAAACATGGAGGGATCACGACAACCGCTACATTGGGGGAGTAAAAAGCTATTGGGAAAGACGTTGAAACCAAGAACCTATAATATTTGAATCCAAAAATGAATATTTGAAAGACACTGAAACTAAGCCAACATATGAGAATAAACGAAAACTGGTGAAAGCACCTTTGGATTTTATTGGAATGGGTATTTTTGAATATGGAAATGTTGAGGTTGAGACACATGATGCAACTGATACAAAGTTCTCAAAGTTCAAAGATGACATTGAATATAAGCCGAAATATTCAAAGGATGAAATTCAAATTTCGTCTAATGGAGCACACTTCATGTCTCATGAGTTAAGTGGATGAGGTGAAAATTTTGAGATGACAATGACTTATCATGAGGACTTTTTTTCATAACATACCTTAGGTTGCTCGCATTCTGGGGTGTTGAGTTCAAACAGAATCATCATGTATTAGTCTTGCAATTGGCATGGCCACTTCTCAAGCAAAAATGAAAGTAGATATTGCAATGCTGCAAACTGTGTTTCCATCTTGTGATTCAACCGATCAGCAAAACCGTGATCAAGTAGACTTTTTTAAAGGAAGTAAAGTTGTAGATGGGAAGCTGGAGAATGCCATGGATGAGGCGTTCCAAGGTGATGAAAATTTGATTGCTATGAAAATTGCTGCGAATTCCATTGAGTCTAGTAAAGATGTTAATGAGAAAATATGTGAAACTAGGGAATTCATGAGCAAGGCAGAGGGCGAGTTGTTATTCAATTGTTAGCCCTCACTAGATCATTGCATGGCTAGCAAAGGGTTTGAACTTAGTGATGATAGAAATTTTGGAGACTTGATCATTAAGAAGTGTTTGGAAGAGAGTGTACATGTAGAGTTTATTCCATTGAAAATCTCAATGAGGTTCACACACCTAGGTCTTCTGAAATGCCAGCCAATTGTGTGTCACAAGATGCGCTTGCTTGCTTGTACCATAGAACTTGAATCTTATCATAGTTGTGAAGATACTGTAGTACCAAAGGAATCAGAGTTGGAATTGAGGCCTAAGGACACTGATGTGTTGCTTACAATTTTTTTTGTAAAATGGGTAGGTAAATCAAACATGCATATGTTAGCCCGGCCCAAACCCGGGGGTGAAACCAAGGGGGAGGGGCGGATGCCCTAGTGGGCCCAAGCAATTAATTAAATGGGTGTTTAGGAGGGAAATTTGAATTAGGGGCTGTTTAGGGATTTTGTATTTCTCATTTGGCTTTAAGTAGTTGCTAATGCTAGAATTAGGGTTTCATCTTGAATTTGAAATTTGATTTGAGATCTAGGGTTTGTGCTTTTGGGCTCTAGGCTTTGCTAGAGAATTGGAGAGTTGTTTCTTCCTCTCCTTATTTTTCTCTGTTTGGGTGCATTTCCTGCTGCGGAGCTGCTGTAAAACTGCTGGGACAGCAGTTTTGCTCACTGTTTTGGGCTGATTTTGACTATGGTTGCTTGCGAACTCAAGTATTACCTTAGGGTTACTTGCGAACTCAAGTATTTCCTATCAGTTTGCTTGCGAACTCAAGTATTTCCTTTAGGGTTACTTGCAAACTCAAGTATTTCCTATCAGCATAACAACTGGGTTTTGGAAGATCAGTTAAAAGTTCTAGCAAAGAGAAAACTTGAGAATTATAAAGCAAAGTATGAAGCAGCTATCATAAATAATGTGAAGTTTCTGACCACAACACATTATTTCTTTGAGTGAACGTAAAAATGGAGGAAAAGCTTTGGTTAAATGGTGTGGCCTTCCTTATGATGAGTGTACCTGGAAGAGATTTGATGAACCTGCCATTCAAAATGCTTCTCATCATTTTTCTGAACTGAAACAATTTGAATATCATATTTCAGACAAGGATGCTAGTGTTGACTGTGATTCAGCATTTTCAGATGTTGAAATCAATGTATCAATAAGCAAGAGCCGGAAGAAAAAGATTGGGAGAATCCTAGATGACATTGAGTTTGGGAAAGAAACAAAGGAAAAAAATAACAATAGAGAAGGGCTAGAAGGAATATTTAAGATTTATGCAAGCACAGCCTTCCAAGAAATCCTATGACAAAACTCTAGCAGGAATTAACAAGAGCACTTCAACAATTGAAACTCTCAGAATGCTTGATGATCCAAGAGGACTTTTAGATGGACAATACCTTCGTTCCACCTTGAGGACAAGGTGCGTTTTGGGAGAGGGATAATAATACGTTGGGGGGCCCACAACCAGGAAGGGGGAGCTGTTTAGGAGGTTCATAGTCAAGAGGGAGTTGTTTAGGAAAGTTTCTAATTAAAAAAAATTATTTAGAAAGGTTTCTAATCAATGGGGAGTTGTTTAGGAAAGTTTCTTAATTGTGTTTATGCTATTTATGAAGTATTTAATTATTTAGGATGCTTTCCTAAGATATGTTTAATTGTTTAGGAAGGTTTATTAAATAATATATAATTATTTAGAAAGGTTTCCTAAATTATGTTTATGTTGATTGGAAGGTTCTATTTATTTAGAAAGATTTCCTATATTATATTTATGTTGATTAGGAAGGATCTAATTGTGTTATGGACTTATGGTGTTTTAGGGCTATTTAAGGGGGAGTTTGTCTATGGTTTAGGGAAGAGACTCTCTTAGTTTATTTTTCTAGTGTTTGTTGTGAGTTCCTAACGGCATCTAGGGTCTGTGGGAGAGTTGATCTACCTCTTAAATAGTAGATCAATTGTATCTTGCTTTATTTCTGAAGGAGAAATAAGAAAATCAGCCATATCTTTGTGTTCCTACGTTGTTCTTCCCTTTTATTTACTGTTTTTACTTCTAAGTCGTATCACTATCCTAGCCATCCAAACCACATTAGATGACTGAGATTGACAGAAGTAGATTGATTAGTTGTGGCGGGCAACTGAACAATATGTAATTACAGTAGTAATAGTAATTGAAGAATCTAAATCCCCTTAAATTGTTTTCTAGCAAAATGGCTAATTGAACTAATAATTGAACTTAGTTTGTTTCAAGTCACCGAGTAGCTTCCTTGGGTGGCTTCGGCTGCACTACTTAGGGGAACCTTGATTTTGTTATTTTTTTGCAAGAACTTCACAAAACTGGAAATAGTCAGAAGTTCAGAATTCTTTGGAAATTCATTGAGAATTTTCTTGAATGAAGAGAGAACTCGTTCTGCAGTTTCCATTTCAAGTTTTGATATGCAATTGGTGTTATTACTCTTTGTGGAAATTCTTTGTTATGTGTTTTCTCGTCATGTTCTAACAGTTCGTGCTCTTGCGTGTATAGTAATTACCTCTTATAGTGCTACGTGGCAGCACGGCATGCCTTTTTTTTTTTCTTTCTGCTTGATTGCTTATTTTTTAATTTTCTACAACTTCTGTGTTGGATTTGATCTTCTCATTGCTTCTACTACTTCTGATACCTTTCTGTAAAATGTTGTGCGAGTAAAATTTTTTTTTTTGGCAGACAATGGTATAGGAAGCTACTTTAACAGCCAGGCTTCTGGTGTTTGATTTAATTGCTTTCATTATTTCATGCAAAAACTACATTTTTCTTATAAAGGCCTATGAAGTAGACGTTTAGGCTTCGTTTGGGATGGCTTTTTTACCGCTTCATAAAGTAGCTTTTTAGTAAATAAATTAATTTTTATACTAAAAAGCTGTTTCAAGAAGCAGTAAAAAAGCCGTCCCAAACAAAGCCTTGGAATGACTTTTTTTTTGCTTCGTAAAATAGCTTTCTAGTAAAAAAATTAAAAATTTATACTAAAAAGCCGCTTTAAGAAGCAGTAAAAAAGCCGTCTCAAACGAAGCCTTAGTTTCATCTATGGGCTTTTACATTAGTGGATCCATGTGTTTGGTTGAAATTGTAAAAATTCCTGATTTTTGAGTAACTAGGAATTATGAGTCTTCTGATTCTGAGCACTTAATGTTCTAGGAATTATGAGTCTTCTGATTCTGGGCACTTAATGTTGTTTGGCTGGATATGAATTAGCTGTTGATTATTTATTTATTTATTTCTAAATAACTCAATCAAGCAGGCTGGATATGAATTAGCTGCTGATTATTTATTTATTTATTTCTAAATAACTCAATCAAGCATAAAGAAACAATTCTAGAAACAAATTTCAACCTTCATGTGACCAAATTGTTCCCTACTTTGGAAGTGTTTGAATCTCATATTTTCTTCTTGCATTGCCATTCAAATATTTTAAGCCCTGTTATTTCCTTAATGATTATCATGAATTGCTCTTGAATGTCATTCATAAGTCGAGGTTTTTATTACAGAAGCTACTCCTAAGACCATTATGCGAACAATGGGTGTAAAGGGACTTACACTTTTTCACCTGAAGAGCCATCTTCAGGTAGTAATGCAACAGTTTACTACCAGTCGCTTCTAAGATTCTTTCTTTGCCTCTAGTGTATCCTTCAATACCATTTTAGGGCCAAATATGCATAAAAATTATCTGCTTGAAGTATATTGAAAAAAAAAGGCTTTATTTACTTTATGTACTTATTTTATGTTTATTTTGGTGATCAGAAATACAGATTGGGAAAGCAATCTGGCAAAGAAATGACAGAGCAACCTAAAGATGGTAATTTACTCATTATCTGTCCCAGTTTTTTGGAATTTTCAAACTTCTGCTTATTCCTTCCTTACTGTTACACATGACTATGTGGAGCTTTCGTTTGATTTGTTGTGAAAGGATAAGCAAAATCAATTTGATTTTTGGTTTGATACCCAAACTCAGATCAAGCTCCAATTTTGAAAATTGCTTGTCTGATAGAACTTATTGGATATCTAAATTGGGGAAATTGTAAAGCAAGACATGGCCTGAGTTATTTACTTTGTATATGTTTGCTCCATGTTAGGTGTATGGAACCCGCAATGGATACTTATGGGGCCCATCTTCTACTGGATACTTAGCTCACCTTGGTCTGTTGGTTGGGAGCCTAGGCTACCAACTAAGAGGTCTTGGGTTCTGAGTCTTTTGTATGCGATGTGTGTGAGTTTGACTTAATTGGCCTAAATGTCCCCAAAAAAAAAAAAATCATACCGGTAAACATTTCAAATTCGAGTAAAGCAATCTAACCAGAAGTACTATTGGGTGTAGTAATTTTATGTTGAAAGTGCTCACCTACTGAAATTATATGAAATTTAAGGTTTCTATGTATTATGTCCTACAGCTACTAGAACATAACTGAGATTATTATTTCGTATATCATCTGGATTCTTAACTTCGGCTCCTACCATGTGGAAGTTCCAGGTAGCAGTTCTTTGTCTCCAAGAGTGGCTGCTTCTGATATTAATGAGTAAGATGACAATTCCGCCTTCATGTTTGTGTGTTAGTGCGTTGTCACATAGCTTATTCAATTTAACTTACTTTGATGGATCATACCTATTTGGGGATGTTAGTGTTAATGATTGTATTTTGTAGGAATCAGGAAGTTAAAGAGGCTTTGAGAGCACAGATGGAAGTGCAAAGAAGACTTCATGAGCAAGTCGAGGTACAACTCTGCTGGCTATCTTTTGTCAGTATTTTTCCCTCCCATTTCTCCGTCTGTTTCATCTCTCATTTTGCCTCTTCTTCTGGCTTGCATAATTCCTTCTGTCAATGCAACATAATATAGGATGGATTACTTCTAGGTCTTTGATTCACAAATATAGGATAGTTTACTAATAGGTATTTGAGATTTTTCTCATATTTCTTTCTGATTCTGATGTGAAACAATCATGCCGAGATGATATACTTGATGAATTTGCACGCTTAATTTTAGAGAGAACAAATAATTATATCTTTATAATGATTTGAACGACGAGATAAAACATTAAGAGCGGTAAAACGAGCTTAGGCTTGAATCATGTGCATAAAAATTAAGATCAGAAAACAACCAAGTTAATCTAACATTGCATACATGAATTGTTCAACGAAAATACCTAAATTAACAACGAGATTAGACACTATGCATGAGTCCCTCACTCAACTCTCTAGTTCTCTAAGCGTAGCGGTGAAGAGCTTGACATGATCTTTGTGAGTCAAAAATATAACCTCAATTGAACATAAACTAGGAAAAATAGAAAACTTGGGGAAGAGTTCGGCGTCGTCAAAATTCTTAGATGAATTTGAGTAGCGAGGGAGAAGATCCGGAGTCCGGTGGTTGAATTTGAAGAAGTTCTGCGTGTGGGCAGCAGTGTGGGATCTTCTGAGCAACCAATGAGAGCTTTCCGGATGACGAATCAACACTAGAAAACTGCTGGAATCCTGAAACAGCAGCCATGACTTTTCCGGACAGCAAACAGGGGTTCCTGGAGAGCAGGATAGCAGTTTGTCTCGTCGGAAATATTCAGAACAGCAGCCATGAACTCTCTGGACAGCAAAATAGGAGTGTTCGGCTAGCAGGACAACAAGTGTAGTCCTCCTAAAGTGCCAGCCAATGAAGAAAATGTAAGCCTGAAAGGGCGGCCAAGGTGGGGAGAAAAGGCGGGGTGATTTGGGTGAGGAGCTTGGAGTAGGCTAGGAGATTGGAGGGAAAAAAAATCTGAATTTTTAATTTCAGATTTTATTAAAAGGAAAGGGGCCAATTTAAAATTCAAATTAATCTCAATTAAGGGAGTAATGGGGGGAGTGGGGGCCGGAGGTTATGATGGGAATTATGGGGGATTTAATTGGTGCTTAGGTGGCAAAGTGGAGAGAGGGGCCGGCCCTATGGGGGTTTCATTTTTTGTGTTTAAATTAAATGAGAGTGGGGCCCAAGGGAATAATTAAATTAAGCTCAAATCTGAATTTAAATTCAGATTTATTCTAATTTAAGTAAGTTTCCCTATTTTGTGAAATGGAGGAAATAGGTTTGAATTTCAAAATTGAATTCATGTCCATTGATTGACTTTCCTAAATAGAGAAAAGCTATTTGAGGAAAGTAATTTACTCAATGGAATTTGAAATTCAAAGGAGAAAACATATGATGGTCGGCGGCATGCTTGGGAGGCTGAGAGGGACGGCTAGATGGGGGGCTGTCGGGCTGATAGATTTTCCAGCCGGCGGTATGGCTGGAAGGGGATGGCGGGATGGGTGGCTGGGG
>NW_021319083.1:18565659-18604016 GCF_001605985.2 Dendrobium catenatum | reverse complement strand
ACAAATCTGTGCCCAAAACGATCAAAACTCAACACCTTCGAAAACAGAAACAGGATTAGGAGTCCTTACAGCGAGATAAACAAATCGCTCAACAGCGGCGACGGACAAAAAGCGCTCCGCGGCCTCCGAAACCAAGCTTTTCCTTTGCTTTTCTTCTCTTTCTCTCTGCTCAGGTATTTTTGATTTTATAAAAAAGCTTTTCTCTCTCCTCAAATCGAGCTGATTTCCTTATAACATCAGTCTGATCGTCTTGGCCGATCGCCACATCGTCGAGGGCGATATGAACAATTTTCAATCATCCAGGACGATTTTGCAGGACGATAATTAATTTGCCGAAAACCCTTGCTCTCGGGATTTTGCCATGCACTGATCGTCCCAGAAAGCTATTTGAGGAAAGTAATTTACTCAATGGAATTTGAAATTCAAAGGAGAAAACATATGATGGTCGGCGGCATGCTTGGGAGGCTGAGAGGGACGGCTAGATGGGGGGCTGTCGGGCTGATAGATTTTCCAGCCGGCGGTATGGCTGGAAGGGGATGGCGGGATGGGTGGCTGGGGGTGAAACCGTGGAAGAGAACAAAGGGGGAAGGGGCCGGGTGGCTGACCGGCCAAATGGAGGGGTGGTGGGGAAAAATCCGGCGGCTAGGAGAGAGGGAAGAAAAGAAGTGGGGCTGTTGGGTATTGCTTTGAGCCTCTCCTATGCTTTCCTCGCTTGAGAACTCACAAAGAGAACTCTAGAACTCACAAAGAGATCCAAAATCAAATTTTCATTAGCAATAATCATTATCCCTTTCCAAGAGGAAGGGGAAAGGCTTAAATAGCCAAATACATGAAGGAAAATAAAAAGACACAATTGCCCCTAGGGCAAACATAAGACAAAGCCCTCAAGTGAGGGTAGAAAGGGAAAAGTACAAAAATCAAATACATCAAAATAAATAGATACGATCGTAGCCGTTGATCTTTGATGTCCTCATCAAATTCACAAATGAAAAGTGAACTTGGTCCATTAGTCTTCAAAACCTTTTTCTACTATCCTCAAAAGCTTTAGTTGAAAAGCACTTTTGGGCCCTTACTCCATAATGCGCGGCCAATATTTCAATGTTAAGACAATCAAGTGGCAACTTTTATGATGTAATGCATTATATATTTTTGGATAAAAGTATACATAAATTTAATAATTATTTATCCAATTAAGTGAGGGACAGGAGAGATTTTTTGCTTGGACAACAATGGTTGGTTGGTCTAGGTAGATTTTAAGAAGAGGCAGACATTTTTTATCCTGATGCAACAAATTGTAGGTTGGGTCTGAAAAATTCTCATTGCTTGTTTGTTTAAATGCATTATATGGCTATAAAGTAGAAGATTGCAAGGGTTTCAATATTTGAACATTTGATATGAAATAACTAAATGCAAAGTAAAATTTTCCTTGCAAAAGATACTATTACCCTACCAAAGAAACTCGGTTGTTTTGGACGAAAAGGAAATACAGCATGGAGCAGTTCAAGAGTCTTCCATTTTCCCTCTTTCACTCATATGCCCTTAATGAAAAAAGTTATGGCACACCCTTCCTTGCTTGAGTTTTCCACTTTGCTCGCTCTCGAATGGAGCCTTCGACGTTGGTCATAGTTCTCAACACTACCATTGAACATAGCCATCAACGCCCATTGTAGCTACACCCAATGGTAGTTCTTGATAGTGTTTTTTGCATGTTGCATTACAGGATGGTGATTCCTACATGACAACGTAGCTTATATTTAAGAGCAAAATGAGCGGCTTAGTTCAAGCATTTGGACTGCAGTTATGTTCATAGGAATAAACCTCATTATTAAACTGGAAAAGTAGTATATCTTTCTAGAGATGAGTTATTTCTAACTTCTTTGATATTTTTATTGTATGGTTGATCGAAAAAAGGCATATTTCACTAGTCAAGCCACAATTCTGCGCTCTAGTTGTTTCTTCTCTTATTGGGAAGAAGAAGGTTTCGTTTGGGACAAGTTTTGACCACTATTTTTTCTATTTTTAAGAAATTTTTGTGCTAGAAATCTCTTTTAGAAAGCAGTAATAAATTATCTCAAACAAATTTAAAATCATTAGATTGAAACTTTGTAAAACAAAAACTATGTTATTGTTCATATTAGCTTTCGATTTAACGCTGCCATATCTTACTCTATTGACTCATAAATAAGTTTCATTTTATTATAATTTGGATTATGTCAATAAACATATTTATAAACTGATTTTTTTTGAAATATAAATAGTTCTACAGTTTTTGTTTGAGAATTAAGCACTATCAAACTGCAAAATAGTACTGGTTGGTACACTTCAATTATTTTTTTGGCCTAATTGAATTGTAGTATTGCATGGCTGATCGACAATGGCACATTTCACTGGTTCTTGCTGTCACTATATATCTTGAGAATAAATCACTTGGAAATTGGACCTCATAAAAGAATATCATCTTATTGTTCATATTAGCTTTGAAGCTGTACATCTCAGCTATTATCTCAATTTGAATACTTCTTGTATCCCCCAGGCCTCAAAATGCATTATTTTCCATTTTTCCTTCCCTCGGATAAAAAAATTCTATGCATGTTCAGCAATCCTTTTTGATTCTACATATTCTTTCAAATCTCACATTGACGTCAGCCATCTTTGGGTCTTGTTGGTTAAGAAGCGGTTAGTGAGAGAAGTAGAGAAAGCAGGTGGACTAGTGGAAAGTGACGTCTTCCCAGAAAGTGACAAATATAATTTTTAAGCATTTGACTTAGAAATCATTAAATGTGGCTCTCACATTCCTGAAAAAACTATACTGCCATTAACAATTCACACCACGAGAAATTATTCTGTGTGGAGTCCGGACGTAGCTTGCTTCCAGACTCCAATTAAAATAGGTCATGTTGCATGTACATGAAAAATTATTATGTGCGGATCCCGGACATCGTCCGGAGACCAACGAGAATGCGCCACGTCACTTTTTTGCTCGGTATCGGTGATGGGTACCGCTGGGTACCAGGTGACGTGTCACATTTTGGTTGGTCTCCGGACCGTCCGGTGTCCGCACAAAATAATTTCTCCCTATGCATAGCCTGTGTACAACCTTGTACATAGGGTGTGTATAATACATACCCTATGTACAGACAACGTGACAAATTTTGATTGGAGTCTGGATGCATCCGGACTTCACACGTAATAATTTCTCTCACACCATGCAAATAATATCATTCATGATATTATAATTATTTTATACATTTAAATTATACACACAATATGAATAATTAATGCATACTTTATTAGTTTATATTAAAATAATAAATGCAATATTATTTATGCGTATGCATATATACATCTTATTAAAATATATCCTTTATATTATATAAGTGCTTTCATTCATGTTTAACTTTTCTCCTACCCCATCAGTTTCAAATCCTCATTAAATTTTACTAAAATTTATACCTAAACAGGTTCAGAAGCACATCAAGATTCGAATGGAAGCCTATCAAAACTACATAGATTCCTTATTGGAGAAGGCTTGCAAGATTGCATCCGAGCAAATTGCTTCAGGTGGTTTTAATGGACAGGTCTGTCCACCACCCAGCTCTCTCACCAAATCTGTGTTTCAGCAACTGCCATTGACAGAGTCTTCACCTCGCTTCAGCCATTGATGTCCAGTTCTGAAGCTCGGCCATGGTAGATTGTTGCTAGGTGAAAATTTTGATTTCATTTCATTGCAGACCTTGGGTTCTGAAGTTTCATGAGCTCTCAGGGAAGAATGTTTCCCCCACTTCCATCTGACTCCTTTGTAAAGGAATCATCATTAGTTATATACTAGTTTCAGCTAAACAAATTTCGTCCTTTTGTGCTTCTGGTTTATTTTTATATTATATTGCAATCCTTTGATTTCCTCTATTATATTCCTTTGCACTTACTGCTGATCTTGCTAGTGTCCAAATCTACTTGGTTTGCAGTTTTTGCATTTTCTGTTTATTGCTTGGTTTAGAGTTCTAAATATGATTTGAGCAGAAGAGATTAGAGGCCGAATTGAATGGAGCTTATGGTGTTGTAAATTATAGATTTTACATATATATAACTTGTAAAATTTACTGTTTATGCCCCTTGCACTCTAAGCTTTAAGCAATGTAAAAGATGACACTCCTTATTCTCTTCTCACAATCTCATGACTAATGGCGAGGTAGGTTAGCAACCTAATCTCTCAAAGAGATCATATCCATAGCAATACAGAATAGATAGGGAAAAAGCGGGCAACCTTATCTGAGATCAGAAGAAGAGCTAAAAAATTCTCTTAAAGAACCATTGAGACAAAGAGAAAAATAAACATTGTCAATGCAATCTTTAATCCAGTCGATAAAAACATTAGGGATTCCTTTGTCATGAAGCCTAGAGAAGATGTAATTCCTGCAAATCGAGTCAAAAGCCTTGAATATGTCAAATTTTACACAGAAGTAGTTTGAGTGAAGATCCTTTTTGAAGTCAGAAAGAAGCTCAGCAGCTAAAAGTATATTATATGAAGACACTGTCTTTAATTAAACCAGATTGAGACTTATCAATTATATGAGGCGTGCAATCTTTAAGCCTATTAGCAAAAAGTTTTGCAAATGAATTTATAAAAAGAAATGCAAAGAGATGTTGGCTTGTAATCTTTAATGTTACCAATAGCAAAATTTTTAGGAATCAAAGAAAGGAACAATTATTAGGTCCGGTGATTAGACGTATCTCTACGTTCGGTCACCACTGAGATCGCGCCACGTGCTCTTACTCTTTATCGAGCGGCCCGACGACTTGACCCGGACCGGAAACCGGGAATGCTATGTTCGCGTATTGCTAGGTATTACTCAGTATTTGCTCGGTATTGCTAGGTATTGCTTGTCAATAACGAGAAATACCGCTTTGTGAAGACTAATACCGAGTTTTTATAGAAAAACTCATTATTGCTCGGTATTTGTTCACATAATGGTATTTCTTGTTATTGCCGAGCAAAATCGACAAATACCTAGCAATACCTATAAATACCAGGTTGTCATGGATTTAAAAAACGCACGTGCGATATACCCACTATTCGTCGGGTCGGGTCCGTGGTTTTGTGCCTGCTACGTGGCGCGATCTCAGTGCCGGCCGAACGTAGCTCTACGTCCGAATAAAAGTTCCAAAGAAAGGGAGGTAGCTTTCACTTTTTTTGGGGAACTTTTTGGGATGGCCGAAAATGTATCTAATTGCAATATTCATAAGGGATAGTCTATTGTAAAATGATTTGATCATTCATTAGTAGCGGTATATTTAACATATTCTTGATCTACCAAATATCGATTAGTTGACTATAATAAATAATCATAATAATATATTTTTTTAATTTCATTAGAATGATATTTTTTTTTTTTTTTTTTTTTGCTTCTTGAAATAAAATCGGGATTATATTTAAAGATATTATCATATTAAGCTTATTTTATATGATTTTGGATTTTTTCCTGTAATTTTAAAAGATGAATATAATTACATTTTTAAATAAATAATTTAGTTATGTTATACTTATGAATGTAACAATTTAATAATATAATTATATTAAAAATAACATATGATAATTATAATAAAATTAGCCATACAAAATATATCAAAATGTAATGACATTTTTTATTTTATTTTTTTAACAAACATGCTCAGGTGTGCCTGTGGCAATCCACCAACCGATAACGTCGTTAGCAAATGTGTAAACGCCGTTAAGAGACCGTAACGTTCCGGGTAGTGCGGGCAGTCCTTCTAGCCGTCCACGGGTAGCTCTCGATCAAAACAATAGTAGAGCTCTCTCTGCTCTCCATTTCCGTGCGGAAGGGGCCCAACCTCTCTGATTGGTCGTCACGAGCACACGATTCTAACGAATCTCCGACCCCAGGCGAGAAGGAATCGAATCCGATGGTGTGCGGAAGCTAAAATTTCGCATACTTTATCCCTCAAAGTTGGAATCTTTTTGCAGTTCTGGTGGCCCTTAACTTGTTTATTCGTTGCTCTCCTTCTTGTCCTTCGAACACCCAATTTGCACTGCGTTTTCAAAGAATTCGTTGCTCGGAGTATCTGTGAAGTTCGGATTCCAGGGTTTCTTGGATTTGGGTACTGCTCATCTTCTCTTATCTTGTGTTTTGCTTGGATTTGAGGTTTTGCTTCCTTTCGTCGATGGGCGTTTGTGTTATTTGTGAATCGGATTACTGGTTTTTTCATCTCTTTGGTGAACAGTAGGTATCTGGTTGTTGTCAGATAATCTTCCATTAATAGGTAAAATTAGAACCCCTGCTATATTGAGCTAAGGGAAATTGGGGCTCGGTACAACTGTGGTTTACCCGGTTCATGATTTCATTGTTAAATATGTGGTTTTCATCTTTTTTTTTTTCGTTCTTTTTCAAAGCGGCAAACCAGTCAAAGCGGACGCCTTTTGCTTTTATTGAATTTCTCTACTTCTTAGAAGTATATCATGAAGGGTGTAGTAGGTTTTTGGGCATTTGACTGCATTTTTATCCTTTTGACCATTTCATATTATTTTTCTTTGTTTGGAACTGATTTTAGTCTTTACTGGTGCAACAATGTTTTAGCTTCTCTGCGTTTGCTGTGGTAAGCTTTGGAGTTCTTGACTATTGATGGTTTTTTATTACTGGTTGCATATATTTTTGGTATTTTACTTCGAGACTTTTTAATTTTTTCGCTTGATTTAGTGCTTAACTGATGATCTGCCCACTTTATTTACAAATACAGATTATGAGACATGTATCAGCCAAAACATATTTCTAGTTTAAATTCTGTTCATAACAACGGAGTAGCTCATGACCAGATAATAGAATTCACTGGGAATACAATGAGCCCTAATGGTTCTGCAAACAACTCTAGCAATCCCAACTTGTCCTCAAGGCAGCGTTTAAGGTGGACGCATGAGCTTCATGAACGCTTTGTGGATGCTGTGACACAACTTGGTGGACCAGACAGTGAGTACTTCTTTCAGATTGACCTGAAGTTTTTTTTTTTTTTTTTTTAAGAATAATAATAAGAAATTGGTGGTAAGGAATATAGGATTGTTCAGATGTGCTTTTTCTATTATTTATTTTCATTTCAACAGATTGTCTGTTTGTGGATATTGAAAGATGAATATGCCCTTTCTTTCATGTACTTGTCAAATATGTCATTTAAACACAAACTGATCATGTATCAACCATGTAAGTTAAAGCATGACTACTCTTCACATATTGATTTCTTGTATCATGCAGAACATGATTCAGGAATACTACAATTTCATAAAAAAGGTAATGGAGTTACTTTACTGTATTGTAGGAATCTGGAATCATTTTGAGAGCGTTAAAAGTTACTTATAGTTTCCTTTTATAAGAAATTTGGTCATATTAGTGAAACGGTAGGAGCAATAGGAGCAGCAGGGGCGACAGGAGCAGCAGGAGGGCTGAGATGCCTGAACCAACCCAGCTGGCCGGTTCAACAGGAGCTGAACCAGCCAAGGGTTGGGCAGAAGCAGGAGGGGAGCTAGGGGGAGGGGGGATTCGGCCAGCTTTGTTGGGCTAAGGAGAGGCAATTAATTAAGAAAAGTTTTAATTATAATTGGTTAGAGAAAGAAATCTAATTTGAATTCAAATATGAAAGGAAATTATTTTGAGAGAGCCCAGGAGAGTTAATATTCATTAAGTAAGGAGGATTCAAGGTGGAATTACTTATGAAAGTTTTAATTACAATTAGGAGGGAATTATTTATGGAAATGGGCCTGATTTGGGAGGGAATTAGGAGAGTCTATTTTAGGCTAACTATGGGGTGATTTCAGATTATGCTTGATTTTGTTGGAATTAGTTTTGCTTAGGTTGAGTGGGCTTTAGTCGACTGCTAGGGATTTGAGAGATCCGGATCTTCCTCTTCAATTGAAGATCAAACTGTTTCTTGCTATTTTCTTTCCTATATCTTGCAATAAAAAAAAGTTTTCCTAAATTTCTTGTGTCATTTCCTGGTTTTGTTGAAATTGCATCCACTTCGTATTAAATTGGTATCAGAGCGAGATTTTGGGAGAGATGACAACAAAGAAGATGGATGCATTAGAAGGCGAAGTGGAGCAAATCAAATCTGGGATGATGGAGAAATTCTTAACCATCTAAGAAAGAGTCACCTCCTAATGCTTTGATAAGGGGAGTAATAGGGTTTTAAGATAGGAGGACTGCAGGAAGTGAGTTTCGTGGTGAAGGTGGTGGGGTGGCCGACCACTAAGGGAGGTCTTTTGGGTAAGGAGAGTGGAAAACCGGAGATGAAGGAGGTCAAATTGAGTCATGGGGATCGGGTCAGGCAAGGAGGGTGGAAGAAAGGTGGGATTTTCACCATAGATACATGGGAGAAACATAGAGGGATCACGACAATCGTTATATTAGAGGAGGAAGAAGTTGTTGGGGTGGTGGCGATCCTAGGGTGAGGAAGTTGAAGATGTCGGTATTCGAAGGGGAGGATGCCTATGGTTGGATATATCGGGTGGAGAGGTATTTCGTGGTGAATTGGGTGAGAAAGGAGGAGAAGCTTACGACCGCAAGACTATATCTGGAGGGGAAGCCCTCGCTTGGTTTCAGTGGAGGGAGGCTAGATACCCGATCGGCTCTTGGGAGGAGTTTAAGGATTGCTTTTTGTAACTTTTTCGAGCCATTCAGGGAAGAGACCTACACGAGCAATTACTTGCCTTGGCACGGGAGGGGGGTGCTATGGAGTATAGGGAAATGCTTGAGCTGTTGTCAGGGCAGTTGAGGGGAATTTCATAGGCGCTGTTAGAGGGAAATTTCATGTAAGGTCTTAAGCCCGACATATGTGCAGACCTCTAATTGTTGAGGCCGAGGGGATTGAAGGAGACCATGGAGCTAGCATAAATAGCGGAGGACCAGAGGTAGATGGAGAGGACTAGCAGGAGCAGAGTCATTGGAGGCTCCTACAGGAACCCCTCATTTTTATTGGCATCGAAGACTCAGATGGTGAGGCACCAAGGGAGAAGAGTACGTGAGGGAGATCATCCCAGAGCCAACTTCAAGCGCCTCACAAAGGCAGAGGTGTAGGACAAAATAGTTAAGGGTTTGTGCTTCAAATGTGATGAGAAGTATGCACCCAACCATCAGAGCAAAAATAGTATGCTCCAAGTCCTTATTGTTTGTGATGAGGTGGAGATCGACATCAAGGAGTTTGATAAGGAGGCAGAAGAGGGAGGGGATCACCTACACCTTGATGGCGCGGGAATACTAGTCTTCGAGCAATAAAAGAGAGACATGACCAGCATGCTTGTCTTAGTACTTCCTGACTTCAACATACTATTTGTGGTGGAGACGGATGCGGACTTGGGGGAAATGCTCATGCAAGATCTTCAGCCAAGTGCTTATGACCAGGGCAAGGCTTAAGTACGTATACGAGCGGGAGTTGATGATGATTGTCTTAGCCATACAGAAGTGCCTTTCATATTGGGTAAGATGACACTTTATTGTCAGGATAGACTAGAGGAGTCTGAAGTGTCTGTTGGTACAGAGGATGGGGCTAAGGAGCATCAGGGGTGGTTATCTAAGTTACTTGGATATGATTGTGATATCCAATATCGCTCAGGACTGAAGAATAAAGCCGTGAATGCACTATCAAGGAAGATGGACCATCCACACTGACAGTTCTATCAATACTTATGTGCTGAGGGGAAACAAGAGCACGAGGTACTAATCATTGGAATGATCTACCGGAGCACAAAGCCACATGGGATCCATATGAGATGATCATGAGGCAGTTCTCTTCTTTCCACTTTGAGGATAATGTGTTTCTTTTTTTTTTTTGTGGGGGTGGGGGTGGGGGGGGGGGCGGGGGGGGGTGGTGGAGGGGCGAGATTGATACAACAGTAGTAGCAGGAGGACTGGACTACCTAAACCAACCCAGCAACCGGTTTAGCAGGAATCAAACCAACCAAGGGCTAGGTGGGGAGCCAGGAGGAAATTTGGCTATCTTTATGGGGCCCAGGAAAGGCAATTAATTAAGGATAGTTTTAATTACAGTTGGGAGGGAATTAATTGGGGGAAGAAATTTAATTTGAATTCAAAAATGAGAGGGAATTCTTTAGGTAGAGCCTAGGGTAATTAATATTCATTATGTAAGGAGGAATCAAGAGGGAATTGTTTAGGAAAGTTTTAATTATAATTGGGAGGGAATTAATTAGGTAATGAAATCTAATTTAAATTCAAATCTGAGAGAGAATTATTTAGGGAAAGGGGGTTGATTTGGGAGGGAATTATGAGAGCCTATTTAAGGCTAATGATGGGGTGATTCCAGATTATGCTTAATTTTGTTTGAATTAGTTTTGCTTAGGTTGAGTGGGCTCTAGCCGATGACTAGAGATTTGGGAGAGCCGGATCTTCCTCTCCAATTGAAGATTCAACTGTATCTTGCTATTTTCTTTCATGTATTTTGCAATAAAAAAGAGTTCTAGTGTGTTCTACCTAAATTTCTTGTGTCATTTCCTGGTTTAACTGAAATTGCATCCACTTCGTATCAGTTAGATTGTGGAACCTCTAGATTTAACGGGATGTTTCCTCAAAGTTTACCTAAAACATCATGAAGAAGCTTATGCAAGTCTACAAAGCTAACCTTATTTGTCCTTATGGTGTATGGAAACCTTTGATCAACTCTCTCATTCTTCATTTATAAATCATTCAATTGTACTTTAATATCTTCAAATCTCACGCTTCTCTCTTGTTAACCTTGTACCATAGTGACCGAAATAAGATTTTTATTTGCAGAACTTTTGAAGCCAAAAAAGCAGCAGGTCCTCCGAAAACCTTTCATAAAACAGAGGCCGTGCAAAATCGATCTCATAGATTAATACATTGAAAAATGAAAAGAGTGATCTAGTGGCTTTCCTTTTGTTTGAAGTGAGAGTTAAATTTAGCTAGTTTTATCTAACTGCACGAGATTAATGTATCAACCTTAAATGTGGAGCCCTTTGAGCTTTAACTTAGACTGTCTCGCCTCGCCCTTACCTCATAGGAGCCATGAATGAGATTTAATGAGTTTTTTATCAGTAGTGGTCTTTTCATGAGAAGCACATTAGATGGGGTGACTCAATTTACAAAGCTTAGCGTTACTTAGCGTTACTTAGAGGAAAGTCAATGATTTTACTCTAAAGTCAATGATTTTAGCCCATGACCTCTAGTTCACAAGGTAAGCAACAACCTCTGAGCTCTAGGCTTCCCCTTTTCAAGAGAAGCATATACCAAGTGAAAATCTTGTTAAATGAACTCTATATTTAAAGCTTTGTTTTATTGCTCCGCAAATATAAGGAAGTGGGAGCCTCATGGATGCAATTATATTAGATGGAAAATTAAGAAGCACAAATAGTGTTTTTCCAAATGCCGAGAGCATATGAATGGTAAAAAACACATCTGATTCCCTGTTAATATTAAAGGCAATGTCGCAGATATTTTTTCTCACGATATGTTTTATTTGACAGTTGTTTTGAGTATGTTCTGTTGCAATGTTTCCCTATTTGTGCTTACAAGAATACCTTCTGATGGGGATATCAGAGTATGTTTCGTCGATCTACGGCCACGATCGAGTCGATGTATTTTTGAGTCGTTTTATGTATTTGTCTTTTATTATGTATTTTGCTTTTGTTATTTTTCACTTTTACCCTTTATTAAATGGAGGTCATGTGTAAGCCTCGAGGGCATTGTTGTCTTTACTTTTTGAGTGCTTTGTACGAGGCTATTTATAACCCTTATGTTTCTCTTTTCATGCCTAATGAATGACTGATAATTTTTTTCCTGTGCTTGATTTTTTTGTGAGATCTTGAGAGTGCTTGAGAGAGAAATTCCTAGGAGAGGGAATTCGGATCACTCAACAACCTTGGAGACGGTCGGGTTCGTGGTTCTTCTTCATTATCTCTTTGTCCTCCTTCTTTCCTCCTCTAGCCGCCGGCCCAAAGCCTTCCCGGACCCATAAGCCGCCGGCCACTTAACTCCCCACCACCATCCCCGCCTAGACCCCAACCCCACCCTCACCCACAGCCACATCCATCGCCGACCCACCTCTTGGCTCCTCCATCTCTATTTGCCACCAACTCTTTCCTAAATTATATTTCATATTTTTGGTAACTCTATTAATGATCAAATTCAAATTAATTTGAATTTGAAATAGTTGTCTAATTTATAATTCCTATTTTAGGAAACTTACTAAATCAATTCCTATTTAAATTTTAAATTAAGAGGGGATGAGATATTTCTTTCCAAACTTAATTTAATAATTTAAGCATTGAATGCCTCATTAAACTCCTCCCTCCCTCTATAGCCGCCGGCCCCCCTTATGATTTGAATGCATGGCCGATCCTGATCTTGATTACGACATTGCCTACGATGAGCAATGTTTCGTTCACATCATTAACTCTACTTTCTTCGATGTCAATCTGGATATCGATTACACTGTCGAGGAGTACGTGGAGCGCATTCTAGATACTCTCACCGAAGCCATAGAGCAACTTGGTGCCGTTCAATGGCGGATTACGTCCAAACCGTGACAAAGGTCTTCCAATCTTCCTACTCTTGTATTTTCATAGTTTAACCCTCTCTTGTGGTTTGATTTGATTCATGAATGTCTTGTTCCCATACCTCTGCCTAGCTTAGTAATCGTAGGAATTGAGTTTAGCTTTCTAATCTTCTAATCTCAATTTTAGCGTAGGGATTTTTTTGAAAGCTACTTAATTTGCATGCTATTGAAATTCTGCCGGCCACCTTCTCTTACCTTCTCCTACTTGGGTTCTTGAGAGAAAACCTCTCTCTTTCAAGGGAAAACGGCAAGGAAAACAAAGGACCACCTCCTACAACACTTCAACACAACTAGATCAATGCATGGCCGATCCCGATCTTGATTACGGCATTGCCTATGATGAGCAATGTTTCGTTCACATCATTCACTCTACTTTCTTCGATGTCAATCCGGATATCGATTACACTGTCGAGGAGTACGTGGAGCGCATTCTAGATACTCTCACTGAAGCCATAGAGCAACTTGGTGCCGTTCAATGGTGGATTACGTCCAAACCGTGACAAAGGTCTTCCAATCTTCCTACTCTTGTATTTTCATAGTTTAACCCTCTCTTGTGGTTTGATTTGATTCGTGAATGTCTTGTTCCCATACCTCTGCCTAGCTTAGTAATCGTAGGAATTGAGTTTAGCTTTCTATTCTTCTAATCTCAATTTTAGCATAGGGATTTTGTTGAAAGCTACTTAATTTGCATGCTATTGAAATTCTAAGTTGTTTTGATAATCCAAGTGTTTGACATGTAATTTGGCCAAAGCGTAGCCATCCCTCTTACATTTTCTTTTGTTGTTTTGATTGCTAATGTTTTTAATCTAAATTGTTTTATTCAAGAAATCGTGCAAGTTCTTACCACATACAATTAAGACATTGTAATTCTGCATCACCTTCTTGATACTACGAGTAGAAAGTTCTTTATTTTACACAAAAATAAAGTACTGTGCATAATAGTAAACCACGATTGCACTTGAGTTATGTATGAGATGCAAAGTTAATGTGAGTGATTTCCTCCCATTTCTAATTTGAAAATTTTGTTTGATGTTTTAATTACTAATCGAATCATGTGATTTAATTGGAATAGGAGCCACTCCCAAAGGTGTCCTTAGAGTAATGGGTGTATCAGGGCTAACTATATACCACGTAAAGAGTCACTTACAGGTACCAGGATTTTATGTCATCATTCTTCAATTTCAAGCTGTTATTCTGCTTCTTTATTTTTCCTAATGTTATTTCTATTGCATGCAGAAATATCGTTTAGCGAAGTACATCCCTGATTCGTCATCTGATGGTGAGGTTTATGTATTCTTGTTCAATTATGCTTACAATCCTTTGACTATGAATGCATATATCTTGTAGACATCCAATATAAACTTCTTTTCTTTGGTTTTCATTCATATAGGCTTAAAGGATGAAAGTAAAGAACCTGGCGATTTACTTTCTGGCATGGATAGCTCTTCGTAAGTATTACATCATTTTTATTCCTTTACAAACATATTAGCAGAAGCAGCCATTGATACACTCACAAATTACAACTCCCTCTCTCTCAAACAAGTCACATCTCTAGATCTCATTTCTTATCTTGAAATTTTTGTAACAATGTTAGATATCTTTTCTTTTGTCTGAGGTCCTTTTGTATATAAATTAACATGAAAATTTTGATATTATTCATTTATGTTATCATATCCGATGGTGAATTTTGTACTTCTATTCTTTCAGCTTGTTTGGTTTGTTTTAGAGTACTCTACATTGGATTTATTTTGTAAAAAGCGTAAATTATTACAAAGCTTTCTGCCACTTTTCTATTTCTTTGTAATGTTAGTTCTGTTGAAATATAAAATAAATCATGAAATAAAAAATAATGAAATGTAAATTTGGTTGTGATTTAAATTGCAGCAGATTAAGTTTGTAGATCCTTGAGCTTAATTTTCGTAGAGACAATGCTACAGTAGTCAAATGCCACTTCGGTGGGAAATAATTAGCATATAGAACATATACATCAAACAAATAACTCATCAATATGAGCACTCCTTGCAGGGCTCTTTTTTGTTCATATCGATTCTCATTTGCTTCAAGTTGTATTTGCTCATATTAGTGCAAATTGTGATAATGGGAAAACATGGATTATAAGTCATATCATAGCATTTTGATTGAATTTCAATTATATTTCTTTTATTAGTTTATGTATAGTAATTATTTATCTTTATTTTAATTTTTAGGGGCAGTGTGTTTTTTTTTTCATTTTAGGATAAATTTGATTGTTTAGACTTATCTCGCAGAATTTTATATTATAAATAGAGGTCCAAAGGCGAGGGATTATCATCATTGAATGAAATTTGATTCTTGGCATTGTTTCTCCCTCTCTTTGTATCAAGTTTTTTCTACCCCTTTTTCATCCCTTTTCTTCTTCTTCCTCTTTCCTCTTCTTCTTCAAAGGTTTTATAAATCATCCATTGTCTGGTCTCTACATGAGTGGTACAAAATCCCAACTTCATCCTAGGAATTATCGACGGAAACAAAACAAGATGATGATCTACACTATGATGAAGATTAGCATGAAAGCTTCCATAAGTTATTGTTGATATGCGCTTTTGATTTCCTCCCTAAAGTCATCGACCGCCATAATCAATGCATCCTTTTCAAGACCACTATGACTCATATATCCCTAACTACATTCCAAACTAAATTAACAACCCTAAACCCAAATCTAAAATCAAATGACCTCAAATCTAATTGGAACTCCTTTACTACCTATGCAAACTTGTAGCTCTAACAATTTCTGTCTCAAAGCCAAACCCCCTACTTGTGTGTAGATTTCTCTCTCCCGATCATATTAGTTCTAAATCCTTATAATCTTAATCCTCTCGACCCCACTAGCTAATCCAAAATTTAGAATTACCCAAACATTCAACTGAACCGAACTGCCTAACCTAGAACTAATATGAGCTATGAGGAAGAATATTATAAAAAATATATAATAACAGCGTTTGGTTCTTCTCCATCTACCCAACAGATCAACTTCTACTTAGAACAAATTGCTGATAGTTGATGCAGCTTGGTTCATGAATTTTGGAATAAAGAATAGATTTTCTGAGATGCTTGATTGTATCGAGTGGTTTTATAGATAGATTTTTCTATGAACATGCTACAAATGATGTTTATCTTTTTGGTCTCCTTTTAAAGGAAAGTGGATTCTTCATCTCTTGTACCTTGGGATGGATTCCCCTTCTCTTCTTATTTAAGATGTCTTTCCATTGGAATGGATTTCATTATTTTTCTTTCACCCTTCTCTACCCAACACAAAAATATTGCACAATTTCTTTCGTAAAGTGCTTCACATTGTGCCTTACTGATACTTGATCGAAAATTGTTATTTTAAGCAACTTCTATCAATGGCACATATGATTCTCAGCCTCTACCAAAATGAAGAATGCATAAATGAACATTTGTCCCTTCTTAGATTTGCAAAGAATATGTTTCACTTTAAACAACACTTAACATGAATGAATGAAAATTTTAGATTCATAACGTTGACCCAAATAGTTTGAATAATGCTAATGTTGATGATAATAATGATTCCCTTCTTGAAAATTTTTATTTTCTTTCTTTTGATGCATAAAACTCAACATTTGATTAATTGACAGACTACATGATGAAACTTTATGCCATCAATAAAAAAATTTTGTGTCAGCTATCTTGGATGCAAACTTGGACAAGTTCTACACAGGCCTGGCAAATAGCCTTGTTTCGACTTGACACAACCTGATAATGAACTACTTTTGAATGTAAATGAACCTATTGATTGCTATACAAATAAAGTCCATTTAATAAATTGAAATTCATATTACACATAATAAAATAGGATTTCAATGTACTTTTAATATAGATTCCTATGCCCGCGAATTAGGATGGACCTTTAATTGTATTAGTCTAGACAAACTACGCATTTCTGGTTGTCGAGCTTGTGGCCCCACTCTCCGACACTTTTTTTTTTTACTTTGTTTAATTGACCTCCCTGAAACGCTCACTTATTCAATCAAGAACATTCTAATCTTTTCCCTTTTTCCTGACCAGTGGAGTTCAGATAACTGAAGCTCTAAAATTGCAGATGGAGGTCCAAAAGCGACTACATGAGCAATTAGAGGCAAGTTCTCTCTTAAATATAACATTACATTCTGCATGTATGGTGTAGAACTAATATAGTTTTGTGCTTGCTGTTAGTTTCAAAATTCACCTTTACAAAAGTTTTTCCATATAATTCAATGGAAAAGGGAAATAAAGGAATATTCTGATTTTAAAAATGGATGGTTTTCAACATATAGCAATCATGATGCCTACAAAGGTATGTTTAATTCTTTGATAATAGTGAAGTGAGAGAAATATGAAATTATAAAATTTAATGTCTAAATCCTCTTGCACTCAGATGTCAGAGTGTCAATATAAGGAAGGACTATACAACCGATATAAATGTGGCAACAATATTGTTTATTTTATTTTATGAACTTTGGTTTGTTTGGTCTTAAAGATCTTTTTTTTTTCATCTTTCCTTTGATTGCTCAACATAGAAATCGGGAGAAGCAAGAGTCATCTTTTTTCATCACATGATAGTTATATTAATTATGGCAAGTGCACTTGAATTTATTTATTTTGGTTAGAAATCTAAAGTATTAGATGTTTTTCGGAAATTTATTACCTATATTAAAACTCAATTCTCATAAAAAATCTAAGTGATAAGATCCAACTTTGGGGATGAATATATGCCAACTTTATGACCTTCATAAAAGAGGAATATTTTTCTACCTGACATCCCCCTATACACCTCAACAAAATTGTGTTATTGAACAAAAGATTTAGCACGTGTTAGTTGTTTAAATTTTGTAACTAGATTATTCCATTTCACCTAAATTTTGTGTTGAAGAATTGAGTATGATAGTCTTTTTAATTAATAGATCACCTTCTCTTATTTTCACATTTGACTCTCCATAGTATTGTCCCTTTTAGAAGCATCCCAACTTCCATGATATAAATATTTGATTTTATTTTTTTTGTTCATCTACCCTCTCATGAATGTTATAAACTCTCTCCTTAGTCTATTAAATGTACATTCATGGGCTTATCATTTCTTTCAAAAGGTATGTTTTTTATAATTCATGCTTTAAAAGATTTTGCATGTCTCATCATATTGTCTTCTTTGAGCATCAGTATTCTTTTACTACTCATGTTGAGCCTTTAGTTGGGATATATGTCTTACCTAATTTTGATGAATTAAATTGTAATCCTGAACAATTTAAAATTCGATTCGTGTAGGAAATAAAACGTCCAACTTTATCACTTTTTAAGCCAAATATGTAATCTAAGCTTATTCAAATTGATCTATCACCTGAGACCATCTGCTCAAATTCATTCACTTCTCCTAGATGGTCTTCAAGGATCTCTCATTCACAAAATCAGTATGAATTTTACATTACATTAACCTCGATTTCCATTCATATGGACCATGCTGAGTCTACTAAATATGACTATTGGAAGTAGGCTATAGTTGAAGAACTTTGAACTCTTAAAGATAATCATATGTGGTAGATTGTTTAATGTCCTCAAAATGTTAAAGCAATCGACCGTAAATGGGATTACTCGATCATGCTTCACTCTAATGGTACCTGGATCGTTATAAGTCCCATTCAGTTGTCCTTGGTAATAAGCATGGGCGGATCAACCAAGGGCTTAGGGTGGGCAAATGCCCGCTAAAAAAAAACTTTATAAATATTTAGAGGCGATATTTTGGAATATTTTGGGTATTTTAGGCATTTTGCCCCCCCTCAAAAATATTTTTTGCCCACTTTTATCAATCCTAAGCGTCTTTTTGCCCATTCCCCACAAAAAAAAATTTTATTTGCCCACCCTAAAAAAAGTTGGATTCGCCCCTGGTAATAAGCAAGAATATGAGATTGGCTATGGAAAAAAAATTTCTCCTATGGCTAAAATGACCGTAGCATTAATAATTATCTTAAGTGCTTCTTCAAAAGGATGGTCAATCCATCAAATAGATTTTAAAAATATTTTTTTCTTCATTGCGATCTCAAGAAGATCTATGTGGTTCTTCCTTCTAGTATCTCTAGCTCTTCTTCTTTGGATGTTTTTAAGCTCAAATATTTTTTATGTGGTTTGAAACAAGCCCCCGTGTGTGGTTTAATAATTTTTGGCCAGTCCTACTTTATTTCCCATTTTAACAGAGCTAAAATGGCTCGTCATTATTTATTTGCAACACATCCAGTGGTATTGCTCTTCTCTTGATTTATATTGTTGATATTGTTATACTAAGATTTTTAGATTTGATTAATCATTTGTGACACATTTTCTTATCAAATTTCATATGAAAATCTTTGTGCTCTCGCTTCGTAGGTTTGAAAGTTCACACAAATCCCTCAAGTATTTTCTTGAACCAACATAAGTAAACATATTATTTGATTAGTTTTGCTGGCCTTCAAAATACTTTCTCTCTGAATACTCCATTATAAGCAAACAAAAAGTATCATGGTGACAGAGGTGATCTTATCCTTGATTCTATTGTATTTCAACAAATAGTAGGCGGTTTAAACACACAAAACGTACTGAAGTTGATTGTCAGTCAATTTAGGAAGCCTTCGGCTATCATATTATTTTTCTTTTTCATATTTCTGAACTATTCAGACTGCACACATATTTGTAAAGGCTTTGACATGACCACAATATCAATTCCTTGTAGATAAATGGATGCTTTTTAAAAAATAATATCAATTTGAAGGGAGTGATCAATTTACTGGCTGATATATTATTACTTACGGTTTATTTGGTTTTCAAAATTGAGATACAAATCCACATATCAATGGGCGAATCATGAAACAAAATTTCCATATTTTTTAGATTGGTCATTGATTTTCAGATTGGCTTGAAATAACATTGTTGAATGTGCCATATTTTTTTATTGATTTATACTATTTTTCTGAATCTATTTTGCAGCTTCAATTATTTTTTTTAACTACTTGATTACGATTTACTGTACTTTACCTGAAGTGTTTAACTACTTTCCTGCAGATACGTTTATTACTCGTTAGTTAATAAAAGCCTCTACGAAAGTGTTTAAATTTCTGTTACCATCAAAAGTTAACGTGCTACTTTTATCACGTTATACAGATCATCACAACTAAAATCATTGAAGCTCTTGTTTGCTTAGGACATGGTATATGTTTCATGACAAAATTATAAAAAATTGCATCTTCAATGATAAAATTCATCCAAATTTAGAACAATATTGATAGTAAAGACCTACATTAACATCTAAAGCAAATCTTGCCTTTCTATTTTTATAAGGTTTTGATTTATGCTTTGAGTGCCCCTTCTCAACAAGCGTTCTCCCAAAATCAACCAATAATTGGATCTACATATTCTCTATATCTCATTAATGATCAGCTGTTGTGTTCTCTGCTGTGTTAGTACATTATATATGATTGTATTTTCAGCTAGATAGATCTCGTCTATTGTATTTTAATTTTAATTCCATGAAGAGATCTTCAACTAAACAAGCTTTTGAAACTTCTATAGGTACAAAGGCAACTGCAGTTAAGGATAGAAGCCCAGGGAAAATATCTGAAGAAAATCATGGAGGAACAACAAAGGCTTAATGGAGTACTGGCTGAGACACCAGGAATGAACCTCCCACCTCTACCAACTTCAGCCGACTTTTGCCTCGACTCCGACCCTTCAACTCCTGCACCAATATGCGAGTCGCTTCATAAGGACAAAACCTCTAATGGCAAGCACGGAAAGGCCGACAGCCTCGTTAAGAGTACCTCATTTGAAGATTCCTCTCGCCGGGAACCATTGACTCCAGACTCGAGCTTCCATACCTCTGAAAGCCTGAAACATGAGAGGCCGAGTAAGAGGCAAAGAAGCAATGGCAGCGGAGTGCGTGGAAGCGGACAGGTTGATTTGGTACTAGGCAACCATATACTTGAATCAAGCTCAGGTTCCGAATTCCAGCAACAATGCTCTATGTTCAATGCTGGAACTCACTTTGATTCTTCAGGCACTTCTTTTGGTGATGATGACCAGTTTGGGAATGGTTCTGGGAGTGATGTTTGATGAAGAAGGAGAGTTTGAAAGCCTGTAGCTTATTTTTCCTTAATTTCTTGGAGGTATCTAAATGTGTGATTAGGGTTTGAGATGCAATTCTTTAGATTTCTTAGCTGGGGATCAGAAGTTTGAGAAGATTCTAAGTGGTAAATGAGTGGTGATTTGAAGCAGAGCACTTTGCACGGAGCATTGAAAGAATCACTTCTTCAACTATCTGTAACACCATCTTTCTTTTTTTTTTTTTCCTCAACAATACTCTGATTCTCTTGTAATAGAATGCTTCTGGGATATTTAGTAATATTGTTGCTATATTTAGTTGGGATTTTATGCTCTTTTTTATGGCGATGAGCACTTGTAAGTTTTGTTTGAGATAATTTTTTTGCCGTTTTCTAAAACAAATTTCTATTATAAAAAATTTTCTAGAAATTTTTGTACTAAAAAATTATTTTAAAAAATATTAAGAAAGCTGCCCTAAATAATATATATATAATAATGTTATAAGCATGTTAGTATATATTTTTTGATATTCTCAAAATTTTCATGTATGTTGATGGCCCTATTTTATATTTAGGGTGTTTTAGAACCATATGAATCAATTAAAAATGTTGGATGTTTGAATTAATATAAAGTCTGGATGCTTAAATTAGGGCAGATTCCCCTCTTCAAAGTATTTTTTTCCCTATTCAAAGTATATAATATGCATTATTTTTTGCATATTGATAGATTTTGGTACATAATTCCTTAATGAATTTAAAATTTTCTATAACCAGTTATTATTGCATTTTCTTTGTCAAACCTTCTTTGTCACCTTGAATTGCCTACTTTGCCCTTATTTCATGAGTCCTCAGATGTTGAGGATTAGGGCATCTCCAACCGAAAAACTCATTTTCCACTTCAAAACATGATAAAACTCCAAAATGCAATAATTCTTCTCCAATTGAATTCCATTTCAATTTTCTTTTTCACATACTTCTTCATCTTGCTGCAAAAGTAATCATCTTTCTCCCCTTTCGTGCGATTCTTCGGCAATTCTCATGTAATATCCAAAATTTTTAGGTATGAAATTTTAATTTAAATTAATTAAGTAATTATATTCTAAAAATTTATTTGAAAGTTTAAGGTTAAATGGTTGTTAAATTAGTAGTAATTAGTTAAAATAATAATATTACTCATGAGTATTTTGGGGTATTAAATGAAATCAAGCAAAGCATAATAGGCATCCTTTGGCGTCACCCTTTCACGTTAACAGGATAAGATTTAGTTTCAGTTATTTGCTGACGTGAGAAACTGAAGATTTAAAGTGGCTCTGCTCTTGGGAATTTCGGGGAAGTGGCTTTGCTAGGGAGCGACTCTACTAGGGAAATTTCTTCAGCATTAGAAGCAAATAATTCCAATATTGTTTTTCTTTCATTGGGGACACCAAATCGAATTCCTGTAGAATGATTCGGCCAATGCAGAAAAGGGAAATTTCAGAAATGAATGCTGTATGAGATGGCACAGTGCATTTCTGTAGTAGAAAATCATAGCAGTGCAAGAATCACTGTGGGAAGAGCAACATAGTGTTTCAAACACTGAAGCAAGAGGCGAAATTGCTGGAGTGTGGCAACAGAATTTTCTGTAAACATTCCAGCCTCCATCCGACAGCATAATAGTGTAGTATAGGAGAATAGAAAGGAATTTAACAAGAGGAATTCAGCGCTGCTTATGAAAGAGGATTTCGTTGTACAGTGAAGGAAGATTAAACAGTTAGATTGGAAGAGGAAGGAATAATATAGAAGTGAAGGAAATAAAGAAGGATTATTCGCACATTTATGCAAAAAAAGAGGATATTGTGTTAGTGTATCAAAGGAAAAGGTTACATGGTGTAGGTTTGGAAGAGACCATTCAAGCAAGTAAGTTATGTAAAGTTAATTACTGATTTTTTTTTATATTTATTAAGTCTTTTCACTAGTTTGAAAATTTCAATGCATTATGAATACTTGTATGGTAAACAAATGTATTTTATGTGGAAAGTGAAATTGATATTTGATCAAGCATGCTATTTCAATCTTTTTGATAATATGTTAAAGAAAGAAGTATACACTTGTTAGATAATGCATGTCAAACTCTACTTACCACACTTGTACGGATATATAAGTGGTAACATATATGAATTATGAATATAAGAGTTATTGAATATTTATTTAAAAGATTGGCTATATTATGGTATGATATCTACGTTATCAGGTGGGCAAAAGGGACCCAATATGAAACCTGAATTGTAGATGGGGCAAAAGGGACCCCAAGGAAATGGATACCTGCATAGCAGGTGGGGCAAAAGGGACCCCTAAAGAGGCAAAAGGGACTCTATGAAATTTAATGGTGATAATGCCAGGTTTACTTGGGCTCCATTGAATATGTTAAGGTATAGCCAAATCTTTCAGAAGTTTAAATATTCAGTATCTAACTCAATGACATAAAAGATAATGTTCAATATGATGTTTTTGATGCTTTACAAATAATGATAAGTTGATGCAATGATTAGCTCAATATTGTATTTCATTTTATCAATTCATTTTTATTGTTATTTAATTTTGCATAGCTTATTTGAGCCTCATAGCTCACCAGTATTTTATTACTGGCTGTTGTTACAGGTAAAGGAAAACAAAAAGTGGGAGAAGATTAGTTTGCAAGTAATTACATTTATGTTAATGTTTAATGTATGTTTGAAGTTGACTATTGAGGTTAGTAAGTAGTTTAAATGTTGTATTACTTTGAAATTATTTGAATTTCCTTAGTGGCTCTGTATCAAGTCAGTGATAAAACTTGGGAATTATTAGATGCTTTATTTGTTGTATTAAATGATGTTTATATGATCTTTTATATGGATCTTGAATGAAATGAAATGGAATGAGAAATTAAGGATGAAAATGTTATGGTTATTCTTGTTACACTCTATAATACTATGATGGAGTATTGTGGGGTGTTACATCTCATAACACAAAAAATTGACGTAAATGAATAATGCAACTTCAATATTGACGTCACACTGTTCACCTACCAAATTTTGATGTGCAATTTAACATTCGAATGGAGCAAATGGTATATGGGATATCACCCTATGCATTTCGATTGGAGATGATCTTATCACAATGATTACTCTGATGATTTTAATTTCTAAAATTATCTTAATGTTTTTTCATGCCCGATAATTACTACCCTTCATTTGGGATAATTTTCTTACTGTCTTCTTACTATTTTCTAATATAAATTAAAAAATTATTTTAAAAATTAACAAAAAAAAAACTGTCACAAATAAAATCTAAATCATTATACAAATTAATGAAAATCAACTCAGATAATTTTTCATCTATGAATATCTCAAAGTCCAAAGATAAAATAAAGTGCTAGATGCAAACAATAAAATCAATTGAAAAATTCAACTTCCATAAAAGCAAATGACATAATAAAATTCTCTAACAGTACATTACAAAGAAGATATATTTGCAAAAAAAAAAAAAATTACAAATTACATTTTCACCTGATGTTCCTGCAATTAGACTGCCTGGTATACTGCAATACCAAAATCTAGACAGCAAATTAATAAGAACTAAAGACACCAACATACCAATAAGATCAACATAAAAGAAAGGTCTTAACAATAACAAATGCCTTACAGTCTTCAAAGTTCAAATGTCTTCCCTAAAGAGGCCAACTGAAACTCATCTCAACCCATAATGCTTCAAAGAAACTTTATCTGCTACAAGAAAACTCAGAAAGATCAGATCAACCTCGTTTGGGTTAGTAATCCCTCAGCTGAATGAGTTGCATATTTGTAAGGCCTCAAAAAGGAAACAAGTACTGATTTCAATCAAATTATGTAATTTTTTCACTTTTTTCTACACTGTCAAGTAGAATGATTGCGCTTGTGATTGAACCGTCCAAGAAGACAGAGGCGCAAGCGTTGACGAAATAATGCCTCGGCCCTGTCTAATTTACCCCAGCGCTTCGATTTTTTCAATCCCGGCGCATCATTCTTGTTCTTCTTCTCCTTTGGTTTGGGTGATTTGCGATGGATTTTTCTGAGAGGTGTAGCAAGTGCTTTCAGCATAATCTGTTTGGACAAAAAAAAAAAAAAAAATGTTAAACCAATGGAATGGGCGATCCACAAACTTCCAGCCGAATACAACAACAACAACATCAAGCCTTTATCCCACTACTTGGGGTCGGCTACATGAATCATTTTTCTCCATTGTGTCATACTAAAAGTCAAATTCTCGTTTCAATATAATAAAGAAAAATCATTTCTAACATTTTCTAACCAAGTCTTTTTAGGTCTGCCTCTACCTTTCTTAACATAAGTCAAATCTAATACTTCTACTTTCCTAACCGGGTCCTGGATGAGAAAAGTAGAGGATTGTGTTAGATAGTCGACATCTAGCATAAAACTTGTCGAATAATAATGACATGATTTCTTTAAGAAACTTCCAGCTGAATAAAAAAAATTATTTAAACTAAGGCTTTGTTGGGACGGCTTTCTTACTGCTTCTTAAAGTAGCATTTTAGTATAAAATTTTTAATTTTTATACTAGAAAGTTGCTTTAAGCAAGTTGTCCCAAACGAAACCTAAATATTCACCAGTTTCTATCTATTATACATGTGCACGTGCATATACATATATATATATACACACACACACAAATACATAAATATATTTTGATAATAAGACATTTAAATGAAAGATCAAACCCATCCATTCCTTAACATCATCAACCGGTTCAATGCATGATTTCAAAATGAATGACTCTGATTGCATGAAATGATAATTGAGATTTCAAAGGGTAGACAAGTTCAAATGTATTTAAAACTAATAATACATGAATTGTTGATGATACATTGTATTATATGAGATGATTTTGATTTATGAAACATATGATTAAAACGAGATTTTTAAGAGAATTTTTATGTCATCCAAACAGACTTGTATTTTTTAACATGCTTGATGAATATTAAACAATCATATTAATTATTAACCACAGTTCACATGTAATTGTTATTTTGTAGACCAACCAATAATATAAACTTGGGTTAGAAGATTATATAAAGTGGCAGATGTAGAAATTAAACTAAAAGGGAAAAAAAATCATTCTACTCTTTCTCTCTCTCCATAGATAGCACTATCCTTCAGTGTGAATAGAGATAATTTTTTTATTCTATTTTATTTTTGCTCATTTTTAAGTTATACAAAATTCAATTGAAAAATCAAAACCATCGATCTTAATCAACACCATAAAAAGTAATAGGATGCCAATTTTATGAAATTTGAATATGATTTGTCCATGCAAGGCGGCACGCGCTCGTGTGCATACATATCTTTGTAGATATATTAACATAATCGAGCCAAAATGAAGCTGAATATGATCATGCTAGAGAGCTAGTCAGTAAAAGAGCTTGTAAAATAAACCAATATAAACTAATTATGGGACTGAGAGAGCCAAATTGAAGTCCCTATATATGTAACATGTAACACAGTAAACACAAGCTATGCCTGGAAGGGAGAAAATCGAGAAGAAAGTAAGAAAGATGAGGAGGGTTATAGGAAGCAAAGCCGGGCAGTAAATGAGTGAAAAACAAGAATATTAGAATGACAGAAAGAAGGAAAAATTATTCTGTCCGGATTCCAGTCCCTAATGAAAATGCGCCATGTCCCATACTGAGATCATACCGAGCAATACTCGGTACGGCTTGGTACCTGAGAGTGAACCGGACGGTTCTCCCGTGCGGTGTCCGCACAGAATAATCTCTCCAGAAGAAGGGGGAGTGAAAAGGATATCAGGGTTGCTAGGGGAGTAGATACCTGATGTCTGCGGCTGGGATTTTCAGTACATTCACCAGAGGATGAACCTACACTAACTAAACCTAGAGAAGAGCATCTACCAAGGCTTTCCCTGTTGGAGCTTGAGCACGTGTGAGATTCCTCATCCAGCCCATTTTGTTTATCCTAGATAGGTAAAAGTGGCAGGGTCAGAAAGGATGCATAACAAATACAAGCAACAAATGATAATAAGATTTTTTTTGCTTAAACTGCTTACCTGTAAATGAGTTTCATATGCATTATTACCGTCTATCTCAGCAACAGTACTATGCTCAAGAAGAAAATCCTGCGTATCAGAAGGCAAAGTAACCTGTTTCTAAAGAACTGCTAAATGGAAAAACAGAAAAACAAATAAACAAATAGAAGGACATACGACGTCGTCATCAATCATAGAAATCTGGGATACACTTTCAGAAAGCAGTTCGACTACAGATTTTGAATGTGGACCTACATAGATAGCATGCATGCAATTTAGCTTGTTAAAAAAAGCAACTGAATCGCAGGCTCTCCTATTTCATCAAAATCAGCCATCACCTTTTGGAAGAGCAGGTGCTGCAGATGAAGAGCTTGCTGATTCATTTCCAGCAGCACGAAGCCCAGAGAGGATCTGATATAATACATTCTGGAGAAAAAAAAACATAAGATGTTTTAACGCAATAGGCACTTTAATTAGAATATCTTCTTCTTTTTATAATAAATAAGCCAATTCAAACTCGTATAAATTAGCTCAAACTCAATTAATTGGTCAAAAGCTCAAGTTACTTGTGGATCGAGTTGGAGTTAACGCATTTATACTACATGCAACTTCTCATGAACTATAAGATGAATGACGTTCATTTGTGCGTGAGTAAAAATAAACAAAAATAAAATCATATGAAACAAATCTCTATCCATATGGTAAAGTGCTATGATTAAAAAAGAGAAAAACGTCAAAAAAAAAAATAAACTAGCTATTCCTAATGATACAGGAATATATAGTTAAAGATCACCTCATCCGAATTGGCTTCAACTGGTAGATCTCCCAAATCATAGTACTTTTCTAGTTTACTTGAAAACTCAGCAGGAATCTGAGGGGGATGAAGAACATTGTAGAAAAAAATTGAAACGGAATCGTAGTAAAATTGTGGCCTCGGAGAGTTGTGATCACCATCAAATTTGATTATGTTCCTATCACCCTGCAAAATGATGGATGGAAAAGAAACATAAATTTCAAATACTTCGAATGACTAAAAATAAAGAGCAACTACAAGCTGCTACGCTCAATCAAAAGTGTAAATGTTTAATGAATATATTGATCGTTATTATGGTGAAAGCAATGGGAAAAGAATCCATACTGCATACGACTGGTAAATGAGGTCAGTGTGATGCGGCTGAATAAATATGTCCTCTGAAGCATGTCCAAATAATGCTGGAATAAAGGTCTTTGGTGCGTACTGTAGATTCAATTGGATACAATAGTAAAAAAATTGTTTAGTTTCTGCCATAAAAGTGACAGCTCAGAAAAAAATATTTTTTAGGTTCAGACCTGTACAACATTAAGATCCCTGATGTCAAATTTTGCTTTTCTCTGGATTACACGCCGCATATATTGAACGGCCATTTTGACCTAGTGCAACAAATGTGACAACTTTTTTAACCATATAATGATCACAACGTTTAGATATGTTACTGCAGAGAAAATGCATGCTTAAAACACAGATCATCAAAAACCTATGACTTCTGTAAAAAAGCATGTTTTCAGAATGATGAATATGCTCCCTGCTAGCCACGTTTTTATTCAAAAATTAGTAATCTATGGTTCTACCCTATGTGTTAAAAAAAATGAAAAATAAACTAAAATAGTTTCAGAAATTTTACTTAGTTGCAGCAATTACGGGTTACACTTACTGATTCATGTGAGCTGTATTCTATTTATTTGCCTGTAAAAAGGAATTTCAAGATGGAGTCTCTTTACAGCCATTTCAAGTTAGTGCCCCGACAGTTTAAATTATTCTCTTCAAGCATTCCATATATTTCTATTGTGTCCTAGGGAGATTCTTTAGCACTCTCATTATTTTCAGAACCTAAACATTAATTCCTGAGTCATCCCTGCTTGCATCTCATATGAGAGGGCTGAATTCATTTGGTAAGTGTGAAGGCTAGTGATGCCGTAGGAGATGGGATGACGCAAGCAGTTGAGATGCAGAATTCCTGTGTGCATATTTCAGATTTTCAGGCTCGACATTAGGGTTTCAGTGGGTTTCAGGGAATGTAATGGGACATGTTTTAGGCTAGATCCGCAGCAAGCTGTAAGGTTAGTTATGGGAAAATCTGTAGGGTTTTCAGTGCTTTGTTAATAGCAGTTTTCAAACAGACTTGGGGAATAATCTTGTTGTGTAATTGAGACAAGGTATGGGTTCTGGAGTAGAAGAAGAAAGAAGAGATAACCAAAGCGAAAAAGTAAGGAAAGGAACAAAAAATGAGAGAGCAAGAAACAGAGAACAAGCAAGGAATAGAGAGGAAGAAGAGTATCGCCATACATAGAGAGCGCATAAGAGAGAGAATCATAAAGTGTTTTACCAAGAGGGAAAAAAGGACTTGCTGTAGTAATCTTATCCAATACTAATTAAATGAATAATAGTAAGCCTTAGAGTTAACGAGAATATTTCAATTCCACTCTGACAAGCACGATCACAATAGAATATGCTTGAGAATTTGCAGAATAAAAGTAAATATGAATCAAGCTACCAGTAAGAATGAGAACGCAACATCTCACAACAGGAACACATGAATATTTAAGTGGTTTGGAATTATAATCCTTAGTGTTCCCACGAATCTGTCTTTTATGGACCCTATCATAAAATATTACTAGAGTTACAAAGAGATGTAAATTGAATCATTGCTATCATTAACAAGTAGAAGCTATATTATCTAAAAGGATGCAAATGAAAATGATGAATCCCGAATAATCATTTTGCTTTGAATGTTGATCAACTAGAACTTATTAAACCGATGTAGAGGAATTAGTCTAGATTCGCTGCATCTTTAGTAGAATTTGAATATCAAGAAATCTAGCTCACCAAATGTATCTGTAATGGTACCTACTTAATTGTCTCGGCTAAAACATGACTGGCTCTAATTTGATCATCAAAGTTACAATTTGATTTGGTTTATATTCCTCCTTCATTATGGAAACCTACAAATATATAGATTTTCAAAATGTTCCTAATGTGATTATTCATCTTGAAATCAGGTCTTTTACCTTCGATCGTTTTTCATGTTTCTTTTCATTTAAATAATGTCTAATAAGAGATCACGCCCCTCCCCGTTTAATTCCTCTATAAAAAAATGGAAGGCGGATCAAGATGTATGAATTATAAATCTAGAGATTTTTGAAGATGTTAAGGGGATTAATAAGAGCAAGTAGATAGATCAAGTAATTAGAATAAGATTGTAGTTAGATGACCTCTTTTGTCCCAATTCAAGCCTGTTAGGGTACTTCAACCCATCATTGGCTCAGATAAAGAATTGATTTGTCCACCCCTTGTATGAAGTCAACAACCCATCAATGATTACTAGTGAGGGATGATGAGAAACAATGAAGCAAAATGAATTCATCATTCCAATCTTAAATAAGGAAATAAATTGTTATAACAACTAAGGTGTCGAGTGGATCTAGAACATAATATTCAAACTATGATCAAGAATGCATTTAGTGTTAATTAAGCTATGTGAAAGGTAATAAAAAGTTATATCAGTTGATCCGAGAATGATAAAGTAAGACCACAAAAACTCTAAAGAAAAATACATCTCCCCTTCTGGGAAAGTTGTATAACCCTTTGGTATTATGCACTCCTTGTAGTTCCAACTTACTATGTTTTTAAGGGCCTACTATGATGATACTGAGGATCTGTAGGTCAAGGGCAGCAAAACAAAAGGTCTATTCTCTCTTAGATCATAAGTCAAAATTGCCTTATTAGTATGGTAAATGGTCCCTAAAGATTGCAAGGTAGAAATAGTAATCATCATTACTGTTTCCGTGATAGAAACAAAGGGTTTTTCCTTATAAATTAAAAAAACTAAAAGAGGGCCCTCTTAATTTCTCAACGCAAGTAGAGGTGCTTCGTAATTAGGTGGTCCAAGTCTTACTAGGCATTTCTGAGCTAAGCCTAAAGATTTTTGTAAAACGGATGTATTTGGTTTTTTTTTTCTAAATAAATAATGAAAATAATATGCTTACGAAAATACAATATTTTATTCGATTTTAATAGTATTGCGTCCAAGAACTAGAGGGTGGAACTACACCATAACAAATTTTTGTAACAAATGATATTATGAACAACACCTGTATATTATTGTACGCATAGAATTGATACAATCAAATTGTGAAATTTGAGATTTTCTGGCAAATAACCACATCTTCTGTTTAAGGCGGCAATCTAGAGAAAAACTGGTGCCTAATTATATCGTAAGTTTTAAACTTAGGCCTTGAAAGGAATCAATTGAGTAAAAGATAAAAGATAGACAGAAAAGACAAAATTTAAATATTAAAAACTATTGCCAATAGTAACCTACATAAGTTTATCGCACAAGAAAGCTACAATTTTTATCCATGATTAGTCAAAATAACCAAAATGCCAACTGATGAACATTGTTTTCCAAGGTTGTAGGGAGGATAAAATACAACAAGATAAAGCAGCAAGCTGTTCATCAAGCATACACATGATAGTAAATACTTGAGTTCGCAAGTAACCCTAAGGTAATACTTGAGTTCGCAAGCAATCCTTTCACCAAACCAAGAGCAAACAGCAGGAAATTTGCTGTCCACAGCAGGAAAACAGCACAACCACAAAGAAATCTGAGAGAAACTCAGTATAAATCGTAGGGAAACGAAACAAACACTTTTATTTCAATAGAAGATGAAAAAGCACTTGCAAGATACAACTTTCCTTCAATTCGAGAGGAAGGAAAAACTCTCCAATGATCTCCGGCCAAGCCAAGAGCCCAAGAACACCAAACCCTAGATCTCAAAATAATTCAAATTCAAGATAACTCTAAAACTAACATTCATCCCGAATTAAAGCAAAAGGATTCTAGCAAAATACCCAAACAGCCCTTAACATTCAAAATTTTCCCTCCTAACATCACCCAAACCCACGTGGCTTTTCTCTAAATCCCGCTCCCCACCTGCTCTCTTCCGCCTGGAGTAACAGATGACCGGTCTGGGTTGGACCGGTCCAGCCGGCCCCTCCTGGGCCGGCGTAACAACACACCAGGTAAATTTAACTCAATTTACTCTACTTATGATACTAATATCAAACTGCTAATGGGTGATCTCATGAGAAAAAGGCTTAAAAAAGTAATTATGAAAAACATAATTGCACCACCTATAAGAGAGAAATTACCAACTACATTAATCATAAAACTACGATCATTCTTTGGATACAATTTGATATGTTTTAATATTAACAGAACTTTTACATCCTTCAAGATTTTAGGTCAAAATAGGGGAAAATACATGGAATAAGAAAAAAAAAATTAAGAATGCCTATTCTAATGATCAACTGTACCGTAAATTTAGGAAGCCTGATTTTGTAAACGTCAACGAGCTCCATCATGAGATTATACAAGTTTGAGAAAGCACTATCCAACACCATGCCAGCAATTGACGGATCCTCTGCTCCATATAATAAGCTGCATAAGATTGATAGTATACAGCATAAACCCTAGGAAAGGCCAAAAGGAAATCCTCTCAAGAATCAAATCTTGAGAATTATTCAACAATATCAATGGAGGAAAATTATCCAAGAACATTAGCGGTCAGGTTCCTCAATCCACGATCTGACATAGTGATGTTAAGCAAGACATTTATCAAATCATGCTTGTATTTGGGCCTCTAATAAAGAGTACAGCGCTATAATTCTTCACAAGGTATAGATAAGAACAAATAAGAGAAAGCAAGCGTGACCTCAAGAAAAATTTAAACGTTGCTATTGAGCAGGTCTATTCAATCTTTACGGAAACAAAAAATAAATTATTTGGCTTCATAAACAAGAACTAGGAGTGGTACATGCTTCTATTTTGGAATCTAATAAAGACTATAGCACTATAATGCTACACGAGATTAGAGAAGAACAAAAAAGAGAAAGCAAGCAGTACCTCAAGTATAATTTAAACATATATATATATATATATATAATCCTTGCATTGCCTTTCTCATAACTTAAAAATTGTAATAACATGAACCATGTACAGTTTGTTCTATTTCAATTCCCGACACACATCACAATTTGTAGAAGCAAACACAAGAAATATAAGATGAATTTCAAGTCCTAGAAAAGAATTGTACATAATTGAGATTTTAATGATATTCTTGCCCAAAGCCATGGGAAAGAAAGATGGCATAGAAAATTTTAATGCGAAGTACACTTTCCAATTAGCTGTTGACATATCCTTAAAAATGGGCAAGGTTTTTTTTTGTTTGTCAGCAATTTTGACCAAAGCCATAGGGCACAAGAATGGTGATGTTGTAACTTCCTCCCAAATTCCTATGACTTTCTTTTCTTGCTTTTATAGCTCCCTCTGATTGCTTGGCTGGGTTCATTCAGTTAATTCTACGATTCTTCTAGCAAGATTGCTGCTAATCCATTGGGATTATTTTAGTTGTGGCTATTTAATGGGATTGATGTTATTACAGATACTCCGGCTGTAGCTGTTTGCAATTCCTCGGATCGTGGATATAGATTCTACTGCAAGCGTAAGCAGTTATTATCTCACTTTGTAGCAGCAGGTTCGATGATCCTTTGTGGATATGATTACTATGGTCTTCTGAACGCTTATTTCTTGGACGTTTTATCCTATCATATTTGGTACTTATAAATACGTTTATCTGACACATGTCAAATATAATTGTATAGTTTAATAAATAAAATAGAATGCAACCAATTTGTGATATAAAAAATAGGATTTGATTTTACTGCCAAACTTCAAATTTCTTCTCTATGCGGCTTGGGTCTTGAGAACCCCCTTTTATTTTATCCGGTGAACGTACGCTCCTCTACGTTTGGTTGTAGGTAAAAAAAGCGCAATACCGAGTACCGAGTTTTTTGAGTTTTTTCAAAAAACTCGGTATTGCACTGTTTTGGTCTAAAACCGAACGTAGAGGAGCGTACATTCACTGGATGTAATAAAAGTTCCTTGAGAACCAGAGAGTGAGAGGGGAGATTGTTGTGCAGAGAGCAGGAGAGGAGAATGAAAATGGTTTCAAGGGTTTTAAATTGAGATAATGAGAGAAGTTGCTTTTTAAACTTAAGATTAAAATAAAATTTTATTTGAGTTTCCATTTGATCAGTGTATATATATATATATATATAATTAAAATACAATGAAAAGTTAAATGACTCATCACGTACGTCCTCTTCAAACATTTGTCTCAGTTTGCATGTTGTCGCCTCGCAAGCAAGCAATTTTCAGTTTTCTACTTGGGCAGCAACCCAGGAATTATAGGTATACTTTCTAAGTATTTTAGATGTTCTTAGTGTAATGATGAAGCAGTTTCACAAATATGTTACATTCGGTTGACTTTGCACAACATCGCATATGTAGATCATTGTTTCGATTGCATTCATCGAGTCATGTGCGAGCATTTCTTTTTGGATAAATTTGACGTTTTGAATGCGCTAAACAGTCCGTTTCATAAACATATGATGTTTGAGTAGCTTTGTGTGATGTTAAGAATTTTGAGCTCACTACACACTTCACCGTGTCGGTTGATCGTAGTCGAGGTATTGGGACTTGCTACATTGCGCATCCTATCGTTCTCGTTGTGCTCACTTGAATTGATTGGGGGATGTATATCAAGGTCAACACTACCTTAGCCTTGTTTTTTTGCTACTTAGGTACCTTACACACCAACGCCAAAACATAGCCACCCGAGGATTAAATGGGTCAAAATTGGGTTGGTAGGTTAATTTGAGAGTCCAACCTGTTTAACAAATTGGTAGAAATTCAGGACCCAAACCACATCCGTCTATTAACCGGGTCAACCCGAACCCAAATTTTTTGGGTCAGGTTGGAGGTCGGGTCATTTTTTTTACACCTGTACAATTTTCAATGCATTGTTAGAGGCAACATGTATTTTGAGTCCTAATTCTTCTTTTTTTTGTCCTAGACTCATTTAAAAGTGTTTGCGCGTCTATGTTGTAATCATATATCTTCATTCCTAAAACAAAGAAGCCTATGTGTCAAAAACTAATCAAGGAACATTTGAGGAGTGCAAGAGTAGGCTTGCAAGTTTCATAACTTCCTCATCAAGAATGCTCTAATGTTATTCAGGCTTAAACGGTGCTTAATAAATTCTCCTTCTATGCTCATTTAACAAATGGTTTTTTAACGATACCCATGAGATATTTAAACCCATTTAAATTGGATTTTCAAAACCATAAAGGATAGCCCATCGATTTGATGTGCAAGCAAGCTCAATTTACACCATTACATCCCAGTCATCTTCATGGCCTCCGATAGCTCTCTTTCGCCCTTGAATTGTATCATGAGTCTAATATATGGTTTGAGCTTGTCCACTAACTAGAAGGGTATTTCATTCTCGCTCATGGATGGAATTTGAAGCAATTTCTCCAAGAATGCCTTCATATACTCTTGAAATTTATCCTTACACTCTAAACAACATGTATTGTCCTCTGCATGATTGCATTAAAATTACAAGCAGAATTCCTGTTGAAACTTCTCCCATGTCAGTATGGCGTTCATGCTTCATTCATCACATATGGCTACCACCATAGTAAGGCACCATCAATAATACACATGGTGTTGCAGACTCTAACATGTAATTCACGATATTCGTCACATGAAAATAATGCTTCATGCTCCAGAAGAACTTTTTCTGTATCCTTAGCTAACCTAAAGTCTTTAAACTATGATAGTGTGGAAATGGCTCTATATAAGCTTCTAAAATAGAACAGCTCAGTATTGAACACTTTTATAGGTAAATAGACGATGCCTATCAAGATAAGTGCGGCAAAAATTGAATATGTTCATGAACAAGTACCAACCTACAAAGCCCTGCAATAAATTCGAAGAAAGAAACCAAAAGACATTAAAAATATAAAATTAGAATCCTTGTTATAAAACGACATAAACCAACCAAAAACATGACCAGATCTGCAATTGCAAATTTAGGAAAACTATATCAACAATGAAGAAATACATGAGTACCTTGTAACAGCACCCATGGATCTTCCCCACAACCCTATGCAGGAAATTTGTTTGTTATCTCGGAGAAAAGAGACCACTGTTTTAAGGTCATCCTTCTGGAAGATACACCAGATGCACCAAATGTTAAGATTTAAACAAAGAAAATACCGGCAAAGGCGAAGAGATTGGGAAATTACCTCATGCCAGCCAAGGCTGACATAATCACCACCAGAAAGTCCAGAGCCTGAAAAGTCAAGGGTGAAAACGATAATATTTGATGGAAGAAGAATGACAGCAGCCTCGTTTGCATCAGCCCTGCATCCACTGCATAACAAGCAGATTAAATACACATTTTCTTTTTACTAAAACAAAGAAGATGTGATGGAAAGACGAGATCTATGCTTAGGCTATAAAACAACAATGACAATGAAATTCAATGATCATATTGTATGAGATGGATGTTTTAGGCTCAAAATGCTAGCACATAAAAAACTCAAGTTCAAAGTTTGCATCCGCATCTCATTTCCCAAAAAAGAAGAAAAAAACTGCTCCAAAATTTGGTGCTTTAACAGTAATTCAGTTAAAAATACATTCATTTTCAGAATCTGATAACCAATGTTAGGGGTTGTCTGACTACAAGCTTTTAAATCCAAATTTAGTAAATATTGGAGGCATTAAATCTTAAAAACTGGTTGGCATGGTAAATGTTAAATCTGATTAAATCCTGGTAAATTATTTGGCAAATATTTTTAAGATTTAGAACTTAAATGAAAAAAAAAAGAGCAGACGTAAAGAGAAGAGTAGCACAAATCTCTTAAATCATACTTACCCAAGAATTTACCTAATATAGGATCATGGCCAAAAGGGGGAAAAAATGGGATTGAAGAATGCAGTGGGATTTATGTAGTTCAGAAACCGTTTGGTAAGGTTTAACCTACCTAATCTTAGGTAAATCTTGCAACCAAACAGCCTCCTAGTAAGTTAAATAAATACAAAAATTTAAGGCAAATATCATCTGCACATGGAAGATAAATGCAATAATGGATATCGGTTAAACAAACGAGCAAAGAAGCTTTGAAATAGAACAACAAACCTATTTCCATGGCAGTAAATCACACAGGGAAGAGCAGTATTTTCTGGCAGATATGCTGGAACATATTGGCTGCACTTCAATACATGACCCCTACTGTTTGTGAGCTGATAGGTTTCAGAAGCAGCATTCTAGTTGTTAGAATTTGCGTGAACCTGGATTCTAAAATTTTCATCAAAATTTGCAGAAAGACAGAAGAAACCTCTGTAACGGATCTCCGTACTTGCCTCCAAATCTTGGCGTTTGTATTTTCTTCCTGCAAGAGTAAATTCGGATTCCCATAGATAGTGATCAGGATTGTAGTCCGCCCTGTACATCACCAAATCCGGTAGAAGCAGTTCAACAATAGTTAAATAATAGAAAACTAGCCGAAAATACAACAGGCGCTGACAATGTTATTCAAATGGCATATCAAATGAAATATGCTGCAAATACAATGGTCCATCATTGAGGTTTAGTCTCAAATGACAGTAGCAGAAGATATTAAATAAGTTAATGCTGATAAATTAAGTTAATGCTAATAAACTAAGTTATGTTTGCAAAACTTTTAGTTCATTTACATGTATATTTTTTAGTTTACATTTTTTTAAATTACATGTCATATGTTAATGCTGATAAATTAAGTTATGTGCTCTCTTGACAAAGGACTATTATTATCATTGATATTTTCATTCATCTTATTTAGTGCTTATAGCATTCATTTTATCTTTAAATCTAAACTAAGTGATGGGGAGACGGGTGTTATTTTGTTGTGGACTGAGAATTTATATTTTATAGTGGTATTAGAATGTTGATGGAAGGGTGTAGGAGATGTGGTAAAGTAATTAGGGTTAGGTTATAAATAGTTTTAAAAAGAAACCACGAGCACTTATGAATGAGGGAATTATTTGAACAAGAGTGATGGTGGCCTGAAGGGCTTGGGTTTGATGTAGAATGGGTCTAGCCGAGAAGTTTAAATGAATGATAAGGTTAGGGTTTAAGAAAGTAGAAGATAACAAAAATTCTCCTCTAATGAAGACGTAAGTTTCAAGCAGCAATTATCCACATGTGAACAAGAGAGAGAAAACTCCCATAATTGAATTATCCAAGCTTGCTTCAATAATACATAAAATAGTATGGCTAAAGAATACATAAACTTTAAATCAACCACGAAAATAACTAAATAAAACTTTAAAACCAAGAGAAAGAGGGTTGGCAGCTCATGCATGAGAAATTTGGTTATAACCAACCCTTGAAATAACAAAAGCACCTTGTACTGTGGAGGAAACTATCCAAATGCCTTCAATTATGAGTATTGCTTCTTAATTTGAGGAGATATGGCCGTCCAACAATTGCTTTCAAACAATGATACTTGACCAAACATGATCTAGCCACCTTAAATTTAAAAAATACATGATATATTGAAATAAAATAAGTATAAAGTTCATGCAAAGTGGTGACTTGGTTTGAACTCTTAATCCTGGCATATGCACCACTTGATGCTTTGTATCACTAAGAAAGGAATTTATTTGATAACATAGTTGTTAGCAATAAAAAAAA
>NW_021319083.1:18555483-18562401 GCF_001605985.2 Dendrobium catenatum | reverse complement strand
TCCAGCAACACTCTGGGTGACTTTAACAACATGATTTTCAATACTGGGTTGCATGACCTCTCTTATGTGGGCCATTTTTTTACTTGGTTTAACCAACAAAATGCCAATCCTATCTATATTAAACTTGATAGAGTTTTAGTCAATGATTTTTGGCTTACTACCTTTCCCAATTTGTATTATTTTGTTGGTGATCCTAGCTGCTCTGATCACTCCCTTTTATTACTTATGAATTCCATGGATACTAAGAGGGAACATAGATTTTTATTTAAGAACGATTGCACTATAATTCAAGATTTCCAGGATTGCTTATTGGAAACTTTCTCTCAGCCTATTAGCAGCAGCCCTCTTTCTGATTTTGCTTTTAAGTTGAAAAGCCTAAAAAACAAAATCAAGCATAAGAATTGGACCAACTCAAACAATATTCAAAGGGATATTGATTTACTGCTGAGCAGCAAGCTAATGTGTTGGGACAAATCCAAAACATGCCTCTTGATGAGACCCTCAATGACAATCTTAAGAGTATCAATTCCAAACTTCATTATTACCAATCCACCTTATCTGATTGGATTGCGCAGCGTGGAAAGGTGAATTGGTTAACGCAAGGGGAGGATGATCTTAAGTTTTTATACTCTAAGATCAATGCCAACAAGAATTATAGCCGCATCAAGGAAATTACTACTGATTTGGGTAGCTTTACTGACCATCAAAATATCTCTTTGGCTTTCATAAACCACTTCACTAAGCTTTTCAATTCACTAAGCTTTTCAATTCCTCCAACTCCACCACTCAACCACACCATTTTCCTGTTGGAAAAGTTATCCCAAATCATATTCTCTCCACTCTCACTGCACCTGTTACTGAGGAGGAAATTAGAAGCATCATTTTCTCTGGAAAGAAAAATGCTGCTCCTAGGCCGGATGGATTTACTTTCGAATTCTACGGAGCTACTTGGGGCACTATCAAGTATCATATATGTAAGGCTATTTCTTATTTTTTCACTTCTTGTCATATGCCTAAGCAAATTAAGTCCACTGCAACTGCGCTTATTCCCAAACTTCCACATGCCAATTTTGTCAAGGATTTTAGACCCATCTCCCTTTGTAATGTTATTTATAAGGTAATTGCTAAACTCTTAGCTAACATGATGAAATCTGTTATGCCTTCTATTATCCATCATAGCTAGAGTGGATTTATTCAAAAGAGAATGATTTCTGATAATATCATTCCTGCTACTGAGATTTTGGGGAATTTTAATCATAAGAACAGGAACAAGTTTTTTTGTGCAAAATTTGATATCACTAAGGCCTTTGACTCGGTATCCAGGGATTTTCTCTATAAAAGGTTAGCTGATAAGGGGTTCCCGGACCATTTCGTTTCCTGGATTAAGGCCTGTACTTCTGGGGTTTATTTTTCTATTTGTATTAACGGATCACTTGAAGGTTATTTTCACTCTATGTCTGGCCTCAGACAAGGCTATCCGTTATCACCTTATCTGTTCAGTATTGTGATGGATGCACTCTCAAATAGCATGGAAGAAGCCATTTCCAATTCTACATACACTGCTATTGCCTCGGGTAACTGTGTTGTCTCTCATTTATTGTTTGCAGATGACCTCTTGATGTTTGGAACTGCTAATATTGAGAATGTTGTTACTCTCAATAAAGTTTTTGAACAATTTGGTGACACTACTAGTTTGTATGTTAACCCTCTCAAAAGTACTATACTCATTTCTAAAGACACACCTCAAGCTGATGCCATTTGTGATATGCTTCATATTAGACAGTCCACTTGCCCTGTTACTTACCTTGGGATCCCTATTTTTCATAAAAAACTTAGAATTCGAGATTTCCAGCCACTGATCCAAAACATTTCCACCAAACTGAATGGTTGGACTGCTAAGACGCTTTCCTTTACAGGTAGAATCCAGTTGCTTAAATTTACTATTAGTAATACAATTGCATACTGGATAAGGGGTGCAATAATACCAAAAGGTTGCTATAAGGTTATTAACCGGTTATGCTCCAGATTTTTATTTTTTTGGTAACATTGATTTGCGAAAACTCCATATTTTATCCTGGAAAGACACTTGTGTACCTACTCTAAACGGGGGGCTGGGAATTCAATCAATTGATACTTTATACCACTCTTTTGGGTGTGCTTTAATCTTGAGGTTTTTGAACTCTGAAAACCTCTTTTTTCCTGGTGGAAGTCCTGTTATCACTCTCTTTGGAAACCTCTGCTTGGAAACTCATCTTCTTTTTGGAAATTCCTTTATGACAAAGCTCAAAGCATTAAGCATTGTATTAATTTGAATGTAGGATTTAATAGTAATCTCTCGCTCATCTGGGATCCCTGGCTTAGTGGCAATTCTATTGTTAATAGCATTGGCAACTTGGAGTTTAATCGGTTTAGCCCCTTTTCGTCCTGGGCTGTGAAAAATATTATTTTGGCTGATAACTGGGTGGTGCCTGCCAGTTTTGGTGATGCCATTATTGCTAAAATTCATGCTGTTGAGATTAATCAGGAAGAGGATGAACACAGTTGGCTGGGTAATTCTAAACCCAATGCTAGAATTTTCAAAATGCAATTATTTTCCAATTACCCTGAGGTTCAGCGGCATAAACTGATTTGGCACAAGAAAAGCTGTTTGAGGTACTCTGCATTTGCTTGGTTGGCTTTTAAAAACGGTCTTAAGACTGCACAGGTTTAGCAGTCTCGCTGGATTTTTGTTGATAGCAAATGTTGTTTCTGTCATAATGGGTTGGATAGTACTGGGCACTTATTTTTTGAATGCAAATTTACTTTCAGTATCATTCAACACTTCTTGACTTGGCTCAGTAACAGGTTGATGAAACCCAACCTATTCCAAACATTTGATAGTGTTCTTGATCAAGGTTTTGGTAACACTAGAATTAGTTATCACCTGTTATCGATTTGTGCTGTTATTTACTTCATCTGGAGAGCCAGGAATGACAGAATTTTTGGAGGAAAATTTGACTGTACTGTTATAGTCATTGCAAAAATCAAATATGTTATAGCCAAGAAAACTATGAGATGGAAAGATTTGAGATGAAAGTTGTTTTGTGGGGTGTTTATATGGACAATAAAGATTGCAGTTCTTACAACAGCCCCTTGGATGGTCGTCCCTGGCAACCAGGGTCACCGCTCTTGTGCTGACCCTTCCGACATTTTGCACTGAGCTTACTGAGTCCAACATAGCCTCGACTAAGTTTGTTTTTTTCTTCTTTTTGTCTCTCAGGAGTTTGTATTTTTCATTTCCTTTGAGTCTATGATTCTCGTTTTGTTGTTGAGAATCTAGACTATAGTTTTTGGTTTTTTTACTTGTAATTTCTTTTTACATCAATTTATGGGCCTGACCCCAAAAATTCCCCAAAAAAAAAATCTTTAGTGAAACCCTAAAATTCTAAAACCCTTATTTTTTTTGCTCTTCTCCTACCCCAAACTTTTCTTTTGATTAATGTACTTGTTAATATTGTTTTAATAATATAGCTTCTAAAAAGTCAAATAAATATCATATAACTAATTGACATTTTTCATCAACTCAATATTAATATCATCATCTTGAAAAATTATTTTGTACAGATATTGGACAGTTTGGAAGCAAATTAGAATGTGTCACGTCACCCAATACACAGCGCCATAGCGGTACACAGCAAAAAAGTAACGTGGCGCTGTGTACCTAAACTTAATATATCTGGTATATGCACAAAATAATTTTCCCATCATCTTAATATAAATGTTACCCAAACTTAATATATCTATATGGAAGACTTGAATAATATAACTTCGCAAAGGCAACCTATAGAGTAGCACCGGAAGAAATTATGGTTATATAAATTAATAGTATTATTTTGTAATATCATTAGATATATTAGACTATTAAATTACATTCAGAGTTATATAACATATATTTATTGATAATGTGTAATGGTTAATCATATAGTGATACATAGATATACAATATATTATATAGACCGTATGAGTGTGAATATTTGACATGACACGAAAACTCGACCTAGAAATTTAGGGTTAAACCCACCTCGTTTCCAAAACTGGTTGGGTTTGGGCTCGCGGATTCGACTCGTTTGAAAAATGTGTCGGGTTTGGGTTGACTGCATGCTAGCGCATGTCCGTGACAGCACCCGCCCGTGCAGCCTCGCTAGCCCGCTCGCGTGCTTCCCAGTCCGACCCGCGTCCGAGTCTAAGCCCGAGTCTGAGCCCACCTTCCTGTGTCAGGTCAGGTCAACCCGTCAACTCGCCAAGTCGAGCTTGGGTTCGGATTTCCAACCCGTTTTCCTACCCGGGTCGGGTTAGGGTCGACCCGGTTGAACCGAGGCAATTCCATGTTCTACCCGAACCCGACCCGTGACCCGAAATTGACACCCCTAATAGACACTATAGCACAACACAGATCGTACACTACATTAAAATTCATATAGACCCATCATATAATACAAAATGGCAATCGAGCAATATAATCTACTTGAAACCAGCTATCATACATTAAATTAATTTAGCATATCATATATTAATCGAAATATATGATGTAAATAGCATTGCATCATGATCATCAACAAATCACTACATGAAAATCATCCATCATCGATGGATTTCCCCGACATAAATGGGCTATTTTCCAACATAAATTATAATTTCCAACGATTTTCTGGTGAAAATTTTTCATTGGTAAAAATCGCGTAAGAAACACATACCTGCGGATTTTTTCGGGCGAAAATATTTTTCGTCAGCTTAACAGAGTATTTACGTTGTGTTTCTGGCGACGCCCAGAATGTCAACTCTTGTAGAATTGCTGCCAGAACTTACTGGCGGTCAAACTGCAAGTAATTTCTGACGGTTTAATCACCGGTAAATCCTAGCACATAAACCGTCGAAGAACCGCCTGTAAGTCTTTGGAAGGACGCGTGACATGATAAAATGAGGAGGCGATGAGAGGGGTCTCGACTTTCTCTAGTATGAAGAGGTGATAAAATGAGGAAGAAATAACGGGTTTGGCGAAATAGGGTTCATACTCACGGTTTTTCAGGCGGCCAAAGCCGTTGGAAAAAAATTACTTAAAACCGGCTGTCAAACCGCCAAAAATTGTGTCGAACTTAAGTAGAACCGGCAGAATTTCCAGCAGCTAAGGGACCGGCGGTCCTAGCCGCTGGAAATGCCGCCGGTATTTCATGATTTTCCTGTGGTAAATATGAAGAGTATTAAACTACATAATCCGCATCAAAATTGCTAAGTTTGAATGATTTCATAAGTATAACAATTACTAATTATTGGTTGAGATAACTACAACTTCTATAAGTTGGTTACACACTTTTTTAATGTGATGATGCCCGGGTCAGTTCCTAGTTCGATCTGAACTCGATCCAAAACCCAGTTTTGACACCCCTGCATATAATGTATGATCTTTAGCGGGATTGAATGTTTTGGTTGATCTTAAGCCAAGCTTGGCCATTTAAGACACACTAAGGGAGATTTTGCCTAATCGGACACAAATTCTCAGTAAAAAGTTGAATGTGAAATAGTCTTATATTGTATACCTCGATATTTGACAATAATTGGAGTTCATGGCATGACAGGCTTTTTAGGCTTGCCTAGTTATTAAAGCAAGATACTTTTTTGAATATATACTTGAAATGCTTCTCCACTCATTCTTTAATAAATGAATATTGCTTATCGAGAATGCCTATTAAAGCAACTTTTATTTGGTCCGGTCACAGGACGTAGCTCTACGTTCGGCCGCCAGTAGAATCGTGCCACACGTTCTCACTATTTACCGCGTGCCCCAATAACCCGACCCGGAACAGACCCAGGATGGCTCGGTATTTCTTGATCTTGCTAGGTATTGCTCGATATTGCTCGGTATTGCTAGGTATTGGTCGATTTTGCTCGGCAATAACCAATGCCTAGCAATACCGAGCAATACCGAGTTGTACCGAGTTTTTCTAGAAAAACTCGGTACAACTCGGTATTACTTGGTATTGGTCTTCACAGAGCGATATTTTTCGTTATTGCCAAGCAATGCCTAGCAATACCGAGCAAATACCGAGTAATACCTCGCAATACGCGAACATAGCATTCCTGGGTTCCGGTCCGGGTTAAGTTGTCGGGCCGCGCGGTAAAGAGTAAAAGCACGTGCGACATACTATTGGCAACCGAACGTATCTCTAGGTCCGATCAGATGACGTAATAATTGTTCCTATTAAAGCAACACAAAAATGCCTTTTCTCAAAATTGGTTTGCATCCAAGATTGAGGTTTAGATTGGGATGATTTTTTAATTGCTTCTTAAAGCAGTTTTTTTGTAAAAAAATTTAAAATTTTTTACAAAAAATTTACTTTAAGGAGGAGGAAAAAAAAGGTCCCAAACGAAGTATGAATGTTAGCTTTTGATGATCTTTTTTTTTTGGGCAAAGCTTCCTCTTCAAATGAATTTGCATGATTATGTAGTTCATTAGAATGGAGACTTCAACATCAAACTATACTGAAATGATAATCACTATTTTCATTAATTCGTCAAATTTATTCTTTAAGCAGCCCAACATTCATAATATTTGAACACAAATCAGTAAATTCTCATTTTAAATGCAATTTTTTTTGTGACGATGATGGGACGAAGGTTGAAGATTTGGGCTTCGTTTGGGACCACTTTCTTACTGCTTTATAGTACAAAAAATTTTAATTCAAAAAACTTTTGTAACATAAAGTTGCTTTAAAAATAGTAAGAAAGTCGTCCTAAGCGAAGCCATAATATTTTGAGCCATAATAAGCCAAATAAATTTGTCAAACTTCAAAATTTAACATACATCATATATTTGGAGCCATTTAATTGAAACTAAAATGGTTGCTATTATGGCTTCGTTTGGGACGGCTTTTTTATTGCTTT
>NW_021319083.1:18394099-18544881 GCF_001605985.2 Dendrobium catenatum | reverse complement strand
TCATCTTCAATAAATATCATAGCTTCTAATTTAGGCTCATCAACTGAAATATTAGCAATTTCTAATATTTCCATATCATCAAGAGACTCAAATCCATCTCGAAAATGAGAGAACCTCGCTTGTAGCCGCGGAAGTAAATACGATGGTTCTTTTTTTCGGATTTTTTTTTTATTTTTCAATAGACACGTGTATCTGATACGCGTGTCCTTTTGAAATTAAATAGTATTTTAATTGGATACGGTAAAGCCGTATGCGACACGTATCGGTGCTGTATTAGAGGCGTATCCGTGTATCGGATACAACATGCCTTCATAAATAAGTGTATTGGTGCAACATTGCCCTCAATGCATTTTTAGTCTATTCTTGATATATTGTCCATGCCAATGCGTCTGCAATTTAAGTGGATATGAAATATATATTAATAAGTCAAAAATGTTGGAGGATCCAGTGATATGTAGGTGTGATGAATTTTAAATATTTTGAATTTGTTATATGAAAAAAGGGGATATAGAGGACGTATGTTAAAGCTTTAGAGGGAAAGTTAAATGTTTAAATTTGAAGATGATCGTCAGGTGTACTATGATAAAAGAATTTGATGGATACATTAAGATGATGATCTAAAACATCAATTAAGCCGACTATATTGAGTAGCTTTGGGTTTTGTAACCAAGAAACCAGTCATAAATAAGTTTTAGTGCAACAAAATGAAAAACTTTAAAATGGATTTGTTAGAAAACTAAGAATGGCACACAGCTAAATGATTGTATCAAGAAAAGCTGGGCGAGTATCATTCGTTTAAGGAAAGTTTTGTATAAAAATAGGCTTATTGTTTGGATATGCATATAGGATAATAAATGTTTCGTCAATAAGATCGGAAGATATCAGCAACGGTAATGTCAAAATTGTTAGGCTAAAATTTAAATCGGATAAAGATTTGAAAAGGCTCATGTAGCAAAGTCCTACATGGGATCCTAGTTGGGTACTCATTGGTTAGTGGTTACCCATACTTTGCACGGGCGGACTTCTTCTACCCACGCCTATTCATGGTGACTTTCGGGATGCTGTACCCACCCATATCCATCCACTTTCCACGCTTTTTGAATGCAGTTCACCACAAACTGATGGTCTTGAGGCTTGTTGCCCTTTATTATGACAGCAAACTTTTAAGATACATCAGAATTTACTGTGGTCGCAGTGCAGTTCAGTGCTGCGCTTTGCATAGTGAGGATTGCGTGTAATATACGGCATACGATAATTAACAATGTAAATCGGTTTATCCCTCGATGTTGAGTACCCACCCATACCCACTCACGAGGTCATGGGCATATCCATACCCACCCATACACATTGGGTATGATTGGATGTGTGGATGGGTGCGGATATGAGTACCCAATACAGAGCTCTATCATGTAGTGGTCCACAAGTATATGGAGGAAAAGTATTCCTAAGCACAACCCCTAATACTTGTTATAAAGATGCCGATTGGTGTTGATCATGATAATATGGTGAAGTATGTTGGGCTTACGAACCTCATTACTTCTGGGACTTCCATTGATCTTGCTTTTTTCAAATGAGTTCATGGTGCTTCACTATATCAACATGTTTTGAAACCATGAAATAACCATCATTAAAACAGACGCCTTAACTTTTGAAAATTCTTCATTTTTATAATATATTGGTTTGCTTGTTTGTGGTTCTTCATTGACAGGGCCAACGCTCAGCAGCCGAAGCTCTTTGTGGGCATGATTCTGATTCTTATTTTTGCTGAAGCTCTTGCCCTCTACGGTCTTATTGTTGGCATCATTCTCTCTTCTAGAGCTGGTCAGTCTCGTGCAGACTAATAAGAAACTCAACTTTTATTTATTTATTTTTCCTTCATCGTGGCCTTTCTGATTTTCATAAGAGTTTGCAGCAGGCTCTTCTTTTTTGTACAACTTTGTATTAAGTTTTTTTTTTATTGTAATCTCAGCATTAATGGACATCATTACTCTCTAGTTTTTTCTGGCATGTATTGTTTTATCGTTCGTGATGCTACCAAGGTTAATATTTTTTCCAGAAAAATCAATATTATTATCATTAATCTTATTATTTGAGATGCTAAATTTATTTTTTAATAGTTATTAATATGCAGTTAATCTATTATCAGTATTTGGTTTGCTACAAAATTGAGCAAAAATATTTTTATGTTTATATTCATGAACAAGCTATATATGAACGATCTAGCGAAGCTAAACACATTGTTTTAGCTAAATATGAACTGTTTAGCAAGCTAAACAATGTTTCTATATATTGAGTAATCTTTTTTAACATGAGTTATTTTTAGCTTCAACAATCCTGCAAGCCAAAGAGCTATCATCTGGAACATATCCTTTTTCTACCCAAAATTTTTTTTTCTTCATTTAATCAATCAAAATTTTCAACTAGCCATCTACATAATATCAAGTATCTAGATTCACATTTGATGGCTTTCTTTTCGCTTTTTAAAATAATGTTTTAATACAAAAAATTTATTTTTTTAATGATGAAAAGATGCTTCAAGAAATAATAAAAAAATCATTCCAAACAACTGTTTTTTAAAATAATTTTATAATATAAAAATTTAATTTTTTTATTAAAAATTTATTTTAAGAAGCAGAAAGAAAGCTATCTAAAACCAAGCCTTAATTAAAATCTAAAGTGGTTAATAGTGTGGTTGTGACAGGTTGTCCAATTCAATAAACTTGAAACATGTTTTATATATTTCAAACTTCTCCCCTAAAAAAATGTAAAGCCTAATAAGAAAATTGAAAACTATAAACTAAATAAAAAGTTAGTACAGTTTCGAATAGACAATAGCTCCTTATCACACTATTTTATTATCAAATTGCAAACAAAACTAAGCTTTCATTTGCGACAATTTTTTACGACTTCTTAAAGCCGTTTTCTAGCATAAAAATTTTAATTTTTTATTAAAAAATTACTTAAACTTTAAGAAATAATAAGAAAGCCATCCTAAATGAAACCTAAGACCATGATAATATGATGATACGTATATTTCTGAGTGTGGACTCCAAACACCATTGTAATTGTACTGAGTAACAACACAATTCTAATCATTTAATCCGGTTTTGGGCTGGTCAGACTGATTCAATCTACTTTACTTCACTATTCTTTTTAATTAAACTAATAAAGTTTTCAAATGTAGAAAGCAGAATTAATCCTAACTCTAAAACATGTTTGCTAATCACAAGCAATCAAATCAGCCCAAAGTCAGAAGAAATTCCACAAATGCAATTACAGAAATAACCAGAGAAGATCCTTAACCAGATAGAATAGCCTCTCTCCTGTACATAGTTACTTTCTTCCTTAAACAAAAAAGAACAAAGCAAGTAATAAAATGGTCCTTCTAACAGGTCTGCCATCTTTTTTCATAAATAACTACAAAGAACTTCCTTAAACTAAGATAGTACCAAAACAAGAGATTTTTTGCAGAAACAAATCCACATTAACGGCTATTTACAAGTTATAAGATAGCATACATAGAAGCACATAACCCAAAAAAGAAAAAAAAGAAAAACATTCACAGAAGCAACAAAAGTTAGTCCCATAGCACATGATCAAGCATATATGACAAATAATAAGTAACCAGTACTTGAAAAAACTTCAGCCTGGAACGAAGTAGTCCATCTTGTCAACAGGAAGGTTCAAGACGGAAGTTTCCACCTGCAAAATATGAAATTTAAATCCATGAACGTTTTTGATCCAGCCACCAGAAATATTAAAAAAAAGAGCATTAAAAGCAGCAATCTCTGCAACACATACTAAGACTTCATTTGGGACAGCTTTTTACTGCTTCTTAAAGCAGCTTTTCAGTACAAATCTTTTAATTTTTGTACTAAAAAACTGCTTTAAGAGCAGAAACAAAAATTGTTCCAAACTAAACCTAAATATATCTGAAATAGAACAGCCAAAGCAAATGTAGAGCAAAACCACTGGAATACTATGAAAAAAATTTCAAAATAATCAGGTCTAACACAAAATATTTTTTCACAGTAGGAGAATCACTATAAATAACTCCATTGAGTTTCACACACCTTTGAATTAAACAATCACCCCCAAGTAAAATTATGGAATTCTTTTAGGACCAATAATTTTATCAAATTGAGTATAATTGCCTGTTATAGCATCACCTATAATAGGAATATTAATCAACTCCCATTCTTACAATTTCTCAAGATAATCTTTTTACATTTAGATTTATTTTTTTTACTCAAGGTCCTTTCTACTAACTGGAATAAAGGAGATAATATAGTTTCAGCCCAAAATGAGAATGAGCTGTAGTTATGTCTTGTAATTGTGGAAGATATGGAGGACCCCTCAATGGGTTGAAACAAATGTGCGTAGTGTTAATTTAATATCAAGTAGTTCATATTAAGAAGAAAGACAACAACGAGAAGTCCCTAAATATTTGCAAAACAAGAATAAAAATGGCAGATATGGAGGACCCTTCTTAACTTTTATGGGCTTGAATAGAATTCTGAAGCAGAGAGGCTTACCTCCTCAAATGGAACAAATACAAAGGGTGACAAGCCCCTCCTATGTGAAGTAGCTGGCACATCAGGGTTATGTGTCTCATCTTCCTGCCACCCTTCAACTACTCCTAAAATGTCATCACCATCATTGTTTATTTCAGACTCATTCACACCAGTGGTAACAAGTCTCAACATGTCGAGCCGGTTGTTCGCACCTACCGTGGTTCCCCTAATTCTGTAAAGAACCACCAACTTTAGTACAACTGTGGAGGATTCAACAAACAACCCAAAATATTCAAAGTTCTGAGTTTGGCACAATTTTGATGTATAATTCAGAATTTCCAAATAAAATTCCCAGAAAAAACAATGAAAATAATATCAAAAAATTTAAATTTTTAGCTCAATATGCATCTGTTGAGTACCTCAGCCGCATTCTAAGAACAGTTCTGCGTGAGCCTGAATACAAGAGAACAGCTTCAATCTGCAAAAATAAAAAACAAGTCATGATTTTGCTAGGAAAGAAGAAAAGGGGAGGATTGATTGGTGACATTATATGGTGTTGGTGCTTTAACAGCAAAAACTCAAACAGGTAGAAAAAATAAACGGAAAAAATACCTGCTCACCAGAAAGTGTATAGTCACCTTTGAAGACGCACTCAGATTTAGATGCACGACTCATGATTTTTGCTACCTCTTTAACTTTTTGAGATGAAATCTAAACGTTAACAAAAAATGGAATCAGCGAATAGATGCTAGAAGATAAACTAATATATAAGAACAAATGTGCAAGTCTATAATACCTTGTACAGGAACTTGCCATTTAGGAAAAATCTGAGGTAACGGTAGTAGCAAACCTGAAATTCATATTTGGAACAAATAATAATAGAAGATTTTTTTATAAAAATAACTCCAAAATATAAAAAATTCTCAAATATCATATCTAGGAGCAATAAACCCTGGATTTTAGGCCTTCAGAAATCATTTGCTAAAGGCCAACACTGCAAAATACCTAAAGCTAAACTATATCACAATACTAAAGCTTCTTTAAAATAAACCATACCAGATGGACCGGATTAGTGACCTTCCACTCTGCAACTCCAGTACGTATGTAAGTATTTCTGCTCACATAAAGACCTGTTAGAGGAAAAATAGCAGCTTAAGATCTATCATACTAACTAATAATGAAAAAACTATATAATAATGAAAACTTCAACAAGGTATAAGTAAATTTCAATCAGTAACTGTGAGGAGCTAACGGTAAGGATTTATTAAAATATTTAGCATTCATCTAAATTTTTTTTTAAACTTAAACTATATTGACCAGCCCATCTCTGAATTCGACAAGGTAGCAGCTGAATTAAATGAAGCATACAATAAAAATGATAAAGAATATCACTGAGATAAAATTCAGCAGTTACTATAGCACACTTATAATCACAAAAAAAGAAAACATAAGTGATGTATCCAAAAATTAATTCTTGTTATAACACATGAAAATTTATTAAAACTTTAGATACGAATAACATCAAAGATATATATATATATATATATATATATATATATATATATATATATATATATATATATATATATGTAACACTATTAAGAAAATATAAAGCATACCATCATGTCGAATCCTTGGCCTGTGAATCCACATCTTTCCCATGAACACTCATACATGGATTGCACAATTTTGTAGTTTGTCAATGCTCCAGAAAGCTTCATTAGGAGTTTTAAATTGGTATTACAAGCATACTATGGAGAAAAAAACTTATCCATCTATATTATTACTGCCATGCTTTTCAGGCATGCACTACGCCACAAAATAGGATTGCGAACAGTATATCGCCATTTTGCGACAAACACATGCGCCCTCCCTAAACTGTATGGACTCATTCGGGAAAAAACCTGATTATGATTGTCGAAAACACAACAACATGAGAACAGGTAAAATTTAAAAAAAAAAAAAAATGAGAACAGGTAAAATTACTAAAAAAAAAAAAAAAAGCAATATCCATTTATAAAAAGGTCAACAAACTACATTGTCAGGATTGCTAGATGAGTAGGGAATCAGAAGATAATCTTCAATATGGAGACAAAAACATAATAGAACAGTAGAGTAATTTTTTCATGTCAGTTAGTCGTGGTAGAAGATAAAGTGAAAACTTGTTTCCAAAAGGATATTACAATTCTTACCCGAAGTGCATATAACATATTCATATTCCCACATTGCATTAGTACTAAGAAACAGCACAATTAGTATAAAAAATTTACCAGTATGCTTGGCTCTAGTGGCTGACATTAGGAAGGAAGGGGGCTTCACAAAACAAGTTTTCAAGCAAGATTAACCAAAGACCAAAAAATTGTTCATTTAATATGTAATATTATGCATAGCCAAACTAAATGCAATAGGAGAACTGTCTTAGCAGCAACGTCAAAATGGGAACCCAAAACAAAGAAATAAATACATGAATTGATGAACCAAAGGCTTTTTTTTTTCATTTAATATGTTATATTTGCAGAGCCAAAATAAATGCATATAGGAGAATTGTCTTGGTAGCTTATCAAAATGGGCACCCATGAGAAGAAAATAAATGCATGAGTTGATGAATAGCACTAAATGACATGAGCTAAGAAAGCATTCCAGTGGTAAAAGACTTGCAGGATGCTAGATGGCCATATAACAACTAAACTACCATTCAATAACGGGGATTTATGTCAGATATCTATTTAGAAATGATAAGAATGAGAGAGGCCATGATACAAACTACAAACTCTTCTCTTATTGAAAATAAGTTCCTTCAGCAAGTTAAAAATACCTGACGGATGGCTTTCTTTTACATAAAAAGGTAGTCCATAGGTCCCATAGTTGCATAGAGAGCAAAAAGAGGATGTTTGCAATGATAATTAGAAATATGAATTCGAATACAATTTCCTAACACAAGAATGTAATAAGTTAACGAATCCTGTCAATTATCTAACTAGGAAAATTTTCATGAAAATAGTCTCTATCTTGACATCAAAAGACACACACAAATATATATATAAAGTTAGGCTTCTTTAATGAAAAATAAGCAGTTCCAAATTTTCCTTGAGGCGTCAGGTTAATTATGATACATTGTCACACTTCCTTCATCTAAGCCTTGAATCGTGATTCCAAATCCACACCATTTACTTTAGATTTTTCACGAAGAAGGATAAAATGGTCTTCTCCCCTGTCGCTCCCAGTAATACATCAAGAGAGGGAGTGTTCAAGAGAAAGCAATGAAACAAGCAAGCGAGCTAGGGAGGGGACAAAAATTTAGTTGGTGGTAAGGTCCGCGACATCAAGAAAGGAGATAATCAATACCCTAAAATCCCACCTTCATTTTAATATTTCCCTAAATAAACATGCTTTCCTGTGCACATGCCAAGGTTGGTACGAGTAACAAATTTGAATGCAATTAAACAGGAGTAACAATTTTGTTGCTTTGCATTAGAATTTGTGGATATTGTAGACGGATTTCCTAAATTAAGAGAGAAAAACCAGGAAAATTTCCTGAAATTTTATTTAAAAGGATATACTTAAATATGCAAATCTGAAGGTGACATAATAATTCATCTTAAACAACATATTTCCAATAATTGATTAATCAAATATTTTTCATATTTGCAATAATTCTTCTTTCAAGTTATGCTGTCCAGTCTCATAATAGCTCTTGTTGTTGCATTCAATTGAGTTTTTTTTTTTTTATATGCTAATGTTCCATGCAACTCAAATGAAAGTTTATTATGATTGGTAAATTCCCTGTATTTCCTTGGTCAATTTTCACTAACTGATAAGTAGGGCCGCAAGCGAACCAAGCGTTCGACGAGCTACTCGATGCTCGGTTCGATTAAAGCTCGTTTGTGATCGTTTAACTAACTAGACAAACAAACATGAACAATATTTTAAATACTCCATCCTTAAATAAACAAGCTTGAACACTAATTTGTTCAGTTCATTTATGTTCACGAACAACATCATTTGAAGTTTGTGAACAAGTTCGACATTAAGCTCGATAAAAGCTCGAATGGAGAGAAATGCAACAGGTAAACTTCATTTAAGAATATATTCATAAAGATTAATCATATTTTCATTTTAAATAGAAATTTGATTTTATTATAAATTTAATTTACTGAACAAAAGACATTTCATATTTGTCTATGCTTGCTAGATTGTTTATTTAAGATGTTCATGAACAAATTTAATGTTTGTTTGTTCAATAGATTGTTTGTTAAATATGTTCACGAACATAGCTCGTTAAGGCTTGTTTGTTTAAAGCTCGATAAACATTAAACGAACCAAACATGAACCAAACATGAACACCCTTAAATTAAACGAACCAAACATGAACACAAATAATAAAGCTCGAATCAAACATAAACCAAATTTGAACAAGCTAATGATAAGCGAACTCAAACATGAACACTCACATACTCGGCTCGGCTCGGCTCGGTTTGCTTGCAGCCCTACTGATAAGTTTACATTTTTTTAATTAGCAATTCATTAGAATTAGCTCATGAATCAAACTTCTTCACAGTATCATGTTACATCTATTCTTTATTTCATTCTTACTTAATGCACATTCATTATAATTTCAATTCTACAAGGAGTTTAATTGCTTCTTGCACAATTTTCTTAAATTAAATTTACCATACCATTCAGTGGTAAAAAAAAATGCAATATTAAATTGCTACTTAAAAAAATGCCTACATGACAACAGATTTTACTTCACTGATTGAGGCTTCTTCCCTCATTTAGAGAAGTGGAACAAAGTCAAGCAGAGATCATAATTCAACGTTGACATGAAGAAAGTGTGAAGCAGGAATCACAGTTCAAGGCTGAGATGAAAAGAAAATTTGCAACAGCATGTCTTTCTCCCCAGAAGCTAGTCAACCTTAAATACATAGGAAGAGTTTGATAACTTCATGAATTGAATGGATTTAATACTCTGGAATCAGTGTTTGATATTTTTTACAGGATGCGCTCAATTGTGTGGTAAATTCGGCGGCTGCCAAAAAACAATAAGGAAGCTTTATGATTCTGTTAGACTAGTCCAACCAGTCCATATGGGACTGGCCTACGAACAAACAGAGGCGGAACTCTCCGCCTCTTGCATATGTCGCGTGATTCGACGCCCAGACAGAGCAGTTTTACTTGGGATTTCCAAGTATTTCCTAACAGATTCTGTCAGAGAATGTTTTACTATAGTATGATAACATTGTTCTGTATCTCATTTACTTCAAGATCTAACTTTAGGTAGGCAGACATCAAACTCCTAATGCAAGGTTTACATGCTTCTAAATTATTTAGAACTTAACTCCATAAGGAATTATTGCTATGCATTTCCATTTAAATTTGTTACCACCGTTTCACTGCTTCTATTTGATTTTTCTTATATGTCTAGCTGGACTCACAATCATGTAAAGGGACTTCGTGACGAGGCATGTAAAGTCAGTCTAGATAACTTCTAAGAAACTTCTCATTGGTTGTCCTATTTCATCCACTCCTTTCTTTGATCAACTGGGAGACTAATGATTTTTTGATACACTATTAAATTATCATTAAACAAACGGATTGGTTTTGTTGATTTTTTTACTAGTAATGTTTCTCTATTTTCTAGTCTTGATTTGGTTTACATGAATGACTGACTTTTTTGTCTAATTTGATGCAAAATAAATTTCTATGATAATGTGATTTTCAATTGATTGTATGATTTTGATGCTTCCAAATTTTGACATATTATTTCCTGTAGAAGGCTATTATCATCGAAGTAAAATTCTTCTAATTTTCATTTTCATTGAAAGCAGTTGATAGTTGTAACATTAAATTGTTTGTGCTCCGCAAATCTGTGTTTGCTTGCATGGTTTTGTGCAAATAATTGTGTTAAACATTAGCAAATCCTAGATCCTATCATCCTCTATAAATAAAGTTAAAATAAATAAAAAAATCTATGGCTTTGTAAGGAGGAGTAAGGGATTCCCAAATAAGAAAAGAAACCAATTCAAATGGATTCTATAACAGGCTTACAATCAAGGAAACTCTAGGTAGAAGACAAAAATTTGTAAACAATGGACATGATGAAACAAAATTAATGATGAAGGTTACTAGTTCTAAATTGGAAGGCGAGGCCACCCTCAAAACTATCAATGAGTTACCTTGAATTAGTTTTATTCGTAGAACTATGCTAACACATAGAATAGCTCCCTAATAACTGCAAGCTATGCAGATCAAATGTAATAGAGGAACTATAGTCCATGTAAATTATGAATGGAATGAAATCACGTAGTATAAAACTTCTATAAAGGAACATACCTCAAAAAGTAATTCATCTGGCAAACAGCGATGAATGAGGGCAGGATCATCAAAAGGTTTGCTGCTTGCACTTCCAAATGGAGCGACAGGACGAACTCGATTTCCATACAGATCTAATAAGGATCAATATAAGGGGTAAAAAAAACCTTTGGAAGAAAGGACAGAAGAGGGCACAACACTAGTTTTTTCATAAGCTCACTCAACCAGGGTCTTTCGGTTCCCATAAACTGCATAGTTATCAAACGAGAGGACCATCCCAGCTCCGGAGGAGTTGAAATGCTGATATCTGCAAAATCAAGCACAGTCTTAAAATAAATGAAACGATTAATGCATCGTATGATCAAAATTGCAGGCTTTTCCCAACTACTACAGAAAATATTCCATCCCATTCTTAATTGGTAACATTCATAGCTATATTAAGCAAAAGTTTGCATTTCATCATCTTTCATTAAGATTACCCATATCAACACATTGATTATTGAATTTAATAGGGATTATAAGATACTTCCCACTTAAAAACGCAAACATCCAGCTGAAAAAGCTTTAGATAACCACGAAGGACCACCCTCAAACCCTCAAGTGGAAGCCCTAATAAAAAGTTTGCATTTTTATCCACAATAACCACGAAGCAGACAAATATTTAAACAAAACTGAGACCTGAATAATCGAATCCATAAATTGGAGAGCACCAAGTTTTTTAGTTCATAAAATTCAAAATCCCATAATCCCTTAAAGCTTCAGATAAATTTTGACTACCAAATGCACGGTCAAACAGATAACCAAATGCAAGATCAAGCAGCAAATTTTCTAAGCAGGATGCGTTGAAGACAGACAAAATCAGAAGGTTGAAACTTCGGCCGCCTAAGAAAGATTTACCTGAAGCCATTAGAGCTGAAATTGCTTGGATTTGTTAAAGAATGGCGGAGGGAGGAAATAGGTCGGAGAACGCATCCCCTTCTTCCGTCATCTTCTCAGAAACTAGCTAACAGAAGAAGCGAAACGATTTCTATGTTTAAGTGAACTATAGAACTAAAATCCGGAATCTGACCGTCCGATTCGAGTTGGCATCGACCATCCATTCCGAACTTCATCTGATCGCGACCGTTGAATCTGCTGACTAGTTGAGAAGTCAGGGACCGAGTTGGATCGGTGGCAACTCTGGTGTAACCACAAAAGCAATGCCAAACAACCCCCGCTTTTTTTAAGTGGTATGTATGTAAATCACTTTTTTTTAATGGAGAATTTAAATTTTAAAATTTTGGTTAATTGTAAAGTGGCATATATATAAATCCTTTTTTTTAAATGGGGAATTTAAATATGTGGGCAAATATATCTAATATCTAAATTTTATTATTTATAATATTTAGCACATCTTTAACATTCTTATTATTTTTGCCCATTGATGCTTTCTCCCAACAAGTTAAATCAAGACTTCAAATTCTTGAACAAATCGCCAATGCAACTTCTCCTTTTATGCAAATCACTTTGATCCGCTGATGTCCTCACCATGAATTCTAATAGATGTCACCTTTAATTGGCCCATTGATGCCTTCGCTTGCGAGCTCAATCGAATCAAGCCGTCATGGGATCCGTTAGTGCCTTTGCCTAAGAGCTATGATGTAATTCTCACTTCTTTGTCGTTGAAGGGCTTAAGAAAAATGAAGAGGAGAGCGAGGGGAACCAATGGCATGTGAAGGATGGTGTGATGGACAACAATGAAAGCACTATAATTGATACCCACTTAAGAGGTGTTGCCGCTCTAAGGCAATCGAGCACGGATTGAGGAGTTCCCAACCGTACTCTCCCACCAACCAAGCTAAACAATAGTGGGTAAATTTAAATATTTTATTGGGGTGAGGGTGTTATTTTTTATTTTTATTTTAATGTTTTAGATGTTATCTATGTAAATAGTAAAATTCAAGTATTAAATATGTAAATATCTATATTTTGAGAGCTATGTATGTAAATCCTCTTTTCTATTTTAGATTTATTAACCCGATTTTTAAGTTTAGGGTTCCTACTAATTTGAAAAAAGATGTATCAATTTATTTGACAATCCTTAAAATAAATGTATTAGTAACTCTAACTAAGAGATTATAGAATAAAAAATATCATTATAATATTCTGAAATTTACATTCTATACGCAAACTTCAAATAAATATTTTTTTTAATTCTATCATCCATTATCTAAATCTTTTTTTAACTAGAATGTGGACAGTAATAATACATAAATATTTTTTTGAATGATTACTTGATTAGTATTAAGGCATACATTTAATATATATAAGATTAAATTCCTTTATATTGGAAAAATCTTGTAAAATCTATATAAACTAAGTTAGTTAGCATTTATAACATCAATAATTTTGAAGCATAATCCTAATTTAATTTTAACAGAATAAATTTAATAAATTATTATAATAAATAAAATAATAATATTTTCTCATCATATTCACTAATAATTCATTGTATATTGCCATTATTCCTGTGGGGATTGACCGTAAGTTGCTTAGCTCAGGATTTGCTCGGTATTGCTAGGTATTTGCTCGGTATTGCTAGGTATTTGCTCGGTATTGCTAGGTATTTGCTCGGTATTACTAGGTATTTGCTCGGTATTGCTAGGTATTTGCTCGGTATTGCTAGAAAAAACTAGGTACAACTCGGTATTTGCTAGATATTTGAAATATATCCAAAAAGTGATGGGATATTGTTCGGTTTGTAAAGGAATTAAAAAAATGCATGTACGAGAACCCAAAAAACGGCGGGTCGGGTCGGCGACTTTTCTTAATGCTACGTGTCGCTAAAATATTGGTGGCCGAACGTAGAGGAGCGTACGTTTCCAGGCCGACATTCTTAGAAGAGGATGTAATTGTAATTCAGTTTGCTGCCTTCTTTTTTTCCTTCAGATTTGCGCTAAAGCTATATCCATCTCTCAAAATGGATTTTGCAACTTTTCATTGCCTAATCAGATTCTAATCTACTTTCTGCCCTATTTTTAAATGCATAACCGAGAGACTTAGGCTTCATTTGGGATGGCTTTCTTTCTACTTTTTCTACTTTTTAAAGCAGCTCTTTAAGAAGCTGAAAGAAAACCGTCCCAAACAAAACCTTAGGCTTCGATTGGGACGGCTTTCTTCTTGCTTGTTAAAGCGGCTTTCTAGTACAAAAATTAAAATGTTTGTACTAAAAAACCGCTTTAAGAAGCAGTAAGAAAGTAGTCCCAAACGAAGCCAGGCTTCGTTTGTGACTACTTTTTTATTGCTTCTTAAAGCAGTTTCCTAATACAAAAATTAAAATTTTTGTACTAGAAAGTTGTTTTATAAACCACTTTCTTTCTGCTTCTTAAAGCTGCTTAAATTTTAATTTTTGTACTAAGAAGAAGTTTTAAGAAGCAATAAAAAAGCCATCCCAAGGCTTCGTTTGCGACCACTTTTTTATTGTTTCTTAAAATGAAATTTGTAAAATTCCGTTACAGAAAGTAATAAAAAAGCCGTCCCAAACGAAGTCTTACGCTTTGATCAGGAGATATTTCTTGCAACTTTTTAAAACAGCTTTTATTATAAAATTATTTAAAATAGGAGTTGTTATACTAAAAATTTACTTTAAAAATTAATAAAAAAGCTTTCTCAAACACAGCCTTAAAAAAAATCTAATTGTTTTCATTTATTATTTCTATTTGACATTGCCAATGCGAGTGTGAAAGACCTTAATATTATCCAAAGGATTGCGCTATTGAAAAGATGAAAGCTGATGATTAAGAGGTTTGGATAGCAAAACTATAAATCATGAAACTCAAAAACTTCTTCCTAATCACCCTTAACATTCAACCAAATCATAACGGTGAACTGAAGCTGAAGTGTTCTTATGCATTCCCTTAAAAAAATATTATATTACATCCCTTAGCTACTGACAGTTTAGTCTTGATACATTTCAAAATTGGTAGATATGCAGAAGTTTTGCAGCTGATCATGTATTGCAAATGTCACTGTGCTATTTCTTTTTTTCATTTTTTTCTAAAATATTTGATAGGAAACACTTATAGATCTCAAGTATTTCCTATCAATATTCGGAAAACAGCGAGAAAATGATTCCAAACTCTAATGCAAATAAAAAAAAAACAATAATTTTTATTGCAATAATCAAAGATACGGAAGAAAATAGTAAGATACAGTTGATCCTCAATTCGAGAGGACGATCGATCTCTCCCAAATTCTCTAGACGCCGTTAGAGCCCAAAGGAAACCTAAACCTAAGAGATCTCAAATTCAGCCAAATTCAAGATGCCCTAACCATGGTCCATCAGAGATCAAACTATTTAATGCATACAAATCAAAAGGAAATCCCTAAACAGTCCATACATTCAAATTCCTCCTAAACTCCCCTAAAAAACCCTTCCAAAACTGCTCTGTTGGCGCTTGCAATGCGATCGACATCCAGGAGAGGCGGATGCTTCCGCCTCGGTTCCGCCTAGGTCGGTGCCGTATGGACCGGATGGACCGGTCTAACAATATGTTCACATATAATAATTCTAACTTTGAATGTAAATGCAAGTCACAAATCTAATGATCTGTAATTAACTGATTAATTTACATCCTAATGCAAGACTAATAAAAAAAATGCAAACAAAGACTATATATACCTTCATAGTTAATCCTGCAGCAAGTGTCTACAGCACAAATTCTTTTACTTTATTGTTATTCTTTTGTTAATGTTGAGCACAAAATTCATATCATATTGCTTCGAAGGTAAAGCCCTCCTGAAACAGAACAAAATCCCCAAATACTGGAGCAATCAAATGGCCACATTTATTTCAGAAGATCTCTTGAAAAAGTACATAGGAGTTATCTACAGCAATGTGCAAGTTGTACATATCTTTACAATTCAATTGTACTACTAGCTACTTCAATTTTTTTTCCACAAATGTTCATACATGATGCAGTTATTATCAGTTTTTGTTCTAAAAAACAGCTTTAAGAAGCAATTAAGAACCCGTCCCACACGAAGCCTTCGGTTACCTCTTTTAATTACTTTTTCTTAATTTAAGTGTTTAAATTTATCATTCTTCGCAGAATTTTTAAGATTTGTCCGGCAATACTTTAGCTGTTAAATAATCTGAATTATTTGCTTTAGCCAGAATAATCTAATTGTGTTGAAACTGATATTGATGATGAATATTTAGCAACTTTGAAAATGGTTATAATTTGAACGAATGAAATAATTTGTTATTTGAGATTTATGTTCTTATTCTATACTCTGACGATTATGATTCTCAAATACTAGATTTGGAAATGAAAAAATGATCATAGACTAGCCAACTAATATGATTTATTATTGGCCAACTTGAGAGTGTTCTTCAGGCATTTGCTCGCTGCATTCTACCCTTATACTAAAAAAGCTTTTAAAAGATAATTTAGAAACTAGTCTAGCCTTTTAACCTAGCCTCCAACCCTTTTTATGGCCTCGTAGTGGTCCTTCAAGTTTCCATTGTGATCATCAAGAATCTGATAGGAAATACTTGAAATCAAGTATTTCCTATTCACCTTTACAGCAAATCTCCATGAAATACTGCTGTCCAGAGCAGGAGAACAGTGAAAACAGTGGAAAACTGAGAGAAAATCGTAGGAAAAACTTTTATTTAACTAGTAGATGCAAGAAAATTAGCAAAGATACAATTGATCCTCAATTCGAGAGGAGGATCGATCTCTCCCAAATCTCTAGACGCCGCTAGAGCCCAAAGAAACCTAAATCTAAGAGATATCAAATTTCAGCCAAATTCAAGATGCCCAAACCCTAGGAAAACATCTATTTAATGCATACAAATCAAAAGGAATTCCCTAAACAGTCCCTACATTCAAATTTCTCTCTGAAACCCCCCAAAAATCCTTCCTAAAACGCTTTGTTTGAGCGCTCGGGCCGCTCGTTCTCCGCCAGGAGGCGGAATCTCCGCCGTTTTTGCGATTTCGTCCATGAACCGGTCTCGCCTGGACCGGTCCAGTGGACCGGTCTAACAGAATCTTTGATCGAATAACTAAATACATTAATATGATAAGTTAGATGAGGTGTAAAATCTGTTTTGGGTAAATATTTATAAAAAATTCATATCCATATTACCTTGGATCTACCTTTTTACCTTCCTAACAATTGGAAATTAATTTAATCCTCCTAAGTTGATTCTCTAGCTTTTGTTGTTCATTTCCAAACTACTTAACTATATCTTTCATAGATTTTACATTCATCATGCTTTTAATATTATCATTCTCTTAATATTATCAGCATCCTAATGTATATCATCTTGGTTATTAATGATTTTTTTAACACAACAAAACAAACCTAATGGGATTTTTTATAAAATTTACATTTAGGTCTCCATGATATTCATTTATTGCATTAAATACCTTAGATACTTTGCCATTTAACAACCTAGTCATAAATCTAGAAGTTATATCCTTGGTCTTTATCTTTATTCTTATGCTAAACAGATCAAAGATACTTAAATGAATAGCACACAAGTATCAATTAATTTCTAAGTAATTGACTAAAAATTATTAATATTATGCTGACTAGAATTACATATCATATAATAAGTTTCTTCGACCAATAACATGCCATCCATTTTATAAATATTATCTCCATTGTTCTAATTTTAAATTTATTTTAGCATTTGTCTCATTGCTTATAAATATATTATCTATGAAAAACATATACCATGATACCTCATATTGAACATCCTGTCATTAAAACTAATAATAATAAAAAAAAGATATAAACTAACAAATGGGAACTAAATATCTAGGTGACACAAGTCACACAATCATACAACACTTAAAATATGCCTTAATGGAAATATTTTAACCAAATGTTGAAGCAATATTTCCTTTATTATCCTAATTACGGGTGGTGCTCCTCTGTTCATATGTAGTGAGTGCAATATAATAAAATTAACCACTTTGATGAAGAAAATGTATTTTTAATATATTAACTGCATTAGTAATAGAAAATTTCCAATATTTGTACAAAATCTAATGCAAGTAGAAAGCATCCTCAAGTAAAGAAATGTGATAAGGTTTTATATCACTTTTAATGTCTAAGTCTTAATTTAGTTGTAAGCTTAAAAAGTATTTCAACTAAGGCTACTTCAAGATCACTTCTCTCCTCATTAAATTCACTTATCTCTTCTTCAAATTCATGCAAATTATCCTTATTATTATTTTTTTCTTTTCCTCCAAACAGCATACAATTTTCTACAAGGACATTCATTTTCATAATGACAAAATTAATGACACTTGTAATAGGCTTTAGCATAAATCTTAGAACCAAATGTAGAAGCAATAGATTTCCAATTATTATAATAGTGATGTTACTCTGTTTAGGTGTATTGGGTACCGCATATAGAGTTTGATTACTTTGATGAAAAAATGTATTTTCAACATTAATAGTAACTCTCTAATAAGAAAGGAAATTTCAATATCGTTCCAAATCTAAGGCAAGTTGGAAAGATTGCTTAAGTCATGATATAAGGTGTCATCTCTTGTTTGATGCAAGTCTTAATCCAAATCTAAATCTATAAAGTGTTATTTTAAGATCTTCACTAATTTAAGAATCTAGTAGTAATTCTTTGTTCATATATTTAGTGACAATCTTTCTTCCTTATTTTATGGAATTAAATTCATTAATTAGATGATCATGATATGATAATGACAAAAAATTTCTTTAAACAAATTTTTGTATTTCAACCCAAATATATGTAGGTTCTCTATAAAAAATTTTCCTTTATTTTTCATGCTCACCTAGTATATTCTAGCTTAGCCTAGTTAATTTTAGTCTAGCAAATCAAAATTGATGCTCACCCAACATCACTTGTTACTCAAAGAAATTATGCATGTTCATCGCCTAGCAAAAACCTTAAGAATTAACATTGACAGTTCAATGGTAACTTCTTTGACATTTCATTGTTCAAGTCATATATTTGATGTTTATGATTGTCACAAGCTTCGTATCGCATACCCTAAAAGAACAATCTTGATTGTTTCTCTCAAGATGACTTTCTTGACTTCTAACTATGTTGGCATTCAAATAGATGAATTCATCATTATAATTAGATTCAACTTCATGCTAATGTGGTTTAGGTTGATTCATTTTCAAGTTTTTAATTCATTCTTTAACCTGATTTATATTATCATTCATTTGATTTTGTTTGTTAAGCAATTCAAATAATTGATTTTGTTTTTTAGTTGTTAGAATCAGGTCTCTTTGATGATTTGTTAACTCACCCCAATATAAATCCTCACTTCTAGTTGATATTTTGATACAACCTTGAGCTATGATACCAAATATGATACAAGCATATTAAAGACTAGGGTTACATAATGCAAACATATAATGGAATGCACAAAATCACACAAATAAATTCAAATTTGTGTTCATAAACTATCAATTTTGACACTTAATCATCCCTTTAGATGAAACCCAAATCTACACAAAATCTACACAAGTTAAATTTAGCAATCGTCTATCAAAAATCACATATACCAATTCATGCAAACAAATGAATTAGACATTGAGCGAAACTAAAACAGCAAGCGGAAATAATCAAATCATGCTATATTTGATAACAATCAATCACATATACAAAATAAGGACTAAATTTCTGATTTCAAACAGAGCGAAGGAAATAAATTTCAAATAATGATCCATGCCTCACAATAGTACAAAAAGATAATGCCCCCTTAAAAAGTTTGCAATCCACAATAGCACTGAACTAAGAAGAATCACATCCAATCAGCACTTAATGAAGGTGAAAACCAAACTAGAATATCAATGCAATTGCATTTTGCACATGCCATGAACAAAATAAAATATCATAAAATCATTCGACAATCATATAATGAAGTCAATAGCAACATAGCATTAAATAAGATCACCTATTATCACATCATCGGGGACATAAATATAACTAAGATGAAAGATTATAGGAGTGAAAACCTTATAATAATGCTTCTTTCCTTTCAATATCCACCACTTTATCTTAAGGCTTCTCTTTTTACCTTTTTTTTTAAATCCTTACAACTTACACCCGTAAATACTATTTTTGTGTTGGATAGTCAAAACATTTGCAATGATCACTTCACAAACTTTGCAAAGAGATTTTTCTTACACTCTCGATAAATTAAGTTCGAGAATCATCTTATGAACAACAAAATCCAAACAGAATAAAATTATATGAAGATGGAAATTAGGATTCAGAAGTCCAACCAAATTAGTTGAACAAGGCTGTATACATTGCACACTATAAAAGATGCTTCAAAAATTCACAATTACACGAGAAATTGAGAAATTCTATAAGCCTCATCGATAATTCACATTAACGGAAGTTCATTTAAATTTTTAAGAAGTAAAAACTCGCAGGCTAAGCCATGATCCACAAATCTATCCATCAACAAGTAGAGGGTAACGAAATCATTACATATTAGCACTATAATAAGAGAATCATCCTCGTAACCTCCTACAAAAACAGATACGCGACACCAGAAAACTAATATGACATAATTTGTTGAATCATTTTGATGCCAAAAGTACCTCAGGTCTCCTAGGTTTGCTAGGAGTGCTTGGGTTTGACGCAGGCCCAGGTGCAGCAAACATCAGTGCATCTTTCGCAGTCTTCCTTGTACTCTTATCCAGCTGGATCAAACTGCGAGCAGCCAGAATCACTTGGGGTGTTATATCATGTGAGGCCCGTGCATAGACACAGCGGACAGCAGCCGAAGCTGCATCCTTCACCTCCTCTGAAATCAATGGAGCCAGAAGACAGTGCCCCAAAATTCTCATAACTGGCTGCAAGAGCTCCCAAGGAAGCGGAACTCTTGAGCCTCTTCGTGAATTCCTTCCAACCCCCTCCCACTTGCATTCCCCATTCAACCGATCCTGAATGGCCAACCCACCCATTCCCTCAGCTGCATTCTCGATATCTCCACCTTCTTCACCAAAGCTCCTCATCTCTGGAGAGGAAGATGAATTAATGTCATCATCAAATTCATGGCGACACGGACAATCTTGGCCAGCCCATGACGAAACAAACTCGCAGAAATCAATCTTAGAACACGAAGGCATGAGAGATATCTTTCTGTAGTAGCAATCAAGAGCAATTCCAACAATAGATGCACGCTTCGTGGATTTCACGGCTATCTGAGGCTCTAACGGCGGAGATAGAACTCCAATGGTCGGTTTATGCGCTGAAACAGAGCCTTTCGACGGAGTGTGGTAAAGGGAGGGCTGTGATAGATCCGGAATAGATATGAGGAGGGGTTTGCCCGAGCGGACTTTGACCTCGGAGCCATAGAGCGCGAGAAGTACTGCTTCAAAACCGGCAAGAGAAGGCGCAGAACCAGATGCCGAAGAGACAGAAAAGGTGACCACGCGGGAGAGGTATAGGCCGGCAAGGAGGGGTACAAAAGCGAGAACAACGAGGCGGAGGTCGGGATCTGAGGACTGGTACGTCTCGTAGAGCCACTGGCAGAGTGGATCGTCACCAGATCCGGCGGAGGTGTGGGAAAGCGCAGCGGAGACGGCGAGATAGGCGTCACTGGAATTAAGAAGGGAGCGAGCTGGACGGTCGGATTCGGCGAGGGAGATAAGAGAAGGTGAAGCGAGGAGAGAGGAGAGGGCATGGATGCGGGACTGGGCCTTGGAGACGGATTCCCACCAGGAGTGCATCGTGTTGCTGGAGCTGGAACTAGGGTTAGGGTTGGGGTTAGGGTTACGATTGTTGGCTTCAGAGGAAGAAGAGATAGTGGCGGAAGAAGAGGAGGAAGAAGGGGAGCCGTTTGTCGTTGTCATCGGAGGAGACGACGGCGGAAAATTCCGAAATGTTAGATCTCGTACGCAGAGCGATCGATTGGTATAACCTGGACGGGTTCGGTCCACGTCTTTCGGACGAACAAATGCCGGGACGGCTTTCCGTCCGATCGGCCGCTCGCAACCTTCGCACGCGACGGACCGACCAGCCTCCCTCTGCCGCAAATCTCCTTTATATCCGATAAATTTTACTTTTTTTTCTCTTTGATTCTCTCGCCAGACGCCTCCTTCATCTTGACTTTTAAAGCAAATAAACAACTTAAGGCATCAAATTTTCCCTGCTCCTTGCAATAGCAGCCAAAATCATCCTTTCTCCATCTCTTCATTTCTTTCGCTCCAAAGAAACCACTAAGTTAGGGTGTCAAAAATTAATACGATCTGAAAATTCAACTCGAAGCTGATCCGAATTTTTTAGGTTAGGGTCAATCCGAATTCGAAACAGGTCGGATTCAGGTCTTGATTTTTTACCTGTTTTGAATTCTGGGTCGGGTTCGGATTGACTCGGAAACCTGAAAATGGCCTGGTTTTGATCTGGAATCATGTAGTTCGGTGTATTTACGGGATTTGGCCTCTAAGTGCATGAAACAGAGCAAGTTACCTTCACAGCGAGCGAACTCCAGTCATTGCTTCCGATCAAAATGCTGTAACTTCCAATCCGTCTGGAAGGGAACATCGTCAATGAGCGAAGTCGAACAACAACGAAGGAGTCGACAACTCCTGCAATCTCTAGAGCAAATCAACAAGAAGATAAAAAAGCAAATGCCTCTAAGCGCATGAAACGAAGAAAGTTACCTTCATAGCTAGCGAACTCCCGTCGTTGCTTCTGATCAAAATGTTGTAACTTCCGATCCGATTGGAAGGGAATGTCGTCCAAGGAGCGAAGTCGAATAGCAATGAAGGAGCCGATGACTCATGCAATCTCTTCATCAATGACGGAAAAAAAAAAGAAGATAAAAAAGGAAACCCTATACGTCTCTAAGTTTTAAGGTCGACGACAGCAATGCCTCCTTCGATGACAAACTCATGCATGAATCTTGTAGGCTTAATTATTAACATTCATTATGTTTTCAAGTCTGAATTGTTTCCCTTTAGTCATATCTTGAATGTTAAATTAGGATTTATTGCTTGTAGCCATAGGGCTTTTGAATTTTATCCTCGAGGCATAATCGGTTAAGCATCTTTTGAGTTTTGGGCTTTATGTCACTAGCCTAATGGTAAGTATTGTTATCTATTTTTATGTAAACACATCATTCTTTGTTAGAGGCATAATTCATGCCAATTATATTAGGTTCTCTTATAATTATTTAGAATTTTAAATTGGCGATTTTATTTTGAATTCTTTAGCATAATCACACATGCAGTAAACCTTCAGTATTGTTTATAATGAATCAACATGTGATAAACTTAACTTTACCTTGATTTATTGCTCTTTAGTTCTTATTCATGCAAGTTAATTTTGTGTTGGAAAAAAAATATACTATTTAGTTTTGTTAAATAAAATGAATCTCATTCATGTACATCATAACAATTATACAAATCATATTTAACATGTTGATTTATATAATATATGTTGGTTATTCATAAAAGCATTTGTCGTGTATAATTATGTGTCTGTCAATAAAATCCTATTGGTTTTTGGCTAGTCGGGGTCAATGGATCCCTAGAGTGCCGACTCTACAAGAAATCAATGCATTTCCTTGGGTTGGCGTTTACCTTATCGATGATGGGTAAATGATAAATCGATTATATATATATATACACACACTTGAGTTGTAAACAATAAATGACTGATATGTCAGTTGAGGTATGATGATGCTAGTATGATTATATTTATGAGGATTATAATAATTTGCATTGATAGAAATTTAGCTAATACATTAATGACACTAGCATATTAGAATTATGTAGTAGGAAACATGAAATGTGTTATTTCTACTTTGTTTTGCTAAAATTATGTTATTACTTCTACCATTTAGATGTCCATATTGCATGTCCCGTTTCTTTTCCTTTATACTTTGATAGATATAAGTTAATTGTTGAGTTTGATTTATTAAAATCACACAGTTGTCCTTTTTACAGTAGGTCCTACAAGCATGTTTAGTGGACCATCATCTCAGGAGAAGAGTTAAAAGCAGAAGATTAGTTTTGGTATTTTATATTTGTAACAGTTTATTTTGCTTTTGATTGATGGTTGGGTAATTTTCTTTCTTGTTTTTGTCCTATTTACATTCCTCTTGGCTAATATCAGAACTATTTTTATTTGGATGTATTAATTATTTGCATATTATTAATAAATTGGCTTTTAATACACTTCATTTGCTTACTCTGATGTAAATACATATGTTCAACATATTAACGGGAATTAGTCGAAGGGGCATGCGAAAGGGGGGAAATATCGTTAATTCCATGGTGAGCTCCCATAATGACTTACTATTAAGGCTACCTGTAATTAGTCATGTAACCGTATATATGTAATAAATAACCTGTACATGTATATAGATGATATCTTGCTATAAATAGCCAGGCTCTGTATTAAGCTCAACATAATAAAATCATATTTGTTCTGTACACAATGTCTCTGTCTTTATGGTATGAGCACGGTTCAAGTTTCTTTTTCTTGAACAGTACCTTTCTTCCTCTATCGATCGTTCTTCTTCTATTCATCCTTCTTCTTCGGTAGATCTACTGGTGATCAGTATTCTCATGGAGGATTCGTCTACTTCTCTCTCAACAACACCACAAGATCCTGTTGGCGGCGAGTACAATATACCAGCAGCCCTCAAATTTTTTGGGAATTTGAGAATTTACAGGTACAGGTTATTTATTACATATATACGGTTACATGACTAATTACATGTAGCCTTAATACTTACAATCGAACACGAATATTGACATCATCAAAAGAGGCTAAAAAGGATCATTAAGCTACTCTTTCAAAATTATAATTCTAAGGAAAAGCAAACCCTAAATAGGCATAGGGCTAAACAAAATAAAAGAGTAGATTATAAAAATAGGCAAGCAATGACTGAGAAGAATATAGTCCACCATTCCCATGTTCTTTTTTTATCCTACATCTTTTCTTAAATTTGCTTATCATTTTTTTCCTAATTTCAAATTAAAAAATAATAATAAGTAATTCAAGTTATTATATAGTGATAATTTTTTAATTTTTGCATATAAATTAAATAAAATTAATATTTCATTAACTTAATGTTTAATTAATTGAGATATAAGTTACATAAAAAGTAATAATATTCAATCATATAAAATAAATTATTCGTAATAAGTAATATTAAGTAATTATAAATATTAATAAATAATTTGATAATATTAAATTCTTATTTAAATTATTCTTCAGAATTTAACAATTATTCGATTCAATTTTCAAATATTTTTAAATTTGGAGTTTGATCTGTTCGTTTTATTTGAATAATAATAAAAATAATTTATGACTTGGTGGAGCCCGCGGTACGCTGGCAGAAAGCTGTCTGAAAGCGATGAGCGTAAGAATATTATTATATCGAGAATATGTATATTAAAATTTTCATATATATTATTTATATTATAAAATTTAATTAAAGCTATTTTGGAGTTCTTTATATTTTTTAATTATTTATGGGTATATTCCTTTTTTAATAATTAATATTAATATTTTAAATTTATAATCTTAAATATAAACTATGTTAACAAAGGAAAAATAATGGATCTTTTTATGAAGAATTTATATTAAATTTTATATAATAAAAGTTATCGATAAAAAAGATTTTTTTTTAAACATTTTCTCAAAAGTTGTAAGTCTAAAGGCATGTTTAAAAAATAAATAAATAAATAAAAACCTATCATTGATTTTTTTTTTATTTATAAAAGTCCAACCTCCAAAGTTTGAAATTATATGCATTTCAATTTGATTAGATGGAAGTCAAACTCTAAATGGATAGCTTTTAGTTTGTCTTTTATGGAGAAAAATTGAAATCTCCAACCGAACGTCAAACATGCGCATGATGTCGTTCAGTCGCTCCAGCCGAATACCAAATCTTCCGCTATTTGATTGCGAGTGAATAGTGCGATGCCAATATTGGCATTGCACTGTTCACCTACGCGATTTTTCTGTCTCTATCAGATTTGCCAAAGAAACACGCGAAAGAGGGAAAAGACGGTTACTTTCGCAGAAGCGCGCAAAATGGAGTTCGATTAGAGATGAATAACGATATTTTTGAATTTCATTGCATTTTGGAGTGAAAAATTGAATTTTATGTTGGAGATGCTCTAAGGGCGCACGAATCGCAAAACCCAGTTTAGCGCACCAATCCCCCAAAATGAAAAAAAAGGGGCAGGTGTTTGCTGATGTATGTTAATGCATGTGTGACATGCAAGTTGTGCTCGTGCTAGCATGGGCATCAAAGACTTGCATGCCAGTGAATTCAGGCCAAAATTTTAGGCTATGACAAACCTATCTTGGTGTTTTTAAGAGCTTTGTCATAATTTTTTAACATTCAAGACTCAATTTTAATTTTTTCAAGGTTTAACGAAGTATTTTACGATCAATTTAAATCGATTTAAAAAAATTCTAAACAAAAGTCGACGAAAAACTTTTTCTCTAATTGATGTGCAGAGCTTAAGGGAGGCTAGATTTGCAATTTAGGAATGCTTGATTGGCTCAAGGCCTCGACGAGGGAAAATTATTACGTCCGGTGTCCGGATTCGTCCGGACACCAATTCAGATGCACCACGTCACCAAAATACATCGGGACCCAGTGTATTTGGGTGACGTGACGCATCTGGATTGGGTGTCCCACCGGACGGACGTAATAATTCACCCTCGACGAGAGATCAATGTTGTCATGTTGACATTTTGTGAGTGATCACATTGTGTAATTTTTTGGTGTTGTAATTTTGCACCGTTTTGTGAATCGAACATAATTGCATACATCGAATACCTTTTGATGTTTATTGGTTTGTCAAAAATATTATTTTGAATTAAACATATCCTTATACGACATAATTTTTTATGTCAAAAAAATTAAGAGGTCAATTGATACATTATATAAGAAAAATCAACTTGATCAAGCAAGAATCACAAAGCAATTTAAGTGAGAAACTTTCAAAATTTAGTTGCAAACTACTTCAACTTCAATTTTAGCAAACTCATTCTCATATTGATCAGTTTGACAAGACAAGCTCAATGACACGAAATGAACCAATTCAAGTCCAAATGGGCCAAGATCATGCACTTCAAGCCTTTTCTAAGATGTCAGGGCATATATTGGAGGACTGAATGATCTCCAAATATTGCATGCTTACAGTCAAAATGAGTATCTTGACAAAACAAATCGAATGATCATAAGATTGCTTAATTTTGATATAATTAATGTACTTAGATATTGAAAGAATAGCCTATGATCGAGGGAATTGATACAAGCGGTCAAATAAAGTATTCTTGATTTTGGCTATATTTATGGGACATTGTACTCTCAAAATCTATAACTAGGCCCTCACTATCTACATAAAAGGGACGCCTTGCTTAAGATTTATGAGAACTCAAAGACTTGAAGAATATTAAAGCTTCACCCAAGCACCACATCAGACCACTGTTTGACTACCACCGTCAAAACACCTCTCCATCCATCTTTGTTGAACCACAACTCAAGACCTTATATTCAACAACTGCTATTGGACCGACCGTCACTGCTGGGTCATTTCTTGATCATTTTCGTCAGATGACTACTTGATTGCCACTACTAGGCCACTACCTGAACGTTATTGTCGTAGCACTACCTAAATGGCAATGTCAAATAATTGTCAAACCACTGTTGTCAAAACACATCCCAATAGCTGTCATTGGACCATCACTATTGGACTACCATTGTTGTATTTCCACCATTGGAAACCAATTGCCTCTATCGAACCATTGCCTAACCGCAACCATTGAACCACTACTAGATTGCTATCATTAGACCAATGCTGCCAAAAAACATCATCGGGCTACTTCCACCTGACTTCCATCATCATACCATGACCATCATCAGAACAACACTGCTAGATCATTGTTGCCTAACCTTTCTTGTTGGACTATCATTGTTGTTGTATTGTTTCCATCCAACCTCAATCATCACTAAACCGACATCACTTGGCCATAACTATCCAAGCATCTCTCATCTCCCACAGTGTGAGACCTCGTTCAATTATCTCTGGCTCTGGATATATGTATGGATGGATAGATGAGGAAACCAATAGAAAAAAAAAGAGGCAATAGAACGATCAGATGAATCCTTTCGCTACACGGATCTTGGGTTGTTATACACAGACTGTGATGTTTTTCACCAGAAACTTATAATTTTGTAATCTAGCCTTCTCTAATTTAGCAAGGAGTGATTTCTTGTAATTAAGACTCGCCTAATAAAATTATTTCAGTTGAGCTAATCCTCATGGTTTTCCCCTTCTCATATTTTTCATGTAAAAACTCTTGGGTTTAATTTGTTTTCTTTCATTTATTTTTTTGTTTGTGGAATCTTAGTGCAAAGCTAAGAAACAAAACTCTTCCACTCTTCTACTACGAAATTTTTAGCACACATTATTCTCAAAACTCCTTTAAATTTTTTTATTTCATTTTCACACTAACAGTGAGGGAAGATGCCAATAGAAGTAGCCTTTTTGGATGGACGAGAAAATGAATGAAAACATGGTATACTCATATCAGTCAAAGCTAGATTGATCAAATTATTTTAAAGGTCTAAATCATGCTTAACAAGTAATCGACACTAATGAGACGCAAATTAGCGGAACACCAATCTAAGATGGCGTCCCGTTCGGCGCTCAAGTCTCCGCTTCCTGTTCCGTGGTTGCTGGTGGCTTTTCGCTTTTTTGTTGATGGCGGGTAAGCGCTTAGTTGATCCTGGTTTTTGGGCTGATAATTCTTCTTCGAAGTCTTTCCGTGATGCTCCATCTAGAGGTTCTTCCTCCTCCCTCTTTCCGGATCTCAATATTGCTTCCTTTTATGGTTGGTCGTCGTTGTGGATTTTGGAAGCAGAAATTTTAGTGTTAGCGGCTCCTTTTGAGTTTGCTTTGGTCGGTAAATTCCCTTCACGTAGACCGTCACTTGAGGCTATTCAGAAAACTTTTTTTAACCTCAAGCTCAACAGTGAGTTTTCTGTTACTGTTCTGAATCCCATGTATGTGTTAATGAAATTCGTCAATGTCCTAGACTACTGCAGTGTTTTTACACACCGTTCTTACTTTGTTAATAATTATTACATGAAAATTTTTAAGTGGACACCATCCTTTGATGTTGAAATTGAATCACCCATTATTCCCATTTGGATTTCTTTTCCAAACATGCGTCCCTATCTCTTCTCCCCTAGGATTTTGCATGGTTTAAGATTTATGTTTGGTCGGCCTCTTAAGATTGATCATGCTACATCGACTGGCTCTAGGCCTTCGGTAGCTCATGTCCTAGTTGAGCTAGATGTTACTAAATCCTATCCTGATATGGTGTGGGTTGGTCCAAAAACTTTAGGGTATATACAATCGATTTTTATGGAGGATTTCCCCTATTATTGCTCCAACTGTAAGTCTTTGGGGCACTCCAAATCTGAATGCAAAATTCTTCATCCCAAGTTAGCTTTAACTAATATTGTTTTGACTAAGGCTGTTGATCCTGCTTTGGATAATGTTAATATTTCAACTCACCTTATTGATGGCCTCCAGCCTATGGCTCGTGTTGTGAAGCCTGAGATTGTGACTGATGCTCCAGCAACTGTGGACACTTTCGTTCTTCCTTTGGAGGTTTCGGAGGAGGTTCCTCTGGCTGTGGTTTGCTTCCATATTAATGCTGATGCTTGTGTGTTGGAGGGTGTTAGTGCGCTTGCTGGTGATCTTTCCCCTATTGTTGTTGAGAAGTCTCCTAGTGGTGGTGTTTCTAGTGAAATTTTGGTGGATACTGTTGAGGGCTAATGTGGTATTAATATGGCCGTGGATGATGGTTCCACTGATTTGGGTGGGTCAACACCTGTTTCTCTAGTAACTGGATCAGATACACTTGTGGGGGTTCTTACGTCTACTCAATTTGTTGATGTGCCAGTGTCTCTAATTTCTAATGTTGCTTTACAAGTTCATTTAGGCAAGTCTAGAGATTGCTATGTGGACCACTCGGATTGGTTGAATGTTTCCCCTGTTAGTCTGGACGGGGATCGAACGGTTTTTGCTGACTCATCTAGGGGTTTTCATGAATCGTATAAGGTGCACGTGGATCTTCTCGTGGAAAATGATTTTCCCTTGGTTGGGGGAAATCATTGTCGCAGGAAATCCAAATAAGCTTTTTGGCGTTTCCTTTGTTTGGATGTTGTGGTTAATTGGTTGTTTGGTTCTTTGGATTTGGATTTGCGACTGTTTTTTGTTAGCTTGGTTAGTATGACTAAGATTTTTAGTCTGGTCAATGATGAGGCGAACCTGCGAGTTATCTGATCGTATGGCTTGTTGGCAACCATTATTGGCAGCTTCTTGTTGGTCTTCGTGCGGTATATTGATTTTTCTAGCCCGTTGCTTTCCCTATAGATGGACCTAGTCTATCATTTGGATGGTCGCAGTGGTTCGCCACTAATTGAACCCTTTTGTTGATTCCCCCTTTCTTTTATGGTCAATTGCTCCCATGTGTTTTTTTCCTTTAGCAGATATTTGTTTCTTTTTCTTTGGATGCTTGTATCTTCCCTTTTATGAAATAAAATTTCTTGTTAAAAAAAGAAGAAGAAGTAATGGACACTTGAATCAAGTTGCTCAGAAAAAATACTCATCAAGTAGCTTATCTATTTCTCTTCATCCTAAAGTCTTTAATTAAGATAAAAGATACATTTGCCTATAAAATTTATCAATTGAAATCGTCAAGTTGTCTACCATTATTCACCCAATCAAAGCGAGCTCCCCAAGATAACTCATTAAGAAATTTGCCAGAGAATTCACTAGAAGGAATTCTTACAAGAGTTATCCAAGTACTTGGATATCTACCAACTAACAAGACGTAAAATGTTAAATCTTATTTTTACAATAAGTAATATTAAACCTTGCTATATAATTTTATTTGTGCTTTCTTCTAAGAAATTAAAAAAAAGGTAAAAATATAGTGATCAAAAACTATTTCAAACAAAACCTCAAATTACTCCGATTTTGTTCGCCAGTACATTCAAACATAAATCTCGTAAATTCTCAAAGTAAGCCCCACACACACAAAATAGTTTACATATTCGAATAATTTCTTAGCTGATAATTCAAAGTGACCAAAAATTATCTCAAACAAAGCCTCAAATTACTCCGATTTTGTTCGCCAGTACATTCTAACATAAATATAGTAAATTCTCAAAGTAAGCCCCCCACAGAAAAAATAGTTTACATATTCGAATAATTTCTTAGCTGATAATTCAAAGGTGCAGCCCTATAAAGATGATTATAAAACTAATGTAGATAAAATAACTTTTTTGAAAGCTGCTATAAAAATAATTTTCTAGTACATAATTTTTTTTTAAAGAAACAAAAAAAATAGTGATCAAATAGAAATTATGATTGCGATATGAAAAGCAAAGCATCAAGAAAGCTGTCCCAAATGAAACATAAGGCTTCGTTTGTGATAACTTCCTTGCTACTTTGTAAAGTTACAGTGTAGATGATAAATTTTTAAAGTTGTTATAGAAAAGATGTGGCCTTCTTATCTCCTAAGAATGTCATGCCTGGCCCAGACGTATATGCTTCGATTTTTATGCTGATACTCGGTAAGTAACTGGCAAAATTGTGGTTACCTCCCTAACAAAGTTAAAGCCATAGGTATCTCTCTTATCCCCAAAGTTGCTAATGCGGGTAGCATAAAAAACTATAGGCTCATTTCTCTTCGCAATTTTTTTAATAAAATTATTGCAAAAATTCTTACTAATATGTTTAAGCTTATTATTCCCTTTATCATTGATCATGCCTAAGTTGGTTTCATCAAAGATAGAATATCATTTGATAATATTCTTCTAGCCTCTAATTCAACAAGGATAAGAAAGAGGGATTTTTTGTGCCAAATTTCATATTTACAAGGCTTTTGATACGGTTTTAAGGAATGTTTTACTACACAGGATGAAACTTAAGAGGTTTCCAAATAGCTTTATTGGCTAGATTAGAACATGCATTGAGAATGTGCATTTCTCTCTTAGTATCAATGGTAACTTGGATGATTACTTCAATTCCTCATCGGGGCTAAGCCAATGCTGCCTCCTCTCCCCAATCTTCTTTGTATTGTTACGGATGCTCTATCTCTCTTTCTCTGCCACTTTAAATGCTAAAATGGGAATGAGAATTTTGGAGGTATCTATATGGGCAGAGTTAACATATCTCATCTTTTATATGCCAATGACCTTCTAATTTTTGGGAAGGCCTTTGCGTCGACTTTCACTTCTCTCAAGAACTCCCTTAGCCTTTTTGGGAGGATTTCGGCCCTTAACATCAATCCTTCTAAGAGTTTCATAATGTTCTCTAATACCTCTCTCTCCTAGATGGTTGGAAATGCAAATCTCTTTCAGTAGCTGGGAGATTACAGTACCTCAAATTTATCATAGCTAATCCTATAGCAAATTGGATTAGAGGACCCATTTTATCAAAAACTTGCATCAAATATCTCAATAAGATATGTGCTTGGTTTCTTTTCCCTGGCGATATAAATGCAAAAACGTTGCATCTTATTTCTTGGAAAGACGCATGTAAACCACCTATTTATGAAAAAATTATTATGTGCCAATTCGGACACACCACGTCACCCAAAACACATTGCATTGGATGACATGGCGCGTCCGGATTGACCTCCGATTAGGAATTTCGATCCATTTGTAAAACCGGATCAGGTTCGGTTTGACCTGGAAACCCGAAATCAACCCGATTTGACCCTTTTTTTATTAATTTAGGAGGGTTTTAAGAGATTGTTATGAAATAAGTAAATGATATTTCTAAAAAATAATAAACATTATTACCAAAATTAAATTAAATTAAACTTGATTTATTTTAAATTGATTGAAATAAATCTTACCTTAATTTGATTTCGGTTTAAATAAATCGAATTAAATAAAAAAATAGTAAAATATATCTAAAATGGGTCAGGTTCGGGTTAGGAAAACCGACCCATTTGCAAAAAAATGGGTCGGGTTCAGGTCGGGTCGAATAGTGTTGTGTCAGTTTCGGGTTGACCCGAACCTGACCCATGACCCATTACCCGATTTTGACAGCTCTACCTGTTGATACTCGTCCTACTGTGAAAAATTCCATACAAAAGCACGATTGGGTTCTTCCTCCTAGATTTCCTGAGGCTCTTAGACTGCTCATTTCTGACATTTCCATTCTTAGGGATAACTCTAAATACATTCATTGGGGTGGCAAAGCCAAGCCAATGATTAAAAACTTTATTTTCTCTATCACTCTAATGCTGATATATTTACCATCTTTCATGATTTTCTATAAGCATCTGGTTTGGTCAAAATATAGCTCAAATTTCAGAAACACAATATCAATTGTCAACACAATTTCAGTGCAAATTTAGATATTTCGGAGCAAGCATTAACATCAGCGACTTCAGAAAAACAATTTCAAAACAATTTCAGAAATTTTGGAAACGCAATATCAGATTTTCAGAAAACTCGGAGCCATTATCAGAAAATTGAAATTTCAAAAACTTAGCACAACACATTGTTACAAAAAAGGTGCAAGTGGCTAACCTGGGAGAACTGGAGAAGCTCACGAGTCTGGGACGAAAGAGCTGCAAGCAACCAACTTGGGAGAAACACAAGAAGAAACAAACGAAGTGGGAGCAACTCATGACCTGGGAGAGCAAACTCAGAGTCTGCGTGAGTGAATCGTTGTTTTTTCTTTAGGGTTCAAATGGAATTAGTGAAGTTGCTTGTTAAAAGCTTAAATCTTAAAGTTAATATGCGTTTTCAGCCCTCAGATGTGTGATCAGCAACTCACATTAAAGATTTTTGAAACTGAGATGTTCAACTTAATGCGGGCGGTCCGCCGGTTCAACTGGCGGTTTAGCCGGTTCGATTACAAACCGATTCTTACTCTTGGACTGGACCGGCCTCCGGACCGATCCTAGGTCCAATCAGTTGAACTAGCCGATCCAATTTTTAAAACCTTGATGCAAACACAATAAGGTCAAGGATTTACTTATTTAATTAGAATCCATTTGGGATGACTACAACTTTGCTAAAGCTGATTGTAAAATTATTGTAGAAAAAATAATTTTTTGAAATCAGCTTCCGAGCACAAAAATTTATTAAAAATAGTGAAAAAATAATAATCAAATAAAAATTATGATTATAATCTGAAAAACAAAACAATAAGAAAATTGTCTTAAATAAAGCCTTCATCAATGAAGTCTGAACAAGTATTTATAGAGCAATAATGTACTGTCATGATAAATTTTAAATAATTCAAGTAAATGTGCACAACATTATATCTTCTTCTTTACAAGTACAGAAAGATTCGAAGAGTTCATATTAATTAAAGCTTAATCAAGAAACTCATCATTCCAGTCTGGAAAATATTTGTAACTAATTTTATGCATGTGAGCTCCAACTCTATCACGAGGTATAAGGCGCAACTCTGAACCGTGTTTAAGAAATACATTGCCTATGAGCAACAATCAAACAGTGCAAAGATTATTACCAGAACAATAGTGCAACGCCAATAGAACTTGCTCTCAAATTCAATAAAAAATAACAAGAAGAAAAATAAAATGGGGAAAATCTGTATATAGTTATCAATTATCACAACTGGCAAAGACCATTTAAACGAGATTTGTGTGCAAAAACAATTTCTGGTAACAAAGAATCAATGTTGATGAAAATAAATAAATCCAAACTATTATTGCAAGAAAGCAGCATCAGTTGTAAGCAAATCAACCTACATTAAAATAAATCTAAATCAATTGTGAGACACTTTACTTCGCAACATGGCATCTATATCTTATCAAAACATATGTAGCATTTTCAAATGCTATTAGTAGAAGTGTTGGCAGTAAAAACACAAAGACACCCTAAGCTGAAGAAACTCCATCTAATTGTAGATCATGATCAGACTCCGATCTTGATGCGGTCTATTTAGGAAGAGCTAAAGCAAATTCCTTTAGAGAAATATCAACAATGTTGGAAGGAGGAATGCCTCACTTTAATATGGAAAAATTCGAAATCGGGAAAAAACTATGGAGCCACAATACACCAAAAAAATTTGAGAGAAAAAGTATAAATCTCTTTTCTCTCCCACTATCTCATTGCTTCTCTTCAACATTGCACCATTCTCACACTAGAACATATAAAGAGGGCAACCAAACCACCAAGGGCGCAACCCTTAATGAAAAACAAGAAAGAAAAACTGACCGCCTGTTTTGCAGTGCCACAGAGCCAAGTTGGAGTGCCGCAACTCTCAACTCTCTGTCAACAATTTTCTTGACAACGCCATAGCTCTAGGGTCTGGAGCGCCACAGCCGCAGCACTGGATTTGGGGCTCCATAGTGCTCAACTCTCTGTTTTTCTCCAAGCAAACTATGCAATGCTGGAGCACTCGTGTACACAATATCAGAGCGTTGTATTGTTGTGCGAAAAAAATGGTGCAAATTGCCCAAACCCAAGCAGGAGGAGGACCCCCTGCAACCCGCCGACGAGCTCTATTGATATAATTGAGGTCCAAGGCAGCAGTACAACCCGATTAATCGACAAAATCAAATTCCACACAAAACTAACATATCTTTTTTTAGTTTTATTTATTTCATACTTATCTAATTTTATATAAGTAGCACTCTGCTAACATTGAAATCAAAGGGAGGATAACGCTTTTTTCTTGAAGTTTGTCTATTGGGAGAAGGGCTTATGAATTTAGGGATTCATACTTCTTGATGTCTTGTGGTCAAGCGCTGATAATAAGATGTATGATATATGCATATTGGAATTCATGCTTCTTGATGCCGTAGTTATTATACGCTTGTTATGTTTATCTGTTCTTAATTAAATACCATATTTAAATTTGGATTTGCTAATTTAATAGAGGAATACTAGGAAAGGAACTTGAATTAAATGTAAAATTTGAATTTAAATTTAGATTTCATTTGGAATTGTTGTTGAGTAATTTTAATAGTTGAAGAAATCTAAGTGTTTAGGTGGAAGAGAGAGAAAGAACCAAAGTTTGCAACAAAATAGCAAAATCAATAGGAAACATGAAGAACATATAAAACATGTGATACAGAATAAATCCACCTCAATCCATTATGAGCTTATTTTTTGAGTATGATATGATCATCCATGCTTGTATTGAGGTTCAATATTAGTAAATTTCCGTTATTTTTAGAACTATTTTTGACATTTTTATATTTGTTAGAGGTAGTTTCATCTTTTTTCATAAGGCCAGTTTTCTACTAATATGACTAAGAGTTTGTAATTCAATTAGTTGAACTTAATAATGAAATAACAATAGCTTTTACTCTAGCATTCTTTCCATAGTTGATTTATTTCTCCAAACCTTATATATTCTTCTTGCCTCTTCATATCTCTCATGCATCCTTCCTTGAAGATGTTATTTCATCTAATTTTCTTATCTCTTCAGTCTTCATATCATTATCTCCTTAATTCTTCATTTAAACAATTTTTTTTCTATTTATGTTGCCGCCTCTGTCAGCACGATATTAAATAGGGAATCTTCAACACATTCGATTCCCTTATCTTCAAGGTAAGAAAAGTAGAATGCCCATACAGGATTATATATATCAAGGACCTAAAACCATAATCAAGTATGAAGGATTCTTATACTTCTTACATTTAAAATTGATTTCAAATTAAAAAGATAAAAGAAAATTTTAGCAAAAAATGATAATAAATCCATAAAAATATGAAAATGAGGCTAATTTAGTGCATTTGTCACCTTATTCAACAATTTAGGATTGCAATATGTGAATCCAAGTCTGTCTGAACCAAATTCATTAAATGGTCAAACCATATTGACGATACTACATTATCGTGGTAAATATCTGAAGTAGCCAGAACGTTCATACATCTTCTACCGTTTATTATAAGTTGATAGATCTTATAATCACAATCAAAAGAAGTTTAAAATATAAAATTTTTTTTATTAGATCTATCTTTAGGTGTAACAACAATGCATCTCACTGCATTTAAAAAAGGTTCCAATTCAACATATTCCAAATCATTTATCTTTTATCAATTCATGAATGCCACCTCCTTCATTCATTTCCTCATCATCTTTGACTACCACATCACTATTTTAATTCATTTTTGGGCAGTAAGTTGCATGATAATTGGTTTGAAAGCATTAAAAATGTTTCGTGAAAATTTTAGAACTGGCTGTACTTGTAATGGAATTTTCTTGATTATCCTTGTTAATGGTGGTATTACCGTAATCTTAATGTAGAAGATACAAAATTTTGAGTTTGAATATTTTTGACGATGAAATAAATTTATAGTGTGTATTAACTTTTTTAAATGAATGAGATTTCAATATTTACTTAAAATTTATTGTTGCAATTTGAAAAGTATGCTCAAATGATGGAATCATCTGAGGCCTGATGGCCCTGATCTCTCTTTTAATTTCATGCATAAAGCCAATCAAAATCTAGAAACTGATACTTTTGGGATCTTCCATAATCCATCACTTCAATATGCATCAATAATTCCAATTATTTTATCTCTTAAGTAACAATCTATGTTCCTTGTTTTAAGGAATTAAAATCCATCAAACAAACAATCAGGGTATGATAGTGGGAGAACTTTTATTTCAAGCCAAGTTATAAACTATCAAACCTCTCTCTTTATTTTTTCATGCTTACCCAATATATCTTAGTTTCTCCAATTATTTTAACTTAACACATCTCACTTAATACTAACCAAATTAAAGTAACTTATTAAATCTCACTTAAAGCTAGCCAAATAAAGTTTTTCATTCAATAGTTTATTTAAATCCAGAAAATATTAAGGGAAAAAACTTTAGGATCTTATCCTTCCATTAGATCTTCATGCTACACTTATACTTTCTTAGTAATTTCATCATCCTCATCCTCATGGGACTGTAAATGAGTCAAGTCGAGCTCGAGTCACTTCTAACTTGAACTTGAGCTTGATTAATTAATCGAGTTCAAGCTTGGGCTCAAGCTTTATTCTACGAGTTCCAGCTGGCTCGTTTATTATGAAGAGAGAAAATGATTATGATTTAAGCAATTATTATAATAAAATTATAAAAACAATAAGAAATTATAAGAACAATAATAAATAATTACTTAATAATTAATATAAGAAATTTGGATATAATTTTGAAATATTTTTAGCAACTTTGTATTTAAAGTCCTGAATTCTAATATATTGTAAGTATATTTTATATTAATATTTTTTAAACGAACTGGCTCACGAGCTTATGAGTCAAGTCGGAGCTAGCTCAAGCTTGGCGAATTAGCTCATCGAGCTCGAGTCACGAGCCATTTACCATGCCGAGCCCGAGTCACGAGCCATTTATCGTGTCGAGCTCGAGCCGGCTCGCAAGTCTCCTTGACTCACACCCCTACATACTCATATGTATGATATCTATTAACACCATAGGTCTTATAATCATAAATTCTGCAAGTATATTATTTTGAGAATTTCTACCATGTTGAATTTCATGCAGTCTAAGCCATTTAAACCTACTTCTCATTCATCTATAGAGTTAAAATTCACTTCTCGTTCACTGGAAAGAGAATGAGCCAATGCTAAAATTTAATTTCTTCCTCTAAATTGATCTATATCTTCTCACATTTGACCTTATATATCAACACAATTAATTGCTTTTGCAAGTTTTCTAAAATTTCATCCCCTTTCTTAATCGGCTAACATTGCCTGATATTGAACCCCACTTCTAGCAGACATTATGACCTAACCTTAGGTTTTAATATCAATTTGAGTATGTGAGTTGTTAAACCCATTCAGCACAAATATTTTCATAATTTTTTTTCTTTTTCTACCTTCATTATACCATTTTTCTATTTATTCTTTGACATTAGTTTCATCAACCAACTTAATAGGTGGATTTTTTTCCATTATTGTACATATTCAAATCACCTAAATCAATTTTTCACTATCTTATCTTCGAATCTTCGATAAATGTTATTCATCACCTCTCTAATGTAATTATTCATGAAAATATTTTAGAGACATATTCAACTCACATTTTGATTTCCATCATCAACTTCACTATCACTAATTTTTAACAGTGAGATCATAACATAGAAAGTAAAAGGGTTGCTTTTCAGACAACTTATAGTTATCATCTTTATTCTACCACTTATGAAGCTAACTTTTGCACAATAATTTTATCGTTGCCTTATATGTTCATCTTCTACACGGACTAAATCACTCATTTATATTATTCTCAACTTCAATGGGACTATTTCCACTTCTTTAAAATTATTATTTAATTTTATTCATTCAAAGTTTTAACATATTCATCTTTGCATCCCTCTATCATACTCAACCAAGTCAGAAAATTCTTTGTTACCCCCCGGGTCAAAATCACATTATATAAATGGTATAATTATGCAACTATCTCAAATTCTACATGCTATTCAATAATTAGCACAGTGTACTCACAAGGCACTTTTCCTCTTCAAGCGTCAGCTTTGCTCTAAAAGCTATGTCCTCGTGAGAATATTGGTAGGCTACACTAAATAAATGGTTATATACTAACTAAATGTGAATTACCAAAACCATAAGCATAATGATCAACACCAATAACTGCTAGTGAATAAAAAATGAATCAATACATCTAGTTACAAAGTCATATTTTAATTAAAAGTGGTGTTCATGAATATTTATATTTTTTATGAAATCAACATCTGATACCATTCCAAAAAATTTATATGATCGGTGCATATCTCAAGGCAATATTTAAATTGCAAAATTTTATAAGTAAATTAGAGATCATCTGAATTCCAATTTTAGCAAACTTATAGTCGAACTGATCTTCTCAACGACACAAACCTATCGGCACAATAAATGATTCGATCTGAATCCAAATAAGCTCAAAATCAAGCACTTGAATTATATTTGAAAACTTATAAACATGATAGATTAGACGACATCCAATTATAACATGCTTATAGTCAAATCGAGCGGCTCGATGAAACGAATCTAACGAGCACATGATCACTTGATTCTGACATAATTAATTCATTCTAATGTTTGATAAACGATCTACGATCAAGTGACTCAATATGGGTAGTACGACAGAGTGCTTTGGATTCTGAACAACTTAACAAAAATGCTCATATAAAAAATGCCTATAAATAGAACCACATTCTCTATCAAGAACTGGGATAACTAAAGAGCTCTTTTTGCATTTTCTAGCTATCACTGCCGACAACAACCATCAGCCATCATCGCCACCATCTCCTCCTGTTAAGATCTAACACAATTGTTGGATTTTTAACAGTTCGCTTGTGGACATCTAAATTCTATAATCCCTACAATGGGAACCACTCAATTGTTCTCAATATAATCTCTTCTTCAATTATGAGGAAGAGACGAGTTTTTTATCTCTTATTCTATAGTGGATTATTGCAACTAGGTTAGGCCTCATGCTATTTCCCATTTCCGGATTTTCAACATAAAAATCTTCTAACAACAAGTTTTTCTACGCGTGTTAGATTTTTGTACAATATTAAGACATAAAACTCCCACTCTACTGCAACAAATTTTTTATCACGTAACAAAACCATAATGCCAAAAGCTTTGGTGGGTTAATACATGATTGACCTAAAACATAGCAGGCTTTAGCTTTATTCAGATATTGGAGTAGCAAAGATAAACAAACAAAACTAGAATAAAGAGACAATAATATCTAGATGAATTCTGGAAAAGATAACTAAGGCACTAGGGGAATACCTGCACTTTGCTGAGGGTTGATCCCAACACCATCTGCACAAAGAATGATGACATCACACACAGATTAGAGCAACACAAGCAAAGAAAAATGATTGCATGAAATTCTTCACCTAAAAACATTAAATTACTCTAAGCTACAACTACAGTAATGATCATATTACAAGAAAGCATGCTACAATCCTCAAGGAAACCTTATTTATAATATAGGTCTTCGAATATGGTGCTTGGAAGTTGGAACTTAAAAAACAAAAAAATCTAATGGCCAAAAAAGATAGGTCATACGTATTTACTTCTTACTAATATGTCGACAATCCTTATTATTCAACTTTAACATTAGAAGAGTTAACTAACCCAAGACTTTAACCATTTGCTTTATCATAATTGGTGGAGCAGTAAACTGCCCAAAGTTCCATCTTCATCGTACAAAAACCTCTCTATCTCCTACTTACTTTTCCTCCCCTTCCCACTTTCAGTGTGCTTAAACCCTCAATATTGTCCTTATTACCGTAAGTGGCTTCTCTTTAAAAGAACCTCAGCCTTTCCCAATCAACCATCAAGGACAAAGAGGAAGATTACAATATGTTTAGATCAAAGGACCTTTTCATCAGCAGGATTTTCTAAGAAACAATAGTGGGAAACTTGAAAGACTAATTACAAATGATGATGAAGTAAATGGACATGAAAAAGCCAAGGAGCTTTGAATACATTCCCATCATGTAATACCTTCATGACACTAACACCATTGCCAGTCATACATTGAGACCTCTCTTTTAGATGTTTTTTTCCTAGTAATTGGACATTCCATCTTAAATCTTGTTTATCCTATAAATTGATTTCTTTGATCTAGGGTTGTTTGGTTAATTTTAGTGATCATCTTTCACTATGGGTTGAGAAGGTCCCTTGATTTAGTATTGAAGTGTTGATTTTTGTGTGAAAAGACAAGCTAATGTTGTTTCAATTGTTAGAAAGATATTCTAATTTCATTATAATGTTGGTTTTGAGAAGATTATGCTAGTTTTATATGAGTTTTCTTATTTTATGAAGGACTTGTGGTGTTTTGAGTTAATGTACTTAAAACAAGGAGCATGAATTGTAATAATTGTGTTATTATACCTAAGTTTCAAGTTAGGCTTAGGATGTTATGTTATCATGTATTAAATATGTTGGCAACTAAAGAAAGATGCGAAGTTCACAAACTATAAATTTGAATGTAGCAAGCACAAAATTGTGAAAATGGACTAAGAGAAAGGATGCATTGTTATCATTAATCGCTAACATGTCTGAAATCCTCATATGGCTAAGGAGACATGATTTTCATATGCATAGCCTAATTCCAAGAAGCAATACAATGGAGCGCAAGTCTGTATTTCAAATATTGATTGATATGACAAGTCAAACCAGAGAATCATACAACAACAACATCAAGCCTTTATACCACTACATGGGGTCAGCTACATGGATCATTTTTCTCCATTGTGTTCTATTAAGAGTCAAATTCACATTTTAATCTAATAAACAAAAGGTTATTTCTAATACTTTCTGATTAAGTCTTTTTAAGTCTACTTCTACCTTTCTTGATATAGGCTGGTTCTAAAACATCTACTATCCTAATCGGGTCATTGAAAGGCTAATGTTTTATGTGACCAAACCATCTATGATGACTCTATCTAATCTTATATGTCATTGGAGCTACTCCAACTGTTTCACGTATATACTCATTTCATAGTTAAAAGAGAAAAATATAAGAGATAAGCTAGTAAACCCCCACCCTTACTTATTCCAATGCATGAAGATCAAATAGCACTACCTAGGTGAGGGTCATACATTGTATGTCGATGACACAACTGCAACTAACATGGAATAATATTGTTCCTATACATCACATTCCATTAAAAAGTATGATCATGTTGAAGTGAAAGATGCCTTGCAAGAGTAATCTAGACAACCACAAACTAATCGAGGCACCCACAATTGTTGCTTACCCAACCGATTCCCATGTTACCAAATTTTAATGCATTGAATCTTTTAGAAATTCCCTAAAACCGTAATGCAATTAAAAAAAGCATCAAAATTAAGCAAAATTGTCTAAAGAGGTTAAGCACCATTTATAAGATTATAGGATTCAATTAGAGGGCTATACTTCACTTTGCACATATGGTTGGACCTTTGAGATGTGAAAGTTGAATGGCATATACAATATGTCAAGTATCAAAAAGGTAGGAACTTTGCATGAGCCATGGAAAACTATGATAAGAAAATCCAAAAATACCAATGTTTGAACTAATTGACACCATTTGAGGAATAGTCCAGGAAGATATGATGATACGAGCCATATTTCTGCAAGGTGGAAAGGACATCTAGTTCTACTAGTCAAGAAGCATATAAAAGATTTCAATTCATAAAAAAGATTCATAATTGTCATACAAGAGAAAGAGTGGCTGACTAATATAAAAGGGGATGTAGCTATAGAACTTCGCAGATAACTGATGTACCTTGTAGACATGTTGGACCATTCATGGGTCAAAGCAAAGATAAGATGTACCACATTTATATTGATAATTACTACCAAAATCACATGTAAAGAATATGACTAATAATATTATGTAGATCTCAAGACATTAGTTTCTACAACATGATTTTGTTTCTAAATATAAAGCATATGCCTTGTTGTTATGTTTAATATTGAAGAGGTAAAATGCTACTTTCCTTACTATTATATGCAATGTTGTTGAAAGTATATTGAATTCTTGATGGAAAAGTTTTCTTTAAGGGTTGTTTAGTTGCAAGATTTAGCCGAGATTGAGCTAGAATTTAGGGTAACTATTGTCAAGTAGGTTTATGAGCCACATACATTCTTCTAAATTCTTAATTCTACTATTCTCCCATTTTAGGCAAAATTTTAGATATAATAAAATCCTGAGGGAAGTAGAATTAAGAGACTTACACCACTTATCCTAATTATGCCTCTTTTCTCCTTCATTTACATTCCGAATTTTAAAAATATATGTCAAAGAGTTTACTAGGAATTAACCACATATAACATCCACCATTCCAAAGAGTTTTCAGGGTTTAATGCCTTTGAAATTTACTAAATCTGTATTTAGTACATTCTATAATTTCTATTTGAATTAAATCTAACTTGCAGCAAAACAGTCCCTAAGATAATTATCAAAATATTTCTTCTAAATTAACATAAAGTAATAAAAATTGGTATATTTCTAAGTGTTAATTGATCATTTTGATATTGATATACCAGTACAACAACAACAACATCAAGCCTTTGTCCCACTACGTGTGGTCGGCTACATGAGTCCTTTTTCACCATTTTTGCCTTGTTAAAAGTCTAATTCTCATTTAAATCTAATAAAGAAAGATCATTTCAAATATTTTCTAACCAAGTCTTTTAGATCTACCTCTACCTTTCTTAGCATAAGTCAAATCTAATACCTCAACGTTCCTAACCGGGTCATTGGAAGGCCTCCGTTTAATGTGACCAAACCATCTAAGGCGACTCTCTCTAATCTTATCTTCCACTGGAAGTCTGGAACTACTCCAACCTTTTCACATATATGCTCATTTTGATATTGATATACCAGTGAATTCAAGAAATTAGGATGATATATTAATAAATATATATGCCTAGTGCGATGACAAATCAAATCCTATCAGATGAATGTAAATCCATTCCATTCTACAATCACTACAAAAAAGCATAAGCCGTTTCCATTTAAATAAAAAAGGAAATCTTATTAATTGACTCTCGCTCATATACAAAACATAAACTTTTACAATAACACATACCATTGGTGATTATGGCGCTGGTCTGCGGAGGTACTTTGAACTCCTCGGCGGCGAATTTCAGCACGGCAGTAAAGGGCGCCGCCTCTGGCACGCTAAATCTGAATTGCAGTGATAAGAGCATTAAAACAAAACTGGAAACAGAAAAGAAACCCTAGCTAATCGACAAAGCAGGTAAAGCTTGGATTGGAGTCAAAAAAAAAAAAATCGAAAAGCTCACACTTTGAAAGGAAGCTTCGGATCCGAGGTCAGGGTGACCTTGAACGAAACCTTGCCGCCGGTTGCTGATGCTTCCATGCCGACGGGGAAAAGAAACGGAATACAAGAGACGGGAAGAACCTGTTTGAATAGTTGGAAACGGGTCGATGATATCTTTGGGTTTAATCACGTGCATCGCAGGTGGTTAGTCAACTTTTTTTTTTACTATTTTTTAAAATAGTTTTCTATTAAAACATTTTTTCATATAAAAATTTTGTTTCTAAAAATGTCCCGAGTAAAATCTTAGTCTATTCTATATACAGTTTTTTGCCATTATTAAATTACTTTAAAAAAATTATACTAAAAAGCTGTAGAAATTATTCTGTGCAGGTACCGAATGGTTCGAAGACTAATTAGAACGCGTCATATCACCTGATACACAACAGTATCGAGCACTGGTACCAAGCAAAAAAATGACATGACGCATTCTGATTGATCTCTAAATTCTCTCTCGGTCTGCACAAAATAATTTTCAAAAAGTTGATTTAAAAATTAAAAAAAAAAAGACTTCTTTACAGTTTTCATAACCATCTTTCTATAAGAATATTTTTTACTTTAAAAAATAATAAGAAATTATTCCAAACAAATTCATAATTCTTGCCGTTACTGCATAAAATTATTTTCTCCCAGAAAATTTTCAGGATGAAACGGCAATGGAATAACTACATTAATCACATATATCAGGCGGCATATAATAAATAAATGTTTACAAACGGCATGTAATGGCTATGTCATCAATTAGCTAAATTATTATTTAATATGCAGCTCATTTTGATTTGTTCATCGGTAAAAGGTTTTAAATTAAAGTCTTAGATATATAATATGTGTATGAATTTATTTTAATTGATCTAATTATTTCAAAAAATTATCATTTAATTTATATTTCAGTAATTTTCAAAATAATGGAGTTCAAACATATCAATGGGCTTTTCTTTTGAAATAAATTTATGTGAGAATGTTTTGATATTAAAGTTATGATAATGAATTTTAATGTTTTTAATTTTATGTTGCGATTAATGCAATTTAAGCTGTTATATATATCATTAAATTCAATATAAATTCAAAGATATATAAGTCAATCTTAGGATCTTTTATATTCTTGATATTTCACCACAAAATAGTTTTGATCAGACGTGAATCTCGATGCAAATATGAATTGAAAATATTTCAAATTAAAATCGAGATCATCTAAACTCCGATTTAAGCAAACTTATAGTCAAACTGAAGGTCTTGAAGAGACAAACCAACGACATCAAAATCAGTTCAATCTGAATCCAAATGAGTCCAAATCAAGGGCCGTAGCATGTTTAGAAGCTTCCTAACATTAATTTGATGACCAAATGATATTCAAATGTGACAGGCTTATAGTTGAATTGAGCGTCTTCTTCCATAATTATAATAGTTAATTAATATATTTTAAAATACAAAAAAAAATTATATACTTAATATTATATTTTAATTAATTAGTACTAGAATATTTAAGTATGATATATCTTCAAAAAATTATCTTGATTGGATACAAATCTCGAAGCAAAATCAAGTTGGAAACTTCGGAAATTAAATTCATGACCATTTGAACTCCGATTTCTGCAAACTTACAATTGAACTGGACGACTTGGAAATACGAACCCAACGGCCCCATATTCGACCCAATCCAAGCTCAAATAGATCCAAATCAAAAACTCAAAGCACATTGGAAGGTTCAATCCATAATTTGGATTACCAAACAGTTTCCAAATGTGAAATGCTTATAATCGAATCGAGCGGCTCGACGAGACGAATCCAATGAGTCCAAGATCATCAAATTTTGATATCATTAAGAATTCAAATGTCTAGTAAACGGTCCATGATCAAGGGATTAAACATCGGCAGTCCATTCAAGCCATTCCTAATTTATCCTTGATCTTCATTCTATTTCCTGGTCATGCCACTCTCAAAAAATTATAAATGGACCCGTCATTTATCATGGAAGGGGGACCCAAGCAAGAAATAGAAGCAAGGAGAGACTATATTTCTCTTGTCACCAAGCTCCTCCTCAACCACCTCCCGGCCACCGACCGTCGTCGGACTTTTCACTAGATTTTTGCCTGGCAATCGACTTATGCTGGATTTCCACTCGAGTTCCAATTATTATTGGACTTACACCTGACCTTCAACTGATGCCGGACTTCCACCCAGCCACCAACTGACATCGGATTTCTGCCTGGCCACCAACTGAAGCTGGATTTCTACCCGGCCACCAACTGACGCCGCATTCTTCTTTGTCACCAATTGACGCCGGATTTCTTCCCGACCACTAACTGATATTGGACTTCTGCCCGACCACCTATTAGCGCTAGACTTCAACTCGATCGCTGACCGAAGCCGGACTTCCACTCGGTCACCGACTAATGCTGAACTTCTACCCGGGTTCCAGTTATTTTTGGACTTCCACCCGACAACGGTCCTTTCAACCCCTGTCGCTAGATAACAGTCCTTCTGACCTCCGTCACATGCCGATAATGGTCCTTCCGACCTGCATCGCCCACCGATTATGGTCCTTCCAACCTCTGTCGCCCACCAACTAAAGTCTTTCCGACCTCCGTCGCCAAACAACGATATTTCCGACTGCCGTTACCCGTCGACTATGGTCATGCCAACCAAACTAACATATCAATATTGATTCTTCTAATTTCCACCGTGTAATGCATTCTATATGATGTATATTAGTTATATCAAGTCAAGATCTTCCCTCCAATGAAGAACCTCCTTTGTAATGATTGTAAATACTAATTGATTCATTCAAACTAGGCCAGGCCCCATGGTTTTTCCCCTTTTCAGGCGTCTCTTATAAATGTTATACCATCTCTTTTTTTATCTGATTGTGTGTTGGATCTTCGTACAAAGCTAAGACGTTAAACTTAATATTTCTCTACTGCCGCGAATATTCCAGGACTCAATAAAGTGATAAATGAGATAATTAATAATTAAAACTAATTTAAGTAATTAATTTCATATTTAAATCTGTAATAGCCTAATTCCTGAGATCTGTTGCCAAACAGTTTCTCATAATTTAACAAGATTTAACATTTGTCATACCAATCAATTTTTAGAATTTAAAAGCCTCGGGATTTACTAAATCAGATCCAATACTAAACAGCCCCTAAGAGGAGAAAAATATGATCATCTCACCGCTGGAAAAAAAAAATCTACAATTTACTTAAAGTTATACAAAGATGATCATCTTCAAGCAGTTGAATGAATTTCAAAACAAGAAAGTCAGTTTCCTCAGATCCTCAGTTGGCATATATACAACTAGTAGTTAATGACATCATAAACGCAATTAGGGGTGTCAACTTTTGACACGACCCGAAAATCCGACCCGGATCCAACCCGGAAAATCCGGGTTGGACCCGACCCGTTTGAGTCGCCGTCCGCCAGCAGCGGGTTCGACCCGAACCGGGTCGGGTCGGGTCAACCCGGCAACCCGCCGGGTCGGGTCCGGGTTCGGATTTCCGACCCGTTTGCCTTCCCGGGTCGGGTTAGGGTCGACCCGTTTGAACCCGGTTAGTTCTGGGTTCGACCCGAACCCGACCCGTGACCCGAAATTGACACCCCTAAACGCAATGATTGTGATGGTCCAATGAATAGATTTTGCCAAGAACGATTGCAAGAAGGTTCATCAACTCTTGAAAGAATCTAATGAGGCCACACATTGTTAACTACAAGTGACTGCAATATTTTCTGAAAGGAATGACTCCATAAATACCGCCGAGCGGAAAGGTTTCGCCGGTTTAGATTTTCCGACCCCCGAATTATCGTCGGAACAGTTTTCGCCGGAAAGAGAAAATTTCTAACGGATTTCTAGTGTTATTGGCGGATTTTATCCGTCGGTAACAGAGCGTTTTCCTGTAGTGCTAGTAGCTGATACTTCGCAGTCATTTGGTTAGTGCCTGAAAGAGAGTGGAGGGGTCTGCTTCTTTTTTAGATTTGACCTTCATTGTCCCACAAAAAAAAAAAAAAAAAAAAAAGATGAATCTGAACACTCTGTCACACTAAAAAAGATCTTCTATCTATCAAAGCTGGAAGAATAATAGAAGGATGACATGGCCAACTGACCTACAAACCAACTCCATGGAACTAAGAAAGATACATAAGATCTCATTTTGCCTTGCAAAGAAAGATGAATGGACTTAACTGATGAATAATGAACATCGAAACCTAATCCTTTGGTCCCATAAAATGTACACAAGTCCTGGGAAAAAGCAAAAGGAGCAAATAACAAAAAATAAAGGAAAAGAGAAGGTCCCCTCTTTGAAAAAGATTGAAGGCCATGAAATGGTTTTGATTTTATGCCAAAGAAGAACATGCATGGCTGAGGTAATGATGGTATTCAAGATCTAAAGCTTTGCTTAATAAAGTTATTGATCTCTCTAATAATTAATGATCAAGACAAGTTTCAATTTATATTTTATGAACTAAAGGTCTTTTCCACCATTGAGTGAGAATTCTTTATGAAAAGAATACAACAACAACATCAAGCTTTTATCCCACTACGTGGGGTCGGCTACATGAATCCTTTTTCTCCATTGTGTCCTATTAAAAGTCAAATTCTCGTTTAAATCTAATAAAGAAAGGTCATTCCTAATATTTTCTAACCAAGTCTTTTTAGGTCTACCCCTACATTTCTTAACATAAGCCAAATCTAATACCTCTACTCTCCTAACTGGGTCATCGCAAGGCCGCCGTTTTATGTGACCAAACCATCTAAGGCGACTTTCTCTAATCTTATCTTCTACTGGAGCTACTCCAACCTTTTCACGTATATGCTCATTTCATATCCTATCTCTAAGGGTAAATCCACTCATCCACCTGAGCATCCTCATCTCTGCCACACTTAACTTAGTATTATGTTTCTCTTTTAAAGGCCAACATTCGGCACCATAAAGCATTGCAGGCCTCACTACCATCTTATAGAATTTTCCCTTAAGAGTGATGAAATTAATATATTAATCCCGCGCCATCTCATTGTTATGGTAGCCATTGATTACTCGTTCAAGCTATATGGTTGTTCCTGATCTTCTACATAGACTTAGGCTTCGTCTGGGATGGCTTAATTATTTTTTAGTGTAATAAAAAACTGCTTTAAGAAGCAGTAAAAAAGCTATCCCAAAAGAAGCCTTAAAGGATTCTAATTTATTTTTCTCTGTTACTTAATATATGATGATATAACACTCAATCATAAAATCAAAATCATCATTTCTCTTTGGCATAATTAAGATTTCATTTGAGACGACTTTCTTTCTGTTTCTTAAAACAACTTAATTTCTAGTAAAAAAATTAATATTTTGATACTAAAAAGCTGCTTTAAGAAGCAGTAAGAAAGCATCACAAACGAAGCCTAAGATTATATCGATTTTAAAGTTGCTTCGATCGTCAATCATATATATACAAAATTTTCTCAATGACTAATTTGATTGTATTAGAAGATAATCTTAATTTTTAATGTCCAAGGTCTTCCAAAATCATGTAAAATTATATACATCAGCCCTTGATAATCTTTATACTTTATTTGATAATTTTGGACAGTGTAGTTTGTGGGTAAAATGATTGATGAATAGTCAAGTAATTATGAATATTGATAAAACTCAATGCATAATTACTTTTCATATAATAATTAGGTCACCAGCAACCAATGAATTTGAGATATATGAAAATTGGTAGGTGCCAAAATAAAATTGTGATGGATTTTTTTTTTTTAATACAAAAAAAATCACATGACTTTCACATTAGTAAATTCATTAAAGCGAAGCAATATGAATAATTGTAAATATAAAGTAGTTTTCTAGTACAAAGTTTTCTAATTCAAATTTTTTTTGTACTGAAAGTTGTTTTAGAAAACAGTAAGAAAGTTATCCCAAATAAAATCTCAATCTCCATCAATCTTTATCATCAACCTTCCACCAAGAATAACTAATAATCTCTTAGCCAATTAAAGCTCAGTTTGGAACCCAAAGTAACAGTAATGAAATGAAACGCTGCCCCATCTAAGTTCTTCTTTAATCATTATTTGTTTGCTGAAATCAAAATAGAGAGAAGAACCCTTTCATTCCCACAAGACCCATATTCATAGAAATTTTTTGGCTAAGATAATTTTAAATTTTTATCAAAATAAGTCTCAAAATTTTTGAATTTATTTTATAACAAATATAATATATATTATTTTGATTAATTTCTCATATATTATACTCATCTTAAAATAAATTTAATAATAATTTTAAGATTTACCATGATCAAAATTCAATCTGGATGTCCTGCCCTAATTTTTTTTTCACATCCTTAATATAATATAAGGCAGACAGTAGTTGCACGTGTGATGTAATCATGTGAGGCACCATCCCTTCATCTTTAATGCAATCATTCATCCCATCTAATATATATATATATATATACTTTGTATCATTTATTTCATATATAGATTCAAGTCCAAGCACAAATGATGCGGTGCATCATATCTAAAGTGGGCCTTAGGAAAATTTTACCTATATTTGTACTTATGTTCTAGAGTGTTCTAGTTAGTTCTATTAGTATCTTATATATAATATTGTAAGCAGTAGAAAGAGCAATAAAAATAAATATATTTTTGAGATTTTAGCAGTTTTTCGATGATCTCCCTACATCAACAACACCATTAAAAATATTGAACTTGAGTAATCAAAAAGAAAAAAAAAAACTAACCTATGGCTAAAGAGTGGGCATTGAATTTTAAGGAAAGTCTTGGTTAAAGCACAATACTGATGGCAGAGACAAAATCGAACGGTTCTTTCCATCTAATATCTTAACAAAATAAAAAATTCTTATAATGGGCCTAGAGAATATTGCCGATCTAGTATCTTTTTTGGTGTGCTGGAAGTCTTATGGTCTTCGTTCTTAAAGTTGTTGCTGCTGGGATTCCTGCAAGCTGTTTTTGCGGCGCCTGTAAATTTTGTCGCTCTTGCAGGTAGCCTGAATGAGATTTTTGAAAGGACAATGATGAATGCTGATCTTTCAGCTACTCCTTGGATGATCAATTTGGCAACCAGGGGTTCTTCGTTCTGGCCAGACCCGCTCGAGAAACAGTCCAATCGTAAATCCAGAACGTCCTGAGTCCTTTAGGCTTATGCCTTTGTTTTCTTTTTGGTCTTGTATTTTGCTTCTTTTAGAACTCCTAATCTCTGTATTTTTAGATTAGGAGTTATAGTTTCTGCTTTTTACTTGTAATCTTTTTCATATATGAAAGGGCCCTGCCCCAATATTTCCCAAAAAAAAAAAACAATCTTCCCTCTTTTTCCGCAATCAATACATTTAACTTTATCTTTCTGACATCATTCTTAGCTTGCCTTTTTCTTTCAGATTCATTTCTGAAGCAATCTCAAGACTATATATGGCTAAACGAACCAGATCAAGCTCCTGCAACATCAGCTACAGTTGTCATACAGATGAGCCTTCTCCCCTGTATGGTGGGATCCAGCCCTGAATCATCTTATAGGCTCGTGATCCAATGGTGGAAAAGCCACGGTAGGCCAGCCCGCTCGTGTTCAGAGAAGGCTAGTAGGCTACAGAAGAGAAGAGAGCAAAGCGAGGAGAACTGTCTTTATAATCTCAACACTTTCCTCTCAAACCAGAATAGAAAATAATTCAGAAAAGATAGAAGAAGGTGAAACGAAGAAGAAATGGCCGCCGAGAAGCTTGAGACCGTTATCGCTGGAAACTATGTCGAGATGGAGATAGAGACAGAGGAGCAATATACCAAGAACTCAAAGAACAAGCTTTCTAAGTATCTATGGCATGGTGGCTCTGTTTATGATGCATGGTTCAGCTGTGCTTCTAATCAGGTATTATCATTGCTAACAACTGAGTTTATAACTAATTACTCTGTTAATCTTCACTTGTTAACCTTTTTAATGTATTTTGATTTTTTTGGGTGCTCAATTAATTAATTTATAGGTGGCTCAAGTGCTTCTTACATTGCCATATTCATTCTCTCAATTGGGGATGGCTTCAGGAATCATTTTTCAGCTGTTCTATGGGTTGATGGGAAGTTGGACTGCTTATCTTATTAGTGTGCTGTATGTGGAGTACAGGACTAGGAAGGAGAGGGAGAAGGTGGACTTCAGGAATCATGTTATTCAGGTCTGTTCCATTCTAAGCTTTTAAAAAGAAATTTTGATTTTATTTCAATCAAGCAATAGAGTTTTAGCCTTCGTTTGAGACGGTTTTCTTATTGCTTCTTAAAGCAATTTTTTAGTACTAAAAAATTACTTTAAGAAGCAGTAAGAAAGCCATCCCAAATGAAGCCTTAGTATAATATTTTAATAGTCTCTACAGTTTTGCTATACAATTTGTATGTACAATATCTATTATTTCTTTGAACAATATTTGATAAAAGGCTATTATATTTCCACAAATCTTCAAAATTTCAATCAAATATGGATATATTCAATGAAGTTTAATTAAAATCTGCAAATCAAACTTCTTCTTCCTCAGTGGTTTGAGGTCCTTGATGGGCTACTTGGGAAACACTGGAGAAACATTGGCCTCTTCTTCAACTGCACTTTCCTCCTGTTTGGCTCAGTGATTCAGCTAATTGCATGTGCTAGGTATTACTGTACACAGATAGATCTTTTGCAGAATAATTATCATATCTTTTCTTTTTAAATGATTTAAAAATTTTTTTGCAGCAATATTTATTATATAAATGATAATCTCGACAAGAGAACATGGACATACATATTTGGTGCCTGCTGTGCTACAACTGTATTCATCCCATCTTTCCACAACTACAGGATATGGTCTTTCCTTGGCCTTCTTATGACCACTTACACTGCATGGTATCTCACTATTGCTTCCTTAACCCATGGACAGGTACTTCAAAATTATCAATATTAAGGTTTTGTTTGGGACGGCTTTCTTATTGCTTTCTAAAGTAGCTTTCTAGCACAAACGAAACCTGAGAAAGCCATCTCAAAACGATAAGAAAGCTGTCCCAAACAAAGCCTAAGAATGAATGAATGAATGAATTTCTAAGTCTTTTTTTTCACCTAATTTAAGGTGAAAGATGTGAAACATTCAGGCCCAACAAAGATGGTTCTATACTTCACAGGAGCTACAAATATTTTATACACATTTGGTGGCCACGCAGTTACTGTGGAGATAATGCATTCAATGTGGAAACCACAAAAGTTTAAGCTCATATACTTAATGGCAACTCTCTATGTACTTACTCTAACGCTCCCATCGGCCTCTGCTGTCTACTGGGCCTTTGGTGACTTCCTTCTTGATCATGCCAATGCCTTCTCTTTGCTCCCCAGAACAAGATTTCGGGACAGCGCCATTATTCTCATGCTCATTCACCAGGCAAAGCTCTGTTCTCTGATTTCTTCATTGCAAATTTGAGTTAGTTTTTGATAGTAGAAAGCTGCTTTAAAAAATAGTAAGAAACTCGTCTCAAACGAAGCCTTAATTGATCTTATATTTGCTCTGATGCAGTTCATAACCTTTGGATTTGCATGCACTCCATTATATTTTGTGTGGGAGAAGCTTATAGGAATGCACGAGACAAAGAGCTTGATGAAGAGAGCGCTGGCGAGGCTGATTGTGGTGATCCCAATCTGGTTCTTAGCTATCATTTTTCCCTTCTTCGGTCCCATCAACTCTACTGTTGGATCCTTGCTTGTTAGCTTTACTGTTTACATAATTCCTGCACTTGCTCACATTATAACCTTTGCACCGGCTGCAGCAAGAGAGGTATTACAAAAAAAAATATATATATTTCAAGCCATGCTAAGATTAAGTAGAGAAATCAGCACATAAAGTCCCATTCTAAGATCTGATGACAACACGCCAAAATTTTGATTTCCACTCTCAAGTAGGAGAAATTATTTTGTGTGGACACCAAACATTGTCTGGAGAACAACCAGAATAAGATATGTTAGTACCCAGCTCGATACTGCGGCTCGGTATCACTTGGTACCGCGCTCAGTATTGCTGATGTGGCTCATTTTGGTTGGTCTTCGAATTTAGAGTTGCATTCGGTGTCCACACAGAACAATTTCTCCTCAAGTAGAGAGTCATTCTGATTTGCAGGGCAATAGATAATTACGATGTTGTTTGGAACAGTTTTTATACTGTTTTTTAAAGTAAATTTTTAGTATAAAATTTTAATAAACTAAAAAATTATATTTTAATAAAAAGCAACCAAAAAAAACTGTCGTAAACCAAATCTAAATTATTTTAAGCATTTGAAAAATGAAAATTATTTTTTCTGCAGTACAGAAAATTTTCATGAAATTAGAAAAGAAAAACATAAGTGTAATCTCACAAAAATATCTAATTATTGTTACTAATCAAATTTTAAAATGTGTGACTAAAAATATTATCATCATATTTTTATACAATAATGAAAAAAAATGTCTGTTTTGCTACATCAAAAAATTTAACTTAGGCTTCGTTTGGGACGGCTTTTTTATTCGCCTCAAACAAATCCTTTTTTTTTTTAAGATAAATATAAAAAAATTAAAAATTAATTAAAATTTATATTATATTTATCTCAAAAATGAATTCAAAGGCTTCAAAATCTTTCTTAAAAAATTGTGATTAACACACTTATTTATTCTAATTGTATTTTTGGTGATTTCAGAATGCAGTGGAGAGGCCCCCATCTTTCATGGGAGGGTGGGCAGGGATTTACTCTATGAATTGCTTTGTGGTGATGTGGGTGTTGGTCGTTGGGTTTGGATTTGGTGGGTGGGCAAGCATGCTTAATTTTATACAGCAAGTCGACTCTTTTGGCCTCTTCACTAAGTGTTATCAGTGCCCACACAAAGCTTAATTTGGCCTATTTATTTCTTTTGACTACATAGTCTACATATGGAAGTGTGCAGTGTGAAGGATATTGTGTTTCTATGGTGAATCTATCCTTTGATTTTTCAGAAGTTTGTTTTCATGGAAGAGATTTGCTTTTATGCCTATTGAAATTAGTGTAACATACTAATTTTTTTAGAAATAAGTGTCTATGATTATATATTGATATAACTTATTGCGTAAACTATGCTTCTAATAAATCAGATTTTAACAGTACTTTGTAAAACCTATTGCAGCGGTTTAGAAACCGCTATAAATCCGTTGTATTTATGTTCGCTGGAAAGACTTTAACAGCTGTTTTATGAGTGTTGTTGTAGGAAACTTTAGAAGCGTTTTTTACGTGTTAAAACTGCTGCTAAAGAGTATAATAGATTAAAAATAATATATATAATGTCCAAAAATCTCTGCAATATACTGCTACTAAAACATTAACATTTTGATATATATAGTGATGATTAGGTTAGTTAAACTAGAAATGGTCAAAGACTATCATTTGATTTAAATGAGAATTTAATTCTTAAGAGTATAGAATTGAGAAAAAAGATTCATGTAGATGAACCCACATAATGAGATAAAAGCTTTGTGCTGTTGTTGTTGTTATAGTCCATTTTATGTGAAAAGTTTATTATAAGTAAGGAAATATAATGTTCTTATATTTTTTAAATTTTTGTAGGAAAAAAAAGAGATCGTTTTTTATTACTTTCAACAAAATAAATAATAGAATCTAGCAAATTTCATTAATTTTTAAAATATATTTGCTATCAATAAGCAGGTAAATGGGCTCTAAGGGACATCTGGTATTTTGTAAGGGGTTATTTGAATGTTTGTTGATAAAAATTAAGCTTAAGAAAATTATGAAATTTTTTTAATTCCATCTGGGATTAGATAAGCTAAAAAATAAATATGAATTTTCATAACAACATGAACAAAAATGAAATCAACATTTTCTAAAATATATATATTATTTGAAAACCAATGAAAAAGGCCTGCAATATAAATTATGTTTTACACTGTAAAATGGCCATTTAATTTTGTTTAATTTTTTTTCAACTCAAATGAGGATTAAAAGCAAATTAACGGAACTAATTCAAGCCATGATTTTGGCTCTCATTCTAAGATGCATCAATTGGACAGATAATCAATTTCTCTTCTATTTTATTTGGGACAACTTTTTTATTATTTTATAAAATTATTATTATTATTTTTGGAACGTGTGTATCTAACACTACTGTTGTCAGGTCCCAAGTTCTGGATGAGAAAAGTGAAGGGTTGCGTTAGTGAGTTGATAGCCAGCGTAAAACTTATCGAATAATAATGAGATGAATCCTTTATGACGAAAATGAATTCATGTAGCTAACCTCACGTAGTGAGACAAAGGCTTGATGTTGTTGTTGGAACGGGGGTATCTACCCTTGCCACCCCCCTTAGGAATTTTTTTTCAACTCAAATGAGGATTAAAAGCAAATTAACGGAACTAATTCAAGCCATGATTTTGGCTCTCATTCTAAGATGCATCAATTGGACAGATAATCAATTTCTCTTCTATTTTATTTGGGACAACTTTTTTATTATTTTATAAAATTATTATTATTATTTTTTGGAACGTGGGTATCTAACAATGTTGTTGTCAGGTCTCAAGTCCTGGATGAGAAAAGTGGAGGGTTACGTTAGTGAGTTGATAGCCAGCATAAAACTTGTCGAATAATCATGAGATCGATGAATCCTTTATGACGAAAATGAATTCATGTAGCTAACCCCAAGTAGTGGGACAAATGCTTGATGTTGTTGTTGTTGTTGTTGAAACGGTGGTATTTACCCTTGCCACCTCGATCCATTAGGAGGCGCTTGGTGGCCTAACTAATCCCTCGGCCAGCCTACTAGCAACCGTCCCACAAATGCAGGACCTGAGGTTATTTTCTTCTCACTCAAGAGTTTGCACCGCATGAGAGGGGATTTGAACATATGTTGAGGGCTTCCCAATCATGCTCGCCCACCAATCCAACTAAAGGCGGTGGAGATATAAAATTACTATAAAAAATTTTTTTCCTAACTGCTGTAAAAAATAACTTTTTATACAAATTTTTTTAAAGCAATAAAATAATAGCGCTAAAATAAATTGTTATTGAGATCTGAAAAATAAAACGATAAAAAAATTGACACAAACCAAGCCTTAATTTACTGTATCATAATTGATTGAGAAAACTTTTTTCTTTATTTCCCATCCGACCTTTTGAAAAATAACTACATAAAAATGGGCAAAATTACAGCCTTGTAGTTGCAATACATCTAAAGCATGCTAATGCCAAGAAATTGCTATGTTGTCGCATTATATGCCAAATATAATATTTTATTACCGTCAAACCAAAAATAGGTTGCCCTAAGATTAGCGCAGTTATATGGATCCATCATCCACGTGAAGCTTCATAGGGAACCCATATGATAGCGACCGGAACTCAGATTCAAAAACAAAGCCAAAAGGGTCAGTCCAAACCAAACCCATGATATTAGCTCTGTAGCATGTGACTTTGCCATCAGAGCTTCAGAGCAGCTTCTTATCCTTATGCTTTTGGCTTTTGGGCTGCTGCTAAATTTCAATTGGGATCTTAAGCTTTATTTTATAATAATGAGCTATGAATATGCTATATAACTTAGTCCAAAATGGAATCATTTTTATTCTTAAAAAGAAGTAAAAAAGAAATGCATACAAGCGGTTTTCAAAGGAAATTTTAATATAAATTGAAAAGCTGATGTAATATATATCTATGTTTCAGGCTCCACTCAACCTCAAAGATCTCCATTCATCCAACAACAAGTAGGGGTGCCAAAAATTGACACAACCCGAAACAAAACCCAAATCCGACACAAAAAAATTAGGATTTGGGTCAACCTGCTTGTGAAATGGGTCGGGTCCGGGTTCAGATATACGACCTGTTTGAAAAACGGGTCAGGTTCGGATTGACCCGAAAACCCGCAGGTCGACCCGAATTGTCACTGATGTCGCGTCACAGTCGCGTCTCGCTTCACCAAGCACGTCAATCGACCGGGTCAATCACGCCAATCACGCCAATCAATCAACCTCACTTATATGCAATATTGAGAAAGTGATTACAAGATGAAGAAAGAAAGAAAGAAAAATGAAAGAAATCACTACAAAAATAAGCCTCACACTTGCATCGGAGGAAAGGGATTTTTGTGCATCCAAAAGATAATTTTATTAACCTTCCCATGTTTCCTTTCCATGCCTTATAACCTTATTAACAACCATCAAGTAGAAACATAATAAAACCTCAAAAATTGGTGTTAAGGCCTAAATCAAATACATAATACACTATAAACTAACTTGCTCTTAGAAGTGCGATAACATCTCAGTTATTACTTTAGGTAGTATTAACCATGCTAGACTATCAATGAATACTTAACTATTATTAATGCCACCACATTCTTAGCATCAGCTACCAGAAGAAGCGTGTCAAAACATGGTGTCCTAATCAGTCTGGAATATCAATGCATTAATCCCCAAAGGCTAAATTTTTCACCAATAACACAAAGTCGAAATTTAGTATTGAAAAATCTCTCATTATTTGACCACGGCCGTGCTATCAGGATTTTGGCCATCACAACGCCACGACGAATTAATTGGAAGAACTGAAATTATTAAGGCTAAGGCCTAAAACAAAATATGAAGGGATTTGTTGGATCTTGAATGAGGAAGAAGCTCTTCCTCTTGAGCCTGTTCGGAGTGGGAGAGAGCTGAAAAAAAAAAATTAATCTTTATTGTTTGGCCATAAACTCACAGATCTTAGGTCTTTGTTATTAATCTAGAGAGCCAGATCCTCATGCTATTAAAATATCCTGAGTTAATGCTCATTCAATAAAAAATAATTAAGCACCCTCAACTATTAGTTCTGAGGCAAATTTCTAAAATGAAGCAACATATGGTTGCTAAGAATAAAGTTTTCACATCACAATCAATCAAGGCTCTAACAACCGGAGATTGATTATCAGATAAAAAAGAAATATGAGATTTTCATAATGATGAGGACATCGTCAGAGGTTTCGACACGTGTACCAGTCAATACTTACATAGCTCAAGTAGACCCAAATGTCTCAACCAACTACACTCTCAAAAAACTCATTTATTGGTTGCCTACATTGGCACAACTTGGTTCTAAAAAAAAAGATTGTAATTCTATCATAATTAGATCACAAGCATATTTTTAAAGATATAAATTCTAATTCTTCCTTTCTTTCTTCCATATACTTAAATAAAAAGGGGCTTGTGAATTAAAAAAAAATGAAAAAGAGATAGAAACTCTTGATTTCATTACCTTTCCCTTCAAATAAAGAAGAGCAAGACAGACGAACTTTAAATTTTAAATAAATCTTACTCTTTTACATTGTGATTTTGGCTTGGTTTAGGACATTTTTTTAATGTTTTGTACACTAATTTTTTTGCACAAAATTTTTTTGAAAGTAGCAAAAAAAGTAAGGATCAAAAGCTATCTCAAATGAAGCCTTTATAAAAATTAAATATCCTCCATAAATTTACAAATAAACATCAGAACCTTCATTTTTCTGATTTATACCAGTATTAAAAAAGAACGTGAGATTTCAAAAAGAAATCCAATTATTCCATTTTTTTTTCTAACTTTTAATTTAAAATATGTTAGCCCTTATTCAAATGAAGAGCAGCAAAAAATACAACATCTCGAGCCCAATTTGTGCCACCATATTTTGATTAAAAAAATGTTCAAGATGAGTTTAAAAATATTTAAATTACTTTAAGATTAATGCAATATGAATTATTCATGTATTACATTTATTTAAAAACATATTAAAAAATCTAAAAAAAAATAATTAGAATCTACTAACATAACTTTTTCCCTTAAAAAATCCATTAATGTTTCATATTATAAATTTGATCTCCACCATAAATTTAAAAATCCTAAAAATTTGAGAAATTATGTCTAAAAGTTTATCCTGGATCAAGTTATCCCACTTTTATACTTATAGACTAATTAATGAAGCTTGTCCTAAGAAAAAAGATCCGAATTGGATCAAATTCCAACCTTAATATGAATCTTAATTCAAGCGAGACAAAAACATGTTTGAATCAAATTTGAATCTAGGTGAACGAAGCTTGTTGAAGTCGTTCATGATCACATCTCATCTTGATCTGTTGGTTGGGAACTTAAGTTTCCAACTAAGAGGTTTTGAGCTCGAGTCTTGAATATGTGTTGTGTGTGTGCGCGCTTTAATTGGCCTAAATGTCCCCAAAAATAGATTAATCACGATGTAGGATTTCACAGTAGGAGTTAGCTAGGAGCTCCCGGAAAGGAGCATATGGAATTGGCGAAGCTAAGGGGTAGCTTCTGATTTTAAAAAATAAAAACCTTACTCTTAAAAAAAAAAACAAGAGACACAAGCCTTTAATTTCAAAAATCTTGATTCTTCAAATAAGGAAAAAAAAAAAAGATGCAAATTTTAATTTTAAAAATAATTCTAATATTTCATATTCCATGCAATTTTGAATTTTCACTGGTAAACAATTGGGATAGTGTGACCAAATTTTTAGTTAAGATTTGCATTAAAGTATTTTGATCTATTTTTATTTTACTACAATATAAATTATTTATATATTACCCTCATTTCAATTCAAGGAGTTTTAAAGTTTTTTCCTGATGCACAATATAATAGAAGTTGGATTGAGATAGGCATTTTTTTGTGCGCATTGTTATAATTTCTTATTTTCTTTGTCCATTTCAACCCTTAAACAAAATGGTTCACAATATTCAAATATAATTTTATTGAAAAATTAGGATTTTTTTCCTTGTAATGTTCGAAATTGAAGAATTACACATTTCATTTCATTTTTTTTATTAAAATATAATTTAATCATCTACTCTAACTCTTTTAGCATGTACATATAATAATACAGTACCGGCACATTATGCTCTTGAAGTTTTTTTTTTTTTTTTTGAACTTTTGTGCTATTTAAAAACAATTTCACATATACATAGCACACATATATATACTTCGAACTCAAAATCTCAACTAAAGCTTCCAATTGGCTATGCTCTTGAAGTGCCGTGTCAAATTCAATAATTCTAGTTCTTTCGTGTTCTAAGGGAATTATATTTTAAAAATACATTTCTATTATATTTAGTTTAACTTCAGCCATGTATTCTATAAAATTAGGATAGAATGAATGAACGGATATAAGGTTCTTTCCTAGGACGAGAAAACAATCGCCCAGAAAGAAGATCGAACAGCTGAGCCATGGCCGACAAAGCCTCCGTTTCATTGCCACTGCAAGAGAGAATTCCTGCAAAAAACAAATTAAAAAGGCTCTCCGAACTCCTCATACTGTCTCTTCTCCTCTCTCTCCTCTCTTACCGACTCTCCTCCCTCTCATCAAACCGAAGCTTGGTCTGTCTCCTAGCCTTGTTCTGCGAAGCCTGGTTCACTTTCGTCTGGCTTCTCAACGTCAACGTCAAATGGAGTCCGGCGATCTACAAAACAAACCCCGATCATCTCCTCAACAAGTAAGCAAATATTCTCAGACCATTATTAACTCTACTGTGAGAAGTTTAAACTATATACTTAAACACAAAGTAAGCAATTAAAATTTGACAAGCGGAATGCACTTTGGTTACACGTTTTTGTACGGTTTATTTGTACTTTACGTGCGTTTTGACTACTCTTTTGTTGCGTTTTTTTACTGAGCTTTATCTGAGCATTGGCTGTGCTTTTGATGTATTTGACTTAATGTTCTGTGGGCACATTAAATATATAAAGTAAAAAATAAATACAATTGAATATCAAATAATTTCTCAGAAAATCATCAGCAAAAAAAAAAATTGTCTAATTTGGATATACAGATTTAATATTGATGAGCTTCCAGCCATAGACATATTCGTTACAACAGCTGACTCTGAGCTAGAGCCACCGATCATCACAGTGAACACAGTACTTTCGTTGCTGGCCGTTGATTACCCAGCAAACCGTCTAGCCTGTTATGTATCGGACGACGGCGGTTCGCCGAAGACTTACTTCTCACTCATACAGGCTTCAAAGTTCGCAAACCGTTGGATTCCTTTCTGCAGAAAATACAACGTCAAAGTTCGTGCTCCATTCATGTATTTCTCTCAGGAGCCTGACCAGTCATTAAATGGCCTATCTTTGGATTTCCTGAGAGATTGGAAGGAGATTAAGGTAAATCTTAATTAATTCTTTTTTTAAAGAATTAGTATATTCTGAATGAAAATAGATATTTACATATATACCATAAAATTCTTATCTGTTTTTCTTATTTAACCTCTGAACTTTTTTAATTTACGTACATAATACTTAAATCTCAACATATATAAAAAATATTACTAATATTAATTTATTTAAATTAATGCATATATTTTAATATGATCTACATACTAAATTAGTATATATAATTGTAAATAAACAATTTGTTAATTATTGTAGAACGAGTATGAAGAGCTTAGACAAACGATAGAAGACATGGGGAAAAGTCATTTGCCACCTCTCCAAGGAGATGATTTTGTTGAGTTCTCTAACATTGAGAGAGGAAACCATCAAAGCATTGTGAAGGTACTTAAATAAAATTTCTATTATATTTCTAATACAAAAATTTTTTGAATTAAAATTTTTTATATTAGAAAGCCGTTTTAAGAAGCAATATGAAAACTATATCAAATGAAGCCGCTTCATTTGGGACGACTTTCTTATTGCTTCTTAAAACAACTTTTTAGTATTAAAATTTTAATTTTTGAACTAAAAAACTGCTTTCAGATGCAGTAAAAAAATCATCCCAAATGAAACCTAGCTCATACAATTTTAAATAAGTGATTATTAAAGCCATAGACAAAGGGCGACTTGATAAACATTGAAAAGTCCGTGTTTGATATTTAATTAATGAAAATGGAAAGAGAAAGTTTATCATTAATTTATTATTATTATTATTAACTATTATTTTGTAGGTATTATGGGAGAACAAAGACGGCAAAGATGGTATCCCTCATTTGATATATGTATCTAGAGAAAAGAGGCCAAAACATCCACATCACTTCAAAGCTGGAGCCTTGAACGTTTTGGTAAGGACAAAATATTCACTAAAAAAACTGATTGTTAATGGGGCCATTCAATTATTTCTTCTAGCAGGCTCCGCCCGGCCCCTGCAAAGGCAAGATTGGATTAGGGATTCAAAAAATATTTAAATTCATAATTAATTACTGCTCATCATAACAAAATTAAAATTTCAATTTTAAAAGCTTAATTAAAATGAAAAATATCTGTTTCAAATATTTTCTACTTATGTTTCTTTTTTATTAATAATATGGCAAAGCCCAAAAATTCCACCAAAAAAAATTAAGAAACCGTTAGTTTTAAAAGCTTAATTAAGACTGAGCAGTAATCAATTTAAATACTAAATTAAAACCGAAAAAATGATGAATTAATTTAGAATAATTTTGATAATCAATATTACTTGATTTAAATAAATAACTAATAATAGAATTAAGAGTTAAATTTCACATTTAAATCTAATAAAGAAAGTTATTTCTAATACTTTCTAACCAAGTCATTTTTAAGTCTTAAAAATGACTTGGTTAGAAAGTTATTTCTAATACTTTCTAACCAAGAAATACTTTCTAACCAAGTCATTTTTAAGTCTTAAAAATGACTTGGTTAGAAAGTATTAGAAATAACTTTCTTTATTAGATTTAAATGTGAAATTTAACTCTTAATATGACACAATATAGAAAAAAGATTTATATAGTCAACCCCACTTAGTGAGATAAATGCTTGATGTTGTTCTTCCTGTAATCAAGATATAAGTTTTATTGATAATCATGAGCCAATGTTATTAGAGGAAAGGGGTGTCAATTTCGGGTCACGGGTTGGGTTCGGGTCGGACCCGGAACTGACCCGGGTTCAAACGGGTCGACCCTAACCCGACCCGGTTAGGCAAACGGGTCTAAAATTTGAACCCGAACCCGACCTGGAACGCGTGACCCGAATCGCCGCAGCGAGGGAGCCGGCAGCAGCGCATCGCGCTGAGCGGGCGGAGCGCTGGCAGCGCGGGCAGAGCGGGCAGCAGCGCGCGAGCGCGGAGCGCCGACGCGGTCGGGGTGCGAGCGTGGACGCGTCGGGCTCGAGCGTGACGCTGGCTGGCTCGGACTCGGACTGCGTGTTTCGGGTCAAACGGGTTGACCCGGCAACCCGTCGTGTCAACCTGAACCCGACTCGTTTTCAAACGGGTGACGATTTCTGGAACCCAACCGACCCGTTTTGAAATGCGGTCGGTCCAACCCGAATTTTTCGGGTCCGGGTCCGGGTCGATTTTCGTATCGTGTCAAATATTGACACCCACTTCAATCTAATACAATATATATGATTATAAGTGGTATAATTATTCACATTTTGAACAATTTAAGAAATCTTATTAGTTGAATAAAGCAAATATTGTATTGAACATCTAATTGTGTTGATGTTGCATGCAGACAAGAGTCTCAGCATTGATGACGATTGCTCCATTTTTTCTAAATGTGGATTGTGACATGTTCGCTAATAATCACCAAGTAATACTCCATGGAATCTGCCTTCTACTCGGCTTTGATGAAGAGAGGTCCTGTGGCTATGCTCAAACCCCTCAAATGTTTTATGGAGTCTTAAGAATGATCCCTTGGAATCAGTTGGAGGTCTTCCAAAAGGTTTTATATTTTTCTTCTGCTTAAAATTAATGAAAATATCAACTTAACTTTTTCTTATCCTCCAATATACCACATATTAGTAAGATTTTGCTTAATTTGATTTGTAAATCATTAATTAATCCATTTCATTTTAGTTTATGGCAGAAGGGATCGCTGGGATTCAGGTCCTTATAATGGAGGAAGTGGATCCTTTCACAGGAGAAAAGTTATTTATGGTTCTTCGCCCTTCGATCAAATACAACAATGCGTACTACATAAAACTGTAAGTGGTAGTATAATTATATATATATAGGGCATCTTCAACCAACGTCATTCGCCAGTTGTGGGCTCTTACAAATGGAACACACATTTTTTTGTGACTGGAATAGTGCTACCCCGATATTTTAGTCCACTATTTACATGCCTACTTTTTATTTATAAATTGATATAATAAAAATAGTGAAGAAAACTGCAATATACACATAATACTTTTTCGTTATGTTAGAAATTGAAGTTAGGTTGGAAATGAATTACTGTTTGATATGACTGTACAGTATTTGAAGTGAAAAATAGGCTTGTTTAGTGGAGATAACGATAGTGTTCAAAATATAGCATTGGAATGACAATATGTTCAATAACTATTTATTTATTTTAATTTTATGAATTCTTCTCCTAAGCTTGCATTTAATAATTTTTTTAAGGGAGATTTACATGCATATCACTTAATACTATTCTATTACATATTTAAACCTAAAACTTAAATATTACATACATACCACCCATAGTTATCATTATAAAATATGAGTGGTATAATGAAATATATGAGTGGTATATTTGATATTAAATAATATAGAGTGGTATGCATGTAATATTAAAGTTTTAGGTGTTAGATATGTAAATAGGATGTTATAAAGTGGTATGTATGTAATTTCCCTTTTTTTAAACAATATATGTACAGATGACACCCAATCAATTTTCTTATTTTAGACTTCATTTAGGACAGTTTTCTTATTGCTTCTTAAAACGTTTTTATATAAAAATTAAAATTTTTAATAAAAAACCCTCTTTAAGAAGAAATAAGAAATTCGTGCGAAATGAAGCCTTAATTATCTTTTTTTTTTTTCCTTATATTTTATTTTTTAAACATAATGTGCAGTTGGGCCTCTTCCAAAGAGTTAAGAAGTATATTGGAAACTCTAATGAGCTTATCGGCTCAACTAATGAGATAATTAAGAAAAGAAGCCAAGGGAGGATTTCGTTTCATCAACGAACTTTCAAGCAGGACAGAAATAGCCAAGCAAGTAGCGTCAATCCACCTTTTGAGCTAATACAAGGCTGGGGTAAAGAGGTAATTATATGGAAATAATTACTCGTGATTTTTTTCTTGTGACATCACATATAAAAATAATCATTTTTGTAAATTTTGGGTATAATAATCGTCCAGCTCTATATTTATACTGTTTTAGTATTTTTTGTCCTAAATTAAATTGATTAAATTTGTTACAGACGTTACAAACAAGGGAAATTTTACGTACATTATCACTTTATTTCATGCTATTTACATATTTAACACCCAAAATATTAATTTACATATCTACACTCATATACAACTTTAATATCAAATATATCACTCATATAATTCATTTCTACCATTCATACCATCCTATAAACTTTAATATTTCATTCCATGTACCTAGAGGTGTCAATTTCGGGTCACGGGTCGGGTTCGGGTCGAACCCGGAACTGACCTGGGTTCAATCGGGTCAACCCTAACCCGACCCAGATAGGGCAAACGGGTTGAAATCCTGGACCCGAACCCGACCCGCTTCGGGTTCGGGTCACACCCGACACGACCGCGCAATTCGCAATTCGTAGCATGAAGCGACTTCGCAATTCGCGAGCGTGACCCAGTGTGGCGGGCCGGCGGCAGCGGCGGGATGGCGGCAGCGGCGCGCGTTGCGACTTCGCACTTCGCAGCGTGACGCGATGCGGCGGGCAGCGGCAGTTCCGCGTGGGCAAGAAGGCAGCGGCAGCGGCGGGCAGACGCGAAGCGCGATGCGGTCGGCGAAGCGAACGCGCGTCAGGCTCGGTCCGCTTGGACTCCGCGCGGGCAGCTTCAGTCAGCCCGGGTCAGGGCTGGCAGCAGTCATTTCGGGTCATTTTCAGTTTCCGGGTCACCCAAATACGACCTGGTTTTTCAAATGGGTCGAAAACTCGAACCCGAACCAGACCCGGTACGGGTTCGGTTGACCCGAACCCGAAATTTTTGGGTCGGGTCCGAGTCGGGTTTTCGTGTTGTGTCAATATTGACAGCCCTACATGTACCCAAATTTGTTCTATGAATGGTATGCATGTATATTAAATATTTTAAGTATTATATATGTAAATAGTATGAAAAAAGTGGTATGTATGTAAATCCCCCAAATTAAAAACAAAATTAAAAATATGTGCGAATGTTTTGTGATTTAGAAATTATTAAGTGCGGAGGACTCCATGAATGAAGTCGGCCACTTCTTCAATGCACAAACTGTATATAGCGGGAAATTATTAGGTCTGACATTGACATAGATATTGGTCTGGATATTCAATTAAAATTGACACGTGGCCTGTGCTTTTGTTGTGCTTCTTGACTGCATTTTAACTTTGCTTTGATTGCGCTTTTAATGCACTTTAGCTGCACTTGCGTGCGCTTTACCTATGCTTTTGATACGTTTAGCTTAAAATTCCGTCAACACATATAAATTTTAAGTAAAAAATAAATTTATTGAGTATTCATATGTATACTCTATTTATTAATATTTATTGAGTTCGAAGGATCTAGCCTCCAGGCCTATAGCAACGTGTCCCTTTTTTTTTTGGGGGAAAATGAGGGCGGAAAGCCCGAATTTACTATGTAAAAAAGGATTACAAGTAAGGTATAATAAAAAGGCAAAACCTCAAACAAAAGAGGTCTTACCAAAACCTATACCCCCCATACAGAAACGAAATACAAAAAAAAAAAAAAAAAAACAACAGGTAAGAACCAGCCGCCAAACTGATGGTATTAAACCAAATTGGACTCAGACTGCTAATCAATTAAACCGTCCAAAAAACCATCCAAGCGACATGAAGAGTACTCTCCTGGTTGCCAAAAGGCCGTCCAAGGAGAGGATTAGCAGCTACATCATCGTCCATTCTTTTGCGCCTCCTAATCATCAATCCGGCAACGCCCCAGTGGTCCATCCGAGTAAAAGCTTGGATTACAAACAAAATTCCAGAACTGCTTGCAGGCATCCATACATGTCACAATCGAATTAACGTTCCAGGCAATGAGAATACAATCAAGAATACCAAAATGACATTTCCTCATAGCATCAGAATAAGCCATCAGCCAATATGTCGCAAACAGCAGGCAAAATTTCTCCGTCTCCAGCAAGGCATAGAAAAGATGCAGATTAAGGTTTCCAAGGGATTTCAGATTCTCTTTGTGCTTCCAGGTAGAGGATTTAGCCTCAACCGCATATTTGATAATATTGCAAAGAGTATTGACATCTCTAAACTTAAAGTTAAACCTTCGTTCATTTCTTTCCCTCCATAAAAAGTCAGCCACATGAGGAAGTAAGCAAAAGTAAATCCTTTTGATGTTTAATGGTAATAGCCTTATCCCCCAAATATTGAAGAACTTGGTACAGCCTAGGACGTAAAAGAACTCTCCCAGCTCAGGAATTAATTTACAGGATGACAGAATATGCATAGTCACACTCAAAAGAATGTGAGGATTGGTTTCATTGTGTGAAAAGCACAGCACACAGTTGGGGGGAACCAATATAGATCTCCTTCTTAGTTCATCCGCAGTTTTCAGCCCCCCGTTAAGAGCAGTCCAGGAAAAAATGGCATATTTAATGGCTGAATGTTTATGCCAAACATACTTATACCAATCAACAATTGCGTCATCTTTGTAAAAATACAGAAGGAAAGACGAAAAAGCAGGATTTTCCTATCTTTCCAGTAAATACATTCTTGCATCAGGATTAATCCCCAAAAGGTTCCAAGGCATTATTCAATCCCTCAATATTAGAAAACAGAGGATGCCAGCCATCCACATCCAGAAAATCAGAAACCTTTGCATAGTGACTGAAAATAACTTGCAGATTCAAATTCGGAAAAGCATGAACCAAGGCATTACCATGAAACCAAGGGTCCCATAGTAAAGAAATTACACATTGAGGCATAAATTCAAAGCAAATATCAGGTTTAATAATCAAAGCCACCTTGCCTATTTCATTCCAGAGAGGAGAAGGCCTGCTGATCGCCGGGGTCCAGGGTGTGGCATATTTAGCATTCAAGTAGTTGAAAAGAATGGATTTTGAATTGTAAAACCTGAAAATCAGTGAGCTCATGGTGGCAAATTGAAGACCGTTTAAATCAGGAATACCCAGCCCACCATATAATTTAGGTTTGCAGGTTCTCTTCCAGGCGATAAGATGAAGCTTTTTGGCCTCGGGATCCCCAAGACAAGAATTTGGCACATATTCTACTAAGTGTTTGATACAAGATTTTGGGGATGATGGACCCTCTTATCCAATAGGCAATTGTATTGCAAACCGTATATTTAAGGAATTGAAGCCTTCCCCCCATGGATAATAATCTGGCTTTCCACCCAGCCAGGTGATTTGCGATTAAATGCATAAGAGGAAGAAAGTCAGATTTAGAGCATTTCTTAACCGAAATAGGCAATCCAAGATAAGACATCTTGAAACAATAAGAGGGCATATGAAGAGCCTCACAAACAGCCCATGGAATTAGAAATATAGCTAGAAAATTATAATCTGACTCTTCTCATGGTTCACAAAAAGACCAGAGAACTTTAGCAAAGATGTCAAGAATCTTTCTAAGAGCTGCACAATTGTTAAGAGATGCTTCCCCAAAAATTAGGAGGTCGTCCGCATAAAGTAAGTGTGAAATGTTCACGCCATGTTTATGAACCCAATGAAGTTATCCTGATTAGCGTCATTATCAATCAAACAGGAAAATGCATCCATAGCAATGCAGAAGAGATAAGGGCTGAGAGGGCAGCCTTGCCTAATGCCAGAGGATGAGTTAAAATAGCCTTCCAACGCCCCATCTATGCATATAGAAAAATGGACATCTGTAATGCAAGCCTTGACCCAATGGATAAAAGAGGAAGGGAAGCCTTTTTGTTTCATTCTGGATAAAATAAAAGCCCTATAAACAGAATCAAAAGCCTTACGAATATCCAGCTTGGCACACATTAAATTGTTTTGGCAGACTTTTTGAACTCAGAGAGGATTTCAGTAGCTAGAAGGATATTATCAGTAGCAATGCGTTTCTTGATAAAGCCAGCTTGATGTTTCCAATGATAAAAAGGCATGATTTCCTTCATTCTAGAAGCTAGAATTTTGGAAATAATCTTGTAGAAAACATTGCAAAGAGCAATGGGTCTATAGTCAGAAATGTTGGAAGCATGAGTGGATTTGGGAATCAAAGCAATGGCAGTAGCTTTAGCCATCTTAGGAAGGTACCCCTTTGAGAAAAAAGACTTCACAGCTTTGCACACCAAAGGGCCCGTAATAAGCCAAGTGGATTTATAAAACTCAAAGTTAAATCCATCCGGGCCAGGAGAAGAGTTGGAGCTCCCAAGAAAAAATGCCTCCTTAATCTCATCATCAGAAACATTAACCGTCAGCAAATGAGATTAGCAACGTGGCCCTTTAACGTTGTCCTTTTCTATTGGAGTCGGGATTCCACACTTCATATTATCTGTATGTGATGATGCTTTGTAGTAGCAATAATGTCAACATTATGTATTTAAAATAATGCTATGGACGAAAAAAATGATTGCATCATAAGTTGTCATTTACTCAAATAATAAAAAAAATTCAACATGGTTTATACTTTTACTCTTCTTTGACATATAACTACAATTTTTTCCCGAATATTTAAAGCAATAAATAAAACAAAAAAATGCAGAAAATATTTCAAATTTTTTATATAAATAAATATCAAATATTTGATTCTTTTACTAAATGTTATTTTAATGAGAAAGTTGATATAATACGTCTTAATATATTACTTTTTATTATAAATGTTTCTAATTTTATTAAATATTATATCAATATATATATATATATATATCGTATATTGTTGGTACGTCGCCAAAAATCACCTTGATCGTGCAAGAATCTAAAGGCATATTCAAGTTGGAAACTTTCAAAATTAAATTTGGGATCATCTGAAATCAAATTTCAACAAACTTATAATCGAATTGAACGTCTCGAAGAGCCGAACTCAACGACATTAAAATCAGTCAAATCTGAACGTATAGATACATTTCACTCTCAAAAATCTATAAAAAAAACCCCTCTCAACATGAAGGGGCTGTGGAGCTTGGACTTTTGGCTAGAGATTGAAGAGAACTCTGAGGCTTCAAAAACTCCTGCACCATCGTTGGTGAACCTTCGTCGAATCACTGACGGACTTCCACCTAGCGGCCACTAACAACCGCCAGACTGCCGCCTGGCAGCCGACCTTCATAACATGTCAAATACGATCATTCTGACCTCCATTGCCTGTTGACTACGATCCCCCAACCACCTTCTTCCGTTAACTCCCTCCGACTACCTTCACTCGTCGACTACTGTCCCTCAGACCTTTGTCTCCCACCAACTACAATTCCTTTGACCTTTGTCACTTGCCGGCCACCGTCGGATTTTTACTCAATCATCGTCGGAATCCGTTCAGCAGCCGACCTTCTTCGTCTATCGACTATGATCTATCGGACCACTGTCACCCGCCAACAATGGTCCTTTCGATCACTGTCACCTGCCAAATACGACTCCTTTAACCACCATTACCTGCTAACCACGATCCCTAGCTCAGACCACTGTCGCCTACTGACAATGGTCTCTTTGATCACCATCGCATGTCGACTACGGTTCCTTTAATTACCATCATATGCTTACTACGATCCCTCCAACCTCTGTCACCAGTCAATTATGGTCCATCCGACCATCGTCGCCCACTGGCTACGATCCCTCCTACTAATGTCGTCCTACGACTACGGTCCCTTCGACCACTGTCACCCGACTACAGTCATTCTAGTCGAATGAACAGTCCCACACACTCTTGATAACAACTCTGATATCACTAGATTCTTCGAACTATCAACATTTAATGTGCATTATATGATGTATATTTAATACATCAAGCTAAGGCCTTCCACACATGGAAGGACCTCATTTACAATCAACAATAAATACTATTGAAATAAATTTAACTAAGCTAGACCCCATGTTTTTTTACCTTTTTAGGACCTCATATATATATATTATTTTTCATCTTTTTTTACAGGGCATGTATTGCAATTTCAAACTCATTGAGAACAATAATATCAGTGAAATTGTCTTTTTCACATATATGTATTATGTAACAGATAGGCTGTCTGTATGGTTCCATGACTGAAGACGTTTTAACTGGGCTTCGTATCCAATCTATGGGCTGGAAGTCGACCTTTTTTAATCCCAGCCCACCCGCATTTCTTGGATGTGCGCCAACAGGCGGACCCGCATCCCTTATGCAGTACAAGAGGTGGGCAACGGGCCTTCTTGAAGTTCTCTTCGACAAGGACCACAGCCCAGTTGTGGGGACTCTCACCAAGCAACTACACTTCCGCCAGTGTCTTTGTTATATAAAGATCAGTATTTGGGCTCTCCAATCCGTCCCAGAATTGCTTTACTCTCTTCTACCTTCTTGCTGTCTAATCACTGGAACCTCATTTCTGCCCAAGGTATGCAATTCATTATTATAAATAAGCAAATTTTCTTTGCATAATTTGCTTTGCATAGATACTTATTTGATTTGTAAAACATATATTTCCCCAATACATTATACATATAATATTTAGATTTACAATAGAAATTTATGATATTATTTACTATAAAATTTAGGACAAAATAACCAAATATAGAGACAAAATTGACACTTTTGAGGTATTAAGTGTAGCGAGTCATATGGTTTTAGGTCATCATATGGATTAATTATTTTGTGTGGACGTCAAACAACATTCGGAGAATAATCAGAATGCGCCATGTCACCTCGTCGCTCGGTACTATGGACCCGTACTACTGATATGACACTTTCTGATTTATCTCCGGATAATATTTTGTGTCTGATCTCCGCACATAATAAAAATATTGAATGTCTGGCATCAAATATAAGAGCCCAAAGGTCAGATCTTTTTGCCATTTGCAGGTATCGGAGGGACAGTTTCTGCTGGCAGCAATGTTGTTCGCCGGATACAATCTATACAGCCTTGAAGAATACAAGCAGTGCGGCAAGTCTTGGCGTGAATGGTGGAACAACCAACGCATGCAACGCATAACCGCCATAACCGCCTTCCTCTTCGGCTTCCTCTCCGTCGTCTTCAAACTCCTCGGCCTCTCCGAGACCATCTTCGAGGTCACCAGAAAGGACCAGGTACACATGCCCGCCCATGCCGAGCCGGGCCGGTTCACCTTCGACGGGTCACCCATGTTTATCACCGGGACGATGCTAGTGCTCGTGCAGATTACTGCGATAGGGGTGGCGTTGGTAAGCTGGGCGGGTGGAGCGGTCGGGCCGGAGACGAATGGTCCGGGGGTGGCGGAGATGGTGTGTAGTGGGTGGGTTTTGATCACCTTCTGGCCGTTTGTGAGGGGACTATTTGGAAAGGGAAGTTACGGTATTCCATGGTCAGTGGTGATCAAAGCAGGAGTATTGGCGGTTTTGTTCCTGCAGCTTTGTAAGTCTTGAACCCAATTGGGCGGATCTACTTCTTCTGCATTTTAATTTGGATCCTGATAAAATTTGAAGTTCTGTTGCTTTCAAGTTGCAACTTAAATTTTATAAATAACCTGTTATTGATTGTATTTAATTTACGAGATTTTTTTTGTTTAAATAGCTAATATCACGTAAGCATTCGCTCATTTGTTTTTTATTTTATCCAGTGAACGTACGCTCCTCTACGTTCGGATTAAGGCAAAAAAAGCGCAATACCGAGTACCGAGTTGTACCGAGTTTTTTAAAAAAAATTCGGTATTGCGCTGTTTTGGTCTAATACCGAACTTAGAGAAGCGTGTGTTCACTGGATGTAATAAAAGTTCGCGGCTAAGAGTGTCGATAAATGATCCAATTTGTCAATCTGATTTGTACCCAATCAAAAAAATTTTGACTCTAATTGACCCGTTTAATGAACAAGTTAAGTTTGGTTGACCCGCAAATCTATTATTCGCACTAAAATGATATGTTTATTATCTTTTTTTTTAATTTTCTTACTGATAGGTCCATAACCAATCAAACTGTGGATTTTTCAAAGCAAAAAGTGTGTTCGTTTGTATGAATATTGTTGGGTTTTCTTGGAGGATTGTTGGAGAGAATTGGGAGAGGGAGGGAGAGGGATTGATTTTTTAGAAAAATCAAATTAAAACTTTTTTTTAAGTCTCCCCAAAATTTTATAGAAAATCCAAACCACCATTTATAATACTACCAAACAAGATAGAATAAAGAAATAGAATAATAAAAAATGGTCCAAAATATAACAATCTCCACCATTACTCTAATTTTATAAAGGTTAGGGAAAAAAAACAAGCTTCCCACAAAGAACAACTTTATCGGTCTTCCCCGCCTATCGGTTAAATCACTACAGGAAAAATGGCTATTACCGGCGGTTCTAACCGGCGGTTAATGGACCGCCGGTAACACCGGCGGTTAAACCGCCGTCTGTTAACGGCGGTCTGCCGGTGTTTTTAATACGTTAAACCGTCGGTATTTACGGCGGTCAAACAACCGTTGGCAAACCGCCGGATTCTAATATTCACCGGCTGTTTAGCGGCGGTAAGGAACCGCAGGTAATAGTTTCCTACGCGATTTTTTCCGGCGGTGCAAAAACCGTCGTAAAGCCGCCGGTAGACAAAAAAACCGCCGGTTAATATAGGCTAACCGCCGGATTTCGGCATTTTTCCTGTAGTTAATGCTTTTGCTCCATTTTTTCTAGTTGAAACTCTCGCGCTCGGCTACTTGCAAGAACTCCTATATGGATTCACCTGTTTCTGATTGCAACTCAGAAGCTTGCAAAGCATCCCACCATACCCATCTGGCTCCGCCCACGCCCCGCACAACACCCGTGATCTGCACGTCCAACTAAAGTCCCACACCCATGCGTCTACTAGCGCCTCACCCATTCCTTCACATGCCACCTTGAGTAGTCCGACCAATGCCTAATCCCATGCTTCGCACTCACGCGACATGATTCTACTAGCACCGCCAATTGGCTATGATACCAATTTAACCGAAAACCCACACCTCTATTTATAACACTATCAAATAAGTAAGATACTCCAAAGAGACAGAATAAGTAAAAATGGACCAAAATATAACAATCTCCGCCATTGGTCCAATTTTACAAAGGTGAGGGGCAGCCTCTGATACCAATTTATTGGGTTTTTTTGGAGAATTCTTAGAGAAAAATGAGAGAGAGAGAGAGAGAGAGGGAGAGCTGTTGACTTTGGAGAAAATCCAACTTTTTTCAATTCTACTCAAAACTTACAAAAAATCAACACGTCTATTTATAACACTATCAAACAGGTAAGATGGACCAAAGAAAGAATAATTAAAAATGGATCAAAATACAACAAATATGAGCATAAAACATCTAGTAGTCATCCCTGAGGTTCATGAATAAAGCCAAGCAATCATCTCTCCAACTACTGATTTGTATGTCTCTTCAATCATCAATGTCTCAGGAAAATGATCCGATTCTCTTCTTACCTATACAATACAAAATTACAAACAAATCATCAATTCACTTCAAAAAAACTTACATATTTTTTTTAGTAATTTAACACTTTATGAAGGAAATTTTTTCTAAATAAAAAACATTAAAATATTAATATATTGGGAATATACTTTAAGATGAACCAACGCATTTATATTTATCTGACTCTCTCTAATTATGTTTTTAAACAGCTATTATTGATTTAATAATCCATCTCTTAAAAATTATTTTAGTTATAGCGAAATGAATTCTTAATGAAATAATAAAATATAAAAAAAAATGCAGAGGGTACTTACACGTGCATGCATCATGCACATGCTTCTGGAATAATTATCAGAGGAAAAATGAGCTGAAACCACCTCCACTTTATACTTATCAAGCAGGAAGAGCATTGAAGAGAGGAACCCTGCCTTCTTCACACAACAGATACTAATAAAAGCTTCTTCACCGGCCGCATTGAGCACCACATTAGGAGAAATCCAGGTCTGGAAGCAGACTGGAAGGCGAGGAACCACAGCAGCGGTCGCCGTCGCATTCCCGCTGCTGCTGTTCTTGCCCTGATCATCAGCCATGAAAGCCACTTTGCTTTCCAACGTAGCCGTTGCTGTCGGCGAGAGATCCACCATTAGCTGACGAAGCTTCTGCTTCTGGAGATTTTGTAGCGTTTGTTCAAGCGCTTTTATGTAGCTCACTGCTCCGTCCACTATGGTGGATTTATCTACCTATAGGATTGATTGGTCATTAGAGCTTGGATTAGCAAGGAGATTATTGATTAATTATGAAAACTTTACTTGGAGATTAATACGATAAAATGTTTTTTTTATGTATAATTAAACTATGCATGGATCTATTTAGAAAGTTTAGAATCTTAATAAATTGATGTATTTTGATAAATTAGAAAGAAAAATGTTATAAGGAACTGATGAAAAATGATGTGCCATTGATGGCAATTAATGAACTAAACTAATGGTGATTTATTGCGCAAGTTATATATTTGAATGAATTTGGACCCCCATCAATTACTTTGGTTAAGAGTTAAGATCATCAATGAGTAACGGTCGATCGCCTATATTTAATTTCCTCTTTAGGATTAAAATAATAATGGACAAAGTTGAAAATAAAATATACCAATATAAATTTAAAAAAAATATTTTAATTTGAATTTATTTAAAGGCTCATTTGATTGATCTATTTAAAATATATATTTTAAAAAATGATAAATTTGATGTATCGCTCATTTGATTTGGTCATTTGGATATACTTACAAATCAATCAAGGTCTGTAAATATCTTCAAAATCTCCATAAATTATATTATTATTATTATCATATGTGTGAATATAAAAAAATAAAAATCAAGTATTATTAAAAAAGCAAATAAAAAATAACTTTGTTGATTTGTCTAATTATAAAACCAATGGTTTCCAATTTATTCTCACCATATTTTTATTATTATAAATATTTTAATGATAATTAAATCATGAAATAAAAAAGAAGGATCTTAAGAAATTACTAAATTTGTCAAATTGCTTGTTTGGATGTGAATACTAGATTTTAGGATTCGTTTGAGATGACTACAACGTTTTATAAAGTTATTTATAAAGTTATTAAAAAAAAAAACTTTACTAATATGATTGCAGAAAGCAACTTGCTAACTTAAAAAAATTTTAATGACAATGAGAAGGCGGTAGTCAAATGAGATTGTGTGGTTGATGTCTTAAAATTAAAACAACTAAAAAGCTATCACAAATAGAAAAAAAATGTTTTGTTCTTTCATTGGATGGCATACAGAGGCAAATCAAAGTACTTTTTTTATGTACGTACCGGTGTTATGTATCGGGTGATGTGACACACTTTGATTTGCCTCTGGACAATCATGTGACCACGCATAATACTTTCTCCACAAATAGACCCTTAAGCTTTTCACATTCTCCTCTATGCTATAGCAAGCTCTTGAAGACTTCAATCCACAATTTTTTTTTTTTTACAAGCACAAAATGGGCAGTAAAGATCGATATAAAAATAGTTTTCCATGAATTTAATTTTAATCTAAGGAAATCAAATGAGCCCTTATAACTAATTTATACATTGCAAGCGTCCTGATTGAGTAATTTATTATAAAGAAAATGAAGAAGCATGAAATAAACATATAGAATCAATAAAGATAGCCACCTTAGATGGAAGGTCGGGGAGGAGTGCATGAAGATTACTAAACAAGTTTCTCATCTTCTTCCTCCTCTCCCTCTCTGTACATATATGCAACTCGCGATTTGACTCATCGTAAATTCGCAGGTCCTCAATGTTTTCTCCTCCACATTTAGAGCCGAGCAGTCTCTTCCCATCGCCATTCCGCTTTCGCTTCTCGCCGACACGAAGCTTCGAACTAGTTTTCATGGCGACCTCGCCACCACCTGTGTTGTCGGAGTTGGGGAAGGCCCAAGCGGCCTTCATATGAGCCTCTCCTTCTATGGGAGACATAGCGATGAGAGATATTGAGAGATGGATTTTGTTGGAGGAGGATGAAGGAAGAGAGGAAGAGCCTATGAGTTTTAAGAAGGTTAGGGTGGAACTGGAACAGACAAAAAATATTTCCTTCTAAGAAAACAAAATTATGAGAAATTTCGTATAGATTATTATATATTTGATTATGAGAAAGCCTAAAAGCCGTTATTGGCTCTAGAAATTTAAACGGGGAGTTGCAGTCCCACCGTGATATAATCACCACTGGCTTTGAGTTTTATTACGGATATAGCCGCCAGTCTGCTGTCAGTAGAGATTAGAAAAGATGGCCTTCTCGTAAATTTAGGAGAATTTGAGGGCATAACCCATTATTTTGTTTTCTTTTTTTATTTTGAGGTAATTTAAAAACTAATTGAGATTTCTTATTAAAAACCTATGCTATATGTTTTTAGATATTTTCAGATTTTTCGTGGCCAAAGGTTTTGGGCCCCACTATGAAAAACATAGTAATTAATAATTTTTATTAATTATGATTAAATTCCCTTAATTCTTAATATAATATATATATATATATATATATATATATATATGTACATCTATTAATTATATATTAAAAATATTTAAAAAGAAATTTAATAATTAACAATGAGTTGAATTAATTTTGAAAAAAATTAATGAACTGATTATATGATAAAAATACTAAAAAAGAAATATAATAATTATAAAATTCATTTTGATGAAATTTTAATCAATTATTCTTTCTTATATTTTGTGCTCTCTATTTATTTTTGTCTTAACTTATGTATCATCTTTATCTTGTCATTTAACTTCATCTCTCACGACTCTTATTAATGGATGAAATGAATTAAGAAGTGTGATTGGGTGGCTCTCAATAAAAGCATAGTTAAAACCCTAAACTATGTTTTACTGTTTAACACCGCATTTTTATTGTGCTTTTACTATTCATAGAGACAAAATCTAACGATTCTTTGTGTTTGATTTCCGCACGTAATAATCTCAAGGATAATTATTCTTTCATGACATCACATCATACTCTTTACTTGGAAAAAAAATAAAAAATATATAATATTTTAGTTTGGTCCTACTTCAAATTTTGAATAATCTATAGTTAATCGCTTCCTTATTTTGATATTCTACGTTAAAACTATAACGTTCATAATAGGAAGCTTTCAATTGTAACAAATGAGCTGCAGTATATGCTGTTTTTTTTTTTTTTACTTAAAGCTTTAATATCGGGATTATCAATATACGTAAATCCCCGAACTAAATAAAAAATTCTACAGATTTTCTTACAAACGTATTTACTATTTGATTCCAATCTGTTCTACGAGTAAATGTTTCTTCATAAATCATATCATAACATTTACTGGCAATTAATTTTGCTAATATTTATGCATAATTTATTTTGATCTGTTGGTTGAGAGCTTTTACTATCAATTAAGAAGTCTTGAGTTTAAATCTTGTGCATATGATATGTATGAATTTAATTTAATTGACCTAAATGTCCCAAAACAAATAATTAATTTTGCTAAATAATCTGAGTAATTAATTAATATTATGCTAAGGAATTAGGGCTATCGATCAAACTAGCAAATAGGATTGTTTATCACAAACATTCAAATTTATTGTTCTACAAAATTGTTGATACTTAATTCACTTATTTTCTTTTCCTAAATTATAAATACTCTTAATGAATTTCAGCCAGCATTAAAGCATATCCAATAGAGCTTCCCTATTTTTCCATTTTGAGACTTGAGAAAAACATTTATATAAAAATCAACTAAAAATCTCTTGAAGTCTCCCATTACAAGCAAATAATGTTAGGATTCCCAATAAAAATTTGGGTGATAGAATCGACCAGGGGAGTGGGAGCAGTAACAGGAATGGTCCAACTATGATCATTGATACCGAGCATTAGGGAGATCTAGTTTTGTATTTGAAGCAGATTACAACATCAAAGTTTTAATCTAATAGCTCTCCATCTACCACTTGAGCATGTCATCAAATGCAAGGCTAATAGCAGGGAAAAGAAGATTCTTTACAACATATGGTTTTGATTCACTACAACACAACAAACTGTAAACAACTAAAAAAATGCATAGGGGGGGGCAAAAATAATAAGCTACACAACTGTCTGAGAGATCCACATTTTGTAATTCACAGAAAGAATCATTCGACAGTTATAAAAGGATAATAAAATGAAACAATAGATTAGGTGCACTTATCTAACTATGATGGCTTTGGAATTCTTCATTCTTTACTCTAGATAATAACACAGTTCTGTTCACCATTCGTTATTTTCTTTCCCCTACTAATCTCTCTTTTTCGGTCACCAAACTGCCACTTCCAGCAACCGAAGTGTTCTTCGTGAAGATTTCAGGTGATATATCCCAGTTGCTGCTTCTCCTACCCCAGCTGGAATTTCTGGCATCAGTTCTTGTTATGGGAATCTCAGTTCCAGTGAAGGGGACCTGCCTATCCAACTCGGATACAACTTCTGACTCAGAAGCGGTTCCAGGCCTCCCACTATCATTTCTACGGTCAATCTCCTCGTCAAACTCCTGAATGCTTCGCCGCTGGGAGATCTTCAGCAGGTCCCCACCAATATCAAGATCATCTTCTACTTTTGAACGATGGTAGGTTCCAAAATCATCATCAGGTTCTGCAGGACGAGCATTCGGACTCGGTTTCGGAGCCTCTTCTTGCACGAAGGCACGGAAGTCATTCCTCGAGGGCTTAACTTTGGTGCAGAATACCTCCATGAAGTTGTTCAGGCAACCCCGGTCATACACATTGCGTCTACGGTCAGTTCTGTACCGGAAATTCTCATATGTGGTCTGAAGCACAAGAAGAATATTCAAGCTTTTTCGTCAAACTAATAGGGTGAAGGTAGGAAACGCAAGAAACATACACAATTTAACACATCATATTGCCATAATCCATTCAAGTATATAAGGTATAAAGATCCTATTGGTAAGATAAACATATGAAACAATTAAAATAATTAAATGCCAAATATAACATTTTTTTTTTCAAAATATCTTTAGCCACTATTCATGGGTTTTTTATCAAAACAACATGTTCTAAAGGTTGTAGGCGGCTTTTATTATTCTTTTTTACTACCTCAAGACTAACTTCAGAAACATGTAAAAGATTGTAGGCAGCTTCTACTAATAACAAGACCGACAAGTTCCTCATTTCAGTGATTGATGAGCTACTGGATAAGTTATGTGGTGTTCACCAAGATGGATATGAAGTCGAAATACCATCATATCAGGATGCGGGAGGAGGATATTCCAAAGACTATTTTTAGGACACATGAAAGGCATTATGAGTTCTTAGTGATGTTATTTGGGATCACCAACGTCCCTGCCACCTTCCAGTCGCTCATGAAAAGGGTGTTCATTATATATCTAAAGAAGTTTGTATTGATCTTCTTTGATGATATTGGTGTATAATTTGTTTAAATTAGTTGGGGTTTTAAGTTTAAGGGCATAACCTATATACTAAGGTTTGGCTTAGTTTAGTTAAATTTACTCTAATAAAAAAAGTTCTTGACACAAGCTTAGCACTGTTTACAAGAACATTAAATAATTTCATATTGGGAGAGGTTTAAAATCCAAAAAATCATTGTAGTGCCTTGACGCATCATTCACATCTAGGCTATGATGCACCGACACTCCGCTTAAAGAGGGTATGCAGTGTCGGACACAGACACGCGTCGGACACGGCATGGACACATGTCCGACACGGCATTGGAGTGTCGCAATTTAAAAAATTAAAATTAAAATCGGACACGCGTGTCCGGTTATTAAATGAGGTATCGCTAGGTAAATGCTCGGTACCGCTTAGTACATGCTCGGTACCGCTCAGTACATGCTCAGTACTGCTAGGTATATGCTCGATACGTCTCAGTACATGCTCGGTACTGCTCAATATATGCTCGATACCGCTAGGTACATGCTCGGTACTGCTAGGTACATGCTCAGTACCACTTGGTATCTTCCCATACAAATAACTTACGAACTTTAAAAACAAGCAGAACTTCAAAATTACTTAAAATAAAATTTTCGTATATTGTTGTATTAATGTTGTCTTATTATTGTGATATTTTGATTTTACTTCATATCAATTTAATTTGATGTACTAATAAGTATGATTGGTTTATTAGCAAAATGAGCTCTGCTACTGGGGGGAGTGGATTAGGTGAAGGTTCAAAAGAGCCATCTATCCACGCCGTGTCCGTGTCCTATATTTTTAAAAATTATTATATATTATATTAAAAATTTATTATGTCGTGTCCACACTGCACCCGTGTCCTATATTTTTAAAAATTGCCGTGCCATGTCGTGTCGTGTCCGTGTCGCCATGTTCATGTCGCTGCATCATAGCATCTAGGTTGATTTTATTCGATATTGTTTATTTGTTGTGTCAATCTTAACCTGATCAAGCTGGACCAATCATTTTTTACAAAAGATAAACCACAATCAAATCAAACTCAAACATAACATAGCCACAATGATGACATATTTTCAGTTTTGTAAGATCTTTGGCTTTATCATTCTGCAAAACCTTTAATTTCAGCTTCACCAGGTGAAGAAGCTTATCAATACAAAGTAAAGAAATTGAAAAGACTGAAATCATTAATGACTTGACACAGGTAAAAGGAAGTTAATAAAATAAAGAAGATGTCATATGAAATTTTAAAAAGAGAGAGAATTTAGAGTTATTCATTTATTAACTACAAATGGTAGATTGAGAAATGTTATATTAGAAAGATGGAGAGTAGTGCATAATGAGGATAAGAACTGAAAAATAGATTCAAGTTCCTTGAAAACATATAACATAGAATAGAAAATCAACCAATAAGATGCATGAATAAAATTAAAGCAAAAAATTTTAAGGAGAAAGGACCAACGTAACTTGTCTAGAAGTTGCGCAAAACAATTTACACAAAATATAAATATTAATTAATGCAGTACTTAATAGGAATGAATGGATAATGAGAATCCAAAAAGCTGGACGAAATAGTTAGGACAAGGTAAATGATGATGATGAACCATTCAAAGACTACTTAACATGCCAAAAATTTTATTATTCAAGAAAGAGGTGAATGGTCAAAGGGACCAGGTATGCTTTTATTTGTATGGCTTTTACAAGGTTTTAAAAAAAAAAAGGTAATGGAATATCAATCTTAGGTGAACAAAAGAGTAATTAGAGGGAAGAAGGTTGTAGAGAATTTGGGAACCATGATGGCATATCAAGTAAGGATAATTGTATGTCAGAATGAACAGATGAGTGTTGGATCAATGGATTATGAAAGGCTATATCATGCAAGTCCGATACAGTTGCATCTTGTTTGCTGATAGTATACCATTTTTTTCCTTTTCAGCCTTAGAATCTTCTTGATATGTTACATAAAAGTCTTTAGAAACCTTAAAGGATTTTTTAGCCTCCACGTTTGACATACCACAACCCTGGTTGATCAAAGGAAACCAAATAATAGACCGTATGGCATAAAAATTTATTTGTTTTAGGGAAGTTTTCCTGCTTTTAAATAACCCACAAAAGGCTTCCTTCAAAACCATGGCTAAACTTCCCAGGCTTTCACTACTTGGCTATCATAAGGTGAAGGCACTTCGTCATATATTTCAAGCCTAGAATAAAATTGGTTTTCATAACGATTTTTTAAAATAAAGATCTGAACCACAAAATCAAGTAACACCAAAATCGTAATTCAACCTCTTATAAGCCCACACTATCCAGCTAAAAAGAATAAAAATACTAATGAAAAACAGAGCAATACCAACAGTGCGTCTGGAAACTGATTTGATTGAATCAATTCTAAAATTGTTAATTACATTTTCTATGCAGTTAAATAAGTATCTGGATGTTTATACCACTATGTATTGAAATAACATTATAAATACCAAGAAGTGCCTCAATCGTATAAATAGAGCCAGGTCTTGAGAAATATAAAGCTAATGACAAATTAAGTGGTTTTGGGTCAGTACAAACCAAACTTTCTATATCTTGATCAAATTTCACATTAAACATTAGAAATTTGTGGAAAATTGATGGACTAGCCGATTTGATTAGGAGGGAAGTAGGAAAGTTTTCTAATCAAGAGAGAACTATTTATGAAGGTTCTTAATCAAGGGGGAATTGTTTAGAAAAACTTTTAATTATAATTTGGAGGGAATTATTAGGGCAAGAGATCTAATTTGAATACAAAATCTAAGAGTAAATTATTTAGGGAAAGGGAGGAGGAATCAAGATGGAATTGTTTGGGAAAGTTTTAATTACAATTGGGAGGGAATTATTTAGGACAAAAGATGTAATTTGAATTCAAATATGAGAGAAAAATGGTGTTGATTTGAGAGGGAATTAGGAGAGCCTATTTAAGGCTAACAATAGGGTAATTTCAGGATTCAGTTTTGAGAGTTTTCTGAATTTAGTTTATTCTTAGGTTATTGGGCTCTAGCCGGCGGCTAGGGATTTGGGAGAGCCGGATCATCCTCTCCAATTGAAGATCCAATTGTATCTTGCATTTCTCTTTATAACTCTTTCAATAAAAATTATTTTTGGGCATTCTTTTTCCCAAATTTTCATGTTTTACCTGCTAATTTTTGTGAAAAGTGCATCCACTTCCTATCAATTTGTTATCAGAGCCTAGATTCAAGTACATATGGCGGGAAGAAAGGTAGAAATGTTGAAAACGTAGACCGGACAATTGAAATATGATTTTGTAGAAAAGATTCAAGTTTTGAAAAGCAATTTTCATCCATCCATGAGAAGATCGGTGAGAAATTTGCCATCATGGAGGAGATGATAAATAAGCTATTTGAGGTCTAAACCAAACCTACAACATCGGAGGTGAGAGCATCGTTTACCGAACAAGGAAATGAGAGAAACCCTTGTGGGCTCCGAAAATTCGGCCCTGGCCTTCGCCCGCTATGCTTTTTCTTTTTCGGGGGATTTTTAACGGAATTAAGTTCCGGGATAAATTTTGGAAGGCAGATAAGTTTGTAGATAAGACACTACCCAAAGATTTCGCCATCATTTTGTGAGGACTTTATGATCTGAGTTCTGGTTTCCTATAGGCGCAAGCCCCTATAGTTAATTACCCCTCCCGATCACGAGAGAGAACTTTCGATTAAGGCTAGTCGTCAATCAGATACGTAGAAGAGATATGTGTTATCTAACATATAGTAGCATCATGGGTTTGAGCATTGAAGAGCTTAGAAATGATTGAGAATTTGAAATTTTGATATTTAAAATTGAAAATTTCACCATCTTACACTTAAAGCGGATGATAGGGGAATGGATGATGGACCCGATCAAGATCCCATGATTCTGTCATCCCGGGCAATCATGGTCCCTGGTCTACTTAGTCATAAGAGGTAGTCGATCCAACCTGACAGAATGATCCTTGTCGACAGCCATGGGTTGCTTCATCCAAGGGGACCTTGTAAACTTTGGATGAATGCTTGTCTACGAGGACAAATTTGAATCTACCTTAGCTAACAGAGGGCTTTGTGCCATATCGATCATGTCCTATTGATTCATATCTCAAAAATTTAATGTCATTAAGGAACGTATTAGCTCTGGCCATAACCGGTATTACGTGGTGCCATTTGGTGGCAAAACCACTCGGTTCATAGGGCCCTGGGTCATAGCAATTTATCATGCGGTGCCATTTGGCGGCAAAAACGCCGGTCAGAGGACACGTACCATGTTCATACTGGCAGGAGATTGTTTGAGAATGGATCCTAATGATATTTTTTACTAAGAATTTGGCTCTATGTGAGCTGAAGTAATTTTAATATTTGTCCACCCGACAAACTGTTGTGGAGGGTGGATGAATTTTGCTTTAAGTGTTTGAAATGGAATTTAAATTTTTAAATATCTTTGGATTTTGGAATTTTGATATGTTTGGATTTTCGGTTATTTGAATGATATTTGAAAATATTTGTGAACCCCTCCCGTTGAGATTTTCATTCAACATAGTCATCATCGGGGTGACTTTGAGGTCATTTTCATTTGTGGATGAACCTTGTCAACTTTATTGAGCCATCGATAGAGGATCGGATTTCGTAGGCTTTATGCCTTTTTTTTGTGAATTTTTTGTATTGAAGGCCTTGAAGGCCTAATATAAATGTATAAAAAAAATATCCCGATCGGCCTCGTGACCGTATATTTATTTAATGGTTCAAGCCGTGTCGACTTCTACCTACTTGCATAGAATGATCGGGCTCGAACTTGGGTTTATTACTCATCCGCGCAGCATGGGGTGACTTTGAGGTCATTTTCATTTGTGGATGAACCTTGTCAACTTTATTGAGCCATCGATAGAGGATCGAATTTCGTAGGCTTTATGTCTTTTTTTGTAAATTTTTTGTATTGAAGGCCTTGAAGGCCTAATATAAATGTATAAAAAAAATATCCCGATCGGCCTCGTGACCGTATATTTATTTAATGGTTCAAGCCGTGTCGACTTCTACCTACTTGCATAGAATGATCGGGCTCGAACTGGGTTTATTTACTCATCCGCGCAGCATTCCTAGACGTCACGTGCGTTCCTACAACACGCTCGTCGGGGCCGATGCGGGTATTTGGGGGCATTTTACAGTTATTTGCTGAACCTTGTCGACTCCTATTTACCTGCTTAGAAGGATCATGTCAAATTTATTGACCCGCGCAGCATCCCTGGACGTCACGTGTTCCTACAACACACTCGTCGAGGCCCATGCATGTGAATGATTTTATCGATGAATCTTTCTTATAAAGGGTCTTAAAGGCCTAATATGAATGTATAAAATAAATATCCCAGTCAACCTCATGACCGCATATTTATTTAATGGTTCCAACCATGTCGAGAAGGATAAGGTTCGAACTTAGATTCATCATTTAGCCCGCGCAGCATCCCTAGACGTCACGTGTGTACCAATAACACGCTCGCCAGGGCACATATGCGTGTTTGGGATTGCATTTACCCCTTGTGTACCTATTTATGTACAAACTATGGTGCATGTGCGAGTGTATTTTGGACATTTGATAGATCTTCTTTCTGCTACGATAACTTTTAGAGATTCATATTTTTGTTTACTGCATCTCATCTGCCTCCATTTACAAATGATTGATGTATTTAACTGTCATTGGATGGAGTTGATTACAGGGATACTATCATGTTCTTTGCTACAACAACTTGTAGGTGCTTTACATTTACATTTACTACTATCACTTGTAGATGAACAATATTTATGGTAGTTCTTTTGCGTTGTGCCTCTTTTATGATGTTCATCGGTTACTGCTTGTAGGCACATTGTGCGTTGCTCAGTGTTGGCCCCAAAATACTACAATGATCACTTCCTTTATGTTTGTAGTCGATATGAATGCATGCTTACCACAATATTGTCACAGGTGGTATGGATAATCATTATAGGCTTCTATGCTTATCATGCCCATCGCAGAGACATTGCTAGATCTCCAATTTTGTTCATGAGCATACCACTGCACTACTCGTGGATGAATTGTTTCATGCATTTGAGAATATTGACCTCATTTTACATTTGCATATTGTAAGTGCGGTCCAACATTTCACAGTTCAACTCACAGTTCTTATTCCTTATCATTCAAGTTCCAAGTTCAAACTTCTTATGCTTATTAACGTTCACTCAAATAATACAGAGCTTTAATCAATATTTGTATTCCAATCAATGTGACGATCCATTGATATCTTACTTGTTGCATGTCTCCTTTGTTGATGTTTGACATTCCTTGGTGAATGATTTTATACATGACTAGACTCTTATAATGGCTTGTAAGAGTTCTGCATTTCAAACATTTCACAATTGCTTGCGAATGACATGTTGTATGCATATATATGTACATGGGAAACTGGTCGTCATTGTGATGTGTTCATTGTTGTTGATTGTAGAGATTATTGAATTTCTCTCTCATGACTTATGTGAACGTTAGATGTCAATTTCCATCTTTTGTAGTCAGCTTGTAGTATGTTCACAATCAAATTATATATCCCAAGTAGTTATTTGTAAATGATCGTATCAAGTACATTACAAATCTTCTCGCATCATGCCATTACTTGTGAGTGAAATGGAGAAATTCTAGTTGCCATGAGTCATTATTACAAATGCCCATAAATGTTCATTTGAGCTCTTTGATTTTTTTTTTTACTTAGCATTCCATATCTCCGATTCTCCACATACGTTTATTGATTCAAAGCTTGGTTCAATGTTTGCAAGTCTCTTGCCATCATTATATGAATTCAAACCGGGACATTTGTACAGTTTATTTTAAATTCAATTATTGTCCTTCGTATTTGCTCGAATTCAAGTCCAAGTCTAAAGTTCCTTACTGTCCAAATAAGTCCCATGTTGTCCAAATTTTGTTCAAGTCCTTGTAGTCCAACTCAAGTCTTTGCTTGAGTTCAAATGTTCAAGTTCCACTCCAAATTGTTCAGTTCAAATTCATTATGCAAGTCCAAATCTTGCAAATTCAAGTTCTTGTAGTCTTTGTTGAGTTTAAGTCCAAGCAATCTTTTTTTTAAGTTTAAGTTTACTCAAGTAATTTTAGTCCAATCAAGTTGAAATCCGAGTTCATTTTTTTTGTTCAAGTCCTTGTTTGCTTCGGTTTGAATTTCGACAACCTCCCGGCATCTCCCTCGTTTAGGAGAAAAACTAAGAGGCAACCTTCCCCTCGTCGCTACTTGAGCGCTTCAGCTAGGTGTTAAATGACACAACGGTTGTATTTTTTTTAATCCCCGCCCGCTACATGAGCGTTTAAGGGTCTTTAGGTTCGTATTTAAAAGAGCACAATTTTCTTTCCCCCCTCTACACTACATGAGCATTTGGAGGTACTTATTTTTTTCGCCCCCCTCGTGCTACATGGGCACTCCGGGGATTACCCATCTCGTCGCAAGCGCCGCACAGGCTTCCCTTCCTACTATGCTACGTGAGTGCGTATGGGATTTGCCGGCTCGTCGCAAGCCTCGAGAGCAGGATTTTTGAGTTAAGAATTTTATACCTTTGCAAGTGTGGCGGGGTGACGGCGAAGTGGACAAAATCACTTTTTTTTTAAAACCTCTCCTTTCTTTTTTTTTTTTACAAACACACAAAATATATATTTAGGAAAAGTAATAAAGATATTAATGCTAATACTAATGATATTAATAATAATAATTAAATAATAATTATAAGTAATAATAAAAATAAAGCAAAATAAAATCACATGTATACCTAATAACTAAGGGGTCGGATGGAGGCTGGAATCGAAGAGGGCAACAATGGTTTGAGCTGCGATTTTGAGGCTTAGTGGGGTCGAATAGAGGGAGGAGGAGGCTTGCGACTAGATTCAAACAACGAGAAGGGAAAGGAGCTTGGACGGGTTCGGCCTGAGGGATTCGGCTGCAGGTAGAGGAAGAGGTTGATTGGCATCAGGGCTAGAGTAGGTCTTCGGCTTGGCAAGGTAAGAGGCGAATATGTAGGAACTCTCTCTCTCTCTCTCTCTCTCTTTCTCTCTCTCTCTCTCTCTCTCTCTCTCGATCGAATGGATCGTGTATGGCTAGAACAGAGGGGGCGACGAAATTTGGCCTGGGTTTGCGGCTTCCTACAGTTGGATCGAGTGGGGGATGGGTCGAATGATTGCAGGGGTTCGAAGGATTAGAGGAATGGGAAGAAAGGTCCGGTTGCAATGTTTAAAATTGCGTAATCGAGTATTGAGGCATTTTTCGTTCGTGAGGCAAGACGTAATAAGCCTCCAGGAGTTTTGAGGCGTAAGCTTCAAAATCAAAAAATTACATAAACATAAAATGGTAAATTTGGTATATTAGTATATACCAAATTTATATGAAGTGAAATCAAAATATCCCAATAATAAGACAACATGAATACAACAATATACCGGTATGCTGGGGGTCCAGTGGGCGCTGCCCCCTGGCGAGATTCGACCTGATTTTGAAGTTATGCTTGTTTTTAAAGTTCGTAAGTTGTTTGTATGGAAAGATACCGAGCATGTACTGAGCGGTACTGAGCATATACCTACCGGTACCGAGTATGTACCTAGCGATATCGAGCATGTACTAAGAGGTACCGAGCATGTACCTAACGATACCGAGCATGTACTGCATGGTACTGAGCATGTACATTAGCTTTTTTTTAAAAAAATAATTTAGAGGCGAATGCCTCTCAACCGTGAGGCGAGGTGCGCCTCAGTAAACTTGAGGCGTACGCCTCATATCCTGAACTCGTTGCGTGGGCTTTGAGGTTTAAAGGGCCTAAATTGCGCTAAGGCACGCCTCTCATTGCGCAATTTTAAACCTTGTCCGGTTGTAGTGAAGGAGGCGGCTAAAGCTTCGGACAAGAGTTCCGATCGGAGAAGAGGTTACTGGAGTGGGAAGGTTTCGCGTGGAAAGAGCAGCCGAAGGCTCCATTTGCTCTGGTATTTAACGACGATCGCGAGGTCCGATCGAGGTAAGTCGCAGGATTTGCGCAGGAGTCGCGGAGATGAGATGCAAACGGCTCCATTTTGTACGAGGTAAGCGGGATTTCCTGCAGGTTTCCTGGAATTTGGGTTGAAATTTGAGCTGGGTTTTTGCTTCATACCCAATAGTCAACAACCCTATATAGGGATAATGAGGGAGACTCAAGAAGTGGAAATTTTGGGGGAAGAATAAGAGATGTCATCTTTGGAACCACTTCCAAGGAGAGGAAAGGGTGAAGGAGTAAGATTTTTGGTAGAGCTGAAAAGTTTGAAAGTAAAAGAAGATGGGAAGAAAATAGAAGCACTAGACATAATTCATCCACTCAAACATGAATATCAAGAGGTGTTCCAACCACTTGAGGGGTTGCTTCCTCCACGGGAACACATGCATGCTATCATTTGGAAAGACAGAGTCTCACATATCAGTGTTCATCTGTACCATTCTCCCCAACTCCAAAAAGATGAGATGGAGAGTTGATCAGGGAGATACTGGAGGCAGGGATCATTCGACTTAGTGACAGTCCTTTTTTCAGTCTAGTGCTATTAGTCTAGTACTTCAACAACAGTTTCCTTCGTTCCACCTTGAGGACAATGTGACACTTTAGGAGGGGGAGTATGATAGACTGGCCGATTTAATTGGAAGGGAATTCAGAAGTTTTCAAATCAAGAGAGAACTACTTAGAAATGTTCTTAACCAAAGGGAAATTGTTTAGGAAAATTTTTAATTGTAATTGAGTGTGAATTATTTAGGGCAAAAGATCTAATTTGAATTAAAAATCTAAGAGGAAATTATTTAGGAGAAGGGAGGAGGAATCAAGGGGGAATTATTTAAGAAAATTTTAATTACAATTAGGAGGAAATTATTTAATGCAAGAAATCTAATTTGAATTCAAATATGAGAGGGAATTATTTAGAAAAAGTGGATTGATTTGAGAGAGTTAGGGGAGCCTATTTAGGCTAACAATAGGGTGATTTTAGATTATGTTTTTAGTTTGCTAAAATTAGAATTTCTTAGTTTATGAGGGCTCTAGCCGCCGGCTAGGGATTTGGGAGAGCCGGATCTTCCTCTCCAATTGAAGATCCAATTGTACCTTGCTATTTTCATTCATATATCTTGCAATTACAAAATTTTTTTATGAGTTCTTAATTTCTTAATATCGTTCATTAATTTTGAGAAAATTGTATCAACTTCCTATAAAAAATGCACAAAACTGATATAGACTGAGGCTTATATATACTAACAGGGCTAGATAGAGAAAGTAAGACTTACCTGGTTGGTACTAATGAGGTACAAATGAAATCCAGTAAGACCACCGACAAACCACAAAGAAACAAAGCAGTATATCATAAGAACCACTGACGCCGGCGAGTGTTTCATTGCCTTCCATACTGTTGGGTAGTCTCCATCCATGAGAAACTTAATGTACAATGCACACATGGCAAATACATAGATGCATAGAAGAGCTGATGAGGACACAAAAAGGAAAAAATAGCGGTAGTTTCTCTGCAAAAAAAAGGGTAAGCATATTTAATGGTGATGAAAAACTTGATGAGCATATTGAAAATTTGAGAATTTGCAAATGTATAACACAGCAGAAACAATACTATGAAATATTTCGAGATAAAAAAATAAAGCATGGGGTGAGAAATAGTAAACAGAAGATGTCAAATTCACAAGACCCAAAAAAAAAATGTAAAGATAGTGCAATCCATTCCTATCATGTTATTGTGCTCTCTCTCTCTCTCTCTCTCTCTCCTAATCACATGAAGATGATGATAGCGTTCCAGGTTACAATAGAACTCTTCAGCAATCTGCATGCTGAAGTCACATCAGACAATATCAATCAATAGAAATCTGTACCTATAATGCCTGAGTGTTTTTTTTTTTTTCCCAGCACAAGCAAACCTTAAAATATAAACAATCTACAATATAGAAGAAAGCTGGCAACAAGGAAAAACACAGACCAGATGGGTGAATATGCCAAGTATGCATACAACAGCCAACAAAATGACAAAAGCTTAGATGAATATAGTCTATCATATTCTGGTTCTTATAAGGGCTAAAGTAAGCAAAGAAAAATTACCAAACCAATGCACTGCCCAACCCAAGGGCAGTGATGATCGAATCGCTCCACACAATTATTGCAGATTGAACAATGTGAACAACGTGGTGGACGATAGAGCATGCAGGTATCACAGTATTTGACCTTCACAGGCATGCCATTAACCATCACCTCTTTTGTACGAGGAAACTGTAGGCTTGGTGTATGCCTTCCACTGGAATCAATCCTATTTGAAGCATCATAGGAGAATTCTTCCTCTGGAGGATGGGATGCACGTGGAATAATGCCAGGATCTCGAGCTGAAGTAAGCATTTGCAGCACGAGTACCTAAAAAAATTTGATTGCAAGCTGTTAACGACAGAAAACATAGAAAGCCTTGCAGATGTGTTCTAGGAATGCCATTTGATAAGAAATCGAATTCTCATCCAAATTATCAAAATCTTACAACTATTGGGATGCTTTATATTACTATCCCTCAAAAAAAGAGCTGCCAAGAAACATATAAAGTTTTGTATATGCATTAACAACTACTTTAAAGAGTAGGACTAAAATTAGATAAGCAATCACACTCCCATCCACATAATCCAAATTGTATAGCTATTGGGGGGCCAGATCTCACCCTCCCTCATGTTACCAAAAAAATTGGCAAAGCCTTATAAATTAATGGACATCTAATTTGAAAGGTGCAAATATTGGTAGATAAGCACTTGCATTCTCATCCAAATACTCCCAATATCATATAGCTATTGGGATTGCTCCCTCATAAAAAATTGATAGCATGCTGTTAAACAAAAACAAATTACAAGCTTTACATATATTAACAACTGATTTAAAAACTAGGAATATTACCAGTCAGAAAAGTAATTGCACTTATTGAAATAATCCTAACTTCACTCCTCACATGCATGAACATGACACAACCCAACCTGTGAGTGATGCCGGAAGAAGGGAAGGGCTACACTCCCCAAATACCCACACATATGACCCAGCCTAACCCTTGTATGTGACCCTGTAAGAAACTAAGTACCATCAACAGTTTAAGACTCAATGCCATGAGATAATTAAGCTATTTTATCCTTTAGTCTCAAAGGTGTTCATTTACAATATTGTTGAATCAAATGCCATGACTATTTAATTCAAAAAAAATGTGTGTAATGTCTTGCCATATTACATTTTGATCTAGCAACTTTTCACCAAATCTTTTCACATAAATCTTATTTATTAGCCTTATCAAAGCTTTTTTTCAATCTAGTTACACATGCTTCAACATCTAAGCATTTTACTTTTTTTTTAAAGATCTTATCTTCAGTAGGCAGTTCTTACACTCTCTATAATATAATCATTTCTTATCCTAAACATTTTAATTTTATCATAGATTTGTTCACATTTAATTTCATTATGATGATTTCTTTATCTCCCAATATTCATATCCCTATAAAATAGTCCATCTAATTGCAATTTCTAAATTCTAAACTTAAATCTCCATGATATTCACTCATAGTACTATAATCCTAAAAAATTTCAAACAACCAATTTTAACTCTAAAAGTTATGTGAATTATAATAATATTGATTTTTTACATCTACTATATCATATATTTGATCCTTTTTTCCTACCATTCTTAAGCCCTTTATTTATTAAAGGTCACTGCATTATTCCAGACAGTCACTTCAAAGAAAAAACTATCAAATTATGTTATGTGCAAATAACGTATAACAAGATACCTATTATTGAACATCTTCTGCATTGTTTCATAACTAGAAAATGATAATTTGGTAAATGCATGAACAAAAAATACAAAAGGATACAAACAAAATAGGGATTTTTACATACATAACACTTTAAACTATTATAAATACATATTCAACACTCAAACTATTATATTTACTAATATACCATCTAAAATTCTTCTTTTAATCAATTCTAACATTTCGTTTAAATTCAGAAATCTCTATCCGCCTCCATTGTCTTACGTTCGTTCGCGCGAACAAGTGTCTTCTTCCCCGTCCAAACCCGCCTTCTCCATGGCACGCGGTCATGCGCGAAATCTTTTCAGTGGCGACGAAATAACAGAGTGTGAGATAGATATGGTTGTAGAACAATTTAACAGGTTATTTTATTGGAATTGTCCTCTCACACTTTGTCTGATCCCTTTCTCTTCTCCAGCTTGCGATGCTATCTCTTCTCCTCCCTCTGGTTTTTCTTCTTGGCATTTTGTATTGTATAAAGCGGGTGAGTGGATCTGATGTCTTCTCCAAGCAAGCAGAGGGAGATGACTTCATAAAACAGTGAATCTCTTAAATCTATTTCGCTTTTTCACTGATCATAATAATATTTTTTGTAAAGTCGGCTGTAAAATTTCTAAAAGGAATTTCCAGCAAAGAATTTGTGTTGGCATTAGGAATTCAGTTATATGAATGATAATTTATCATTCTTCATAAATTTTAGTTATTTTGTGTGAATTTTTTTTATAGAAATTCTGCTCAGATTTCTTCCCTGGCCTACTTCTGCAGTTTAGGAAAAAGAGCAGCTTACTCTTAAGATTAGGAATGAAGACGAGATGACGGCGACAAGCTAGAGCCAGCCGATGGGGCCAAGGACCGGAGCCACGGCTGCGTCAGAGGGATTGGAATTGAAGTATATGAGCTTCTTGGCTTCAGCGTCATCGTCTGCAGCCGGTGACGGACGTTGTTGTTCCCTTGTAACAAAGGCCATGACTTGGAGCTAGGGGAAGTTGGTGGATGGTTGGCGTTTTAACGATACTGAGATTCTCCAACTCTAGGTTGCTGCTCGAGCTCACAGTGGAACGGGGAGACAGTCGCTGATAGTATTTTTGATGGGGGTTGTCACGGAGTGTTAGAACATATGAAAAAGTGAATTTAGGTGGTATATTAGTAAATATAGAAGTTTAGATGTTGAATATGTATTTATAATAGTTTGAAGTGTTATGTATGTAAAAATCCAGCAAAATAATGATACTTGATATAATCTATCATTATACAAATTATTTTTGCCACTCCGCAGCTAGTGCTACATTTCTTCATTATTTCTAATGCTAGTTAATAAAATTTGAAAGTTCGAATTCGTTGGGAATGCAATTCATGTGTTCGATGATGTTTTATTATGTCTCCTAGTTCATTTCGTGAGCAAAACATGCCTAAGATATCAATCCTATTGAGAACAAATTGAATTCTCAAATATTTTGATGTCCTCATTAACTTTGATTAACTACTACACTATAGCTTTCAATCAACATCATAAATCATCGAGGGTATATCTTTCAAGTTTTCCTATTCTAAAGATTACATAGCTTCTTCGTATACAATTTCCTTCATAAATTTTTTTCTATGTAAATTCAGGCAGTATCCCTCCATTATTCTTCCTAAAGTGATGTTGAGGCTTTTGATCATGGATGACTTGATTGTCCCTATTATGCCACAGTCCCAAGAGTTGATGCAAAGATTTCTACCATTGTGTGTTATAATCTTGGAACTTCATGTCCTATATTTGCTAATTGTTGCAATCCTGAATATCTTCACCATTGCCAATCTGCTATAGCCTTGAGAATTATTTTGGAAAGCTTTTGTTGCCACGGTCACATAAATTGACATGGAAAACCATTGATTACGGCAAATCGGTATATTTAGCTTCTTGTATTTTTCTTCGTATGGATATATGTATGTATAAGAAATTATGAACATAAAAGTCATTCTTACCACTTATATATTAGGAGAAGTGAAACCCACTTGATGTCTTATGGATAAAATTGTCAGATAGTTTGATGCTTTTGATCTTCTTGGAAAGGGATGAAAAAACTCTAGATTTAATGAAGAAGAATATACAAATTAAGGATTCTATAACTTTCAAGATGTGAGGCCGAAAAAAGTTTAAACAATATCAATATTGGGCACTTTATAGTGATATAGATGAGTATACTAAGTATTATTTTTGGGTAAAGAAAACTTAATGAGATAGAACACTCATTTGAAATACAAAAGGGGATATTCAATTCTGCTACATTATAGTTGTTATATTGCACTTTGTTGTATAAAAGTTACCGTGTATTATGTTATAGTTGTTGTGATTACCATCTATTGCATCAAAGTTATAGTTTGTTTGGATAGGGTTTGAACTTTGTTCGAATTTATTTAAACAGGGTTCAAACATTATTTGAATCTTAATCAAACCTTGTTTGAACAAGATTAGATAAAAAGCCTTATGTAATAGATGAGTTTCAAAGAGCTCGATTCTTTTGGAGTTTCACAGAAACGTTTACCATCACAATTATAATATAAAATAGAACTAATCATTATTATAGCGCATACTTCATGAATTAACAACACTTAAATATATTATAAAAAACAATCAAAAATATTATATTAAAATGTAACTACATTATTAAAAAAAATTACTTGGCAGATCATTACAAACTCAAAAGTCAGCCTTTTACGCCAAATACAAATATATCAAACAATATTACAACAATGATAAAGCATTGGTTGAAATCTAATCTGATGACCGCAAACCCTATTAAACAACCGAATACTTAGTGTTCAAATTTGTTGTTATGTAAGCATGAATGTAGTCACCACCCCTTTTAACGTCAACAGTCCTAGCTATAATATGAAGGAGATAAAAGGAGAATTATAGGTTAAAAGATGAAAGCACAAAAGAATTAGTTCAATCCAGATTTGAATGAGGTCTAAATGTCATTTAAATATGTTTGGGTTCAAACCTTCTTCTATACTCCAAATGTAGTTTCATATCTAATGGTCGAAACTTAGGTTTGAAATAAATATTTGTTATTTGTTTAAACAATGAACAAACATTGAATACAGCATTTGAACCATGTTTGTTTTCAAATTGAGGGTTCTCCTTTTGCCTCATTATTACCTCAGATCAATAACTACAACCAGAATTATATAACTAAAAAAATATAAATACTAAACTCTATTCGTTTGAAGCAGTTGTAGGAAAGATTTATGGAAGGCTAAGAAAGCCATTGCTTCATTGAATATTAAGTATTGAAATAAAATTTAATTGTCCAAAATTTATGTGTTGGTTTGATGCATATTCTTTAAGTGTGTCGTAAATATTGACAACTAATTTCGAGGGCAAGTCTCCTTGTGAGGCCTGGATTTTACTTTTGCATAATTTATATTCTTGCATTTGCTATTAATATTAATTTATTTAATGGTAGGCGTGTGTGCAAGATTGATATTTTGTCAAATGTAATGCATTAGGTTTCTTTTTGTAGAACGAATCTTTATCATTGCTGGAATTTTATAGTTTTTTCATAATTTTTTTAGAATTTCAAATTTTGAAAATTATTTAATTATTATTTTGTATTGAAGTGTAGTTGTTGTTTTTACATCAAAAGAGACTAATTTTTCCTGAACTGAAGAAATGTTAATCCATTAATTGTGATTTTTATGAATTCTCAGTATGCATGTCGTCCTAGGTGCAATAACAAACATTAGATCTTAATCATCCGATGTAAAATTAGTATCAAATCTTAGATCTTAATCATGACAATTAAAGAAGGGCAAAATAGACAAGTTAATAAAAATATGCAACTTAAACAAAATTGGGTAAGTCATAGTGCAAAATGAACACAATAACTATAATGATGATTTAAATTATATTCCTACATTCTATGTGCGTAAAATCTTGAGGAATTTTCAAAGATTGATAATTTGAAAGACTTTTTTTAATATTATTTATTATTTGATTTTGAAGAAAATTGAACATGTTAAATCAAAACTAGAAAAATGGGCCCAATTATTTTGGCAAAGTATTGCATGTGAAACTACACCTACATGACCTAACTTAAAGCATAAACTTACACGAGTAATCTGTCATTTGACAAGTATAGGGATTAAATATTTGAAAACCTTGAACATTTTAAGCAAGGTAAATATGGTGTGAGTGCCTATAATCATACGTTTACCCGTTCTTTTTCTTTGACATTTTGAGTGAATTGAATCGCAAACTCACGCACAAACCCTTACACATAAGGTCTCAAACCCAAAACCTCGTTGTGAAAGTCAAAGCTCCCAACCACTAGGCTAAAGTGGGCTTCATGTAAGTTTACAAATCTGGTAATTAAAATCAATTTACCTTGAGTTTACAATATCCCATTCCATTGGTTCCACTCCATAACCAAAGACAAATGGTGTGTATTGTGAAGGGAGACGAACAAATTTCGTCGCAAGAGAGTTGTATCAATTCCATCACTTATGTCGAGCAAGACAAAAAAGGGATTGCTCCGTCGCTTAGTGTTGCAGGAGACAAAAGTGGCTTCATTCCTTTAAATTAGCGCGTGATTAAGCGAGAAAGAGATGCAGATCGAAGCTAGGTGAGCGCTTGACTGAGGGAGGCAATTTTTGTTCGTTGCTATCCAATGTGAGTGAGTCAACAAGGGTGACGACCAGTCAAGAGGAAGGAGTGCGCCAGCTAGAGCAAGAGAGTACGAATGGTGTCAGACGATTGAAGAAGGGGAAGGTTAGATATTATAAGAAATCTATTTATTATTTATTTAAGAAAATTTTAAGTTATTTTTTTAATTGATATTGAATTCTTTTAGAAAGGAGAGAGTAGAAAAATGAATTGATTATTTTATGAGACGAGTGAAGTGATAGAAACTAATTAATTATGAGATATTAAAATTTTAAATGAAAGAATAAATGAAGAAGAATATTCAGTTTCAAAATAGAATTTTATTTTTTCCATAAAATTATTTAACATGACTCAAAATTGTCATATTTATAGATAGAAGAAATAACAAATAATAAAAAAAAAAATTGTTTCGAAACTAGCAAATAAGTAACAAACTATGAAAAATTGATAACAATTTGCAAACCGATTGTAAACGAATTTAATGAAATTATTAGAATAATCCTAATAAAATAATAAATTTAGAGGTGGGTTGCTCTATGCAGTAACAAGCAACATTAGTGCATGCAAACGAATTTAGATAAAATCAAAGCAAAGAAGCAGGCATGCTTTTTTAACATATTTACTAAAGCGGGATCTTGATATTAGATGTTAAACAAAATGATTTATGTAACAAAACAATTTACGGTAGCATCCAAAAAGTAGAAAGATAACTCATAACAAAAGAAACATCTAAGTAGCTTTATGACTGTTAAAAGTTTAAAACACTTACATAGATGGTAAAAGCTATTGCAACGACCAAGATAGCATATCCGGCATTATAAGTAGGAAACTTGTGGAGAAGATGTCTTGCAACAAAGACACAAAATATCACAACAGGTATAACTACTAGTGAGATGGTAATGATTAGCGACCATGCATCAGGTCCAAATATCAATCTCCCATCAAAGATGAACCTCTGAAGATGATGAAAAGAGAAACAGTTACTCTTGTTCATTGCAAAGGTTAGAAAAAATTGAAGCGTTAGTTTTACAAGGAAAAACTTGTAGATAAGTTCAAAACTGCAGAAACTATCTAAAATGTCAAGAGATACCAATCTTTTACAATAACTTCAAATACATGCATGACTTTGCACAGCATGGAGGTATGATGTGCTAACACATTTAAAACAATAATCTTACTAGTTATAAAAGCATAAATGAGATAAAATCAAACTCTTCATGCTTAAGGCCAGAACCTCAGAAATTGGAAAGATAAATCTAAATAAAGATACCAATAATGTTACTGAAAAATACATCTTTCATCTAACCAGAGCTATGAACATTAAGGTAGAGAATATCCTTAATCATGGTGATATACAACAGAGATTAAATAACTATTAATATTTTCTTATTTCAATGTTGTCCTATTATATCCTTAATCATGGTGATATACAAGTGTGATAAATTAATTTGATCTCCTTATAAAAGAAAGGTACATAATAATTTGGGTTTTCTAAATGTTCATGTATAAGTGATGTACTTTCAATATATTATGAGATGATGTCGAATCCAATTGTAAAAGTTTCTAATTTGATGGTTAGCTCTATATGTGTGATAAGTTTTTGGTTTCCAAAATATCATGGACAACAACTTTCCATCTACAGCAATCCAATAATTTATGGATAGTAGCTTTCCATCTACAGCAAGCCGTAGACAATAACATTTCTTTTTTATTGCGTAGTTAATTTTATATTATAAAATTAAAGATTGATTTTTATATTTGTTTATTTTCTTGATAATTATTTCTCTACTTATTTCTGTAGAGCTTCCAATCTTATTTTTAGACACAAGGAGTGAATAAAGGTCAATCATATGATCTCTCATGTTTCACTCTCCTCTCTTCGCAATCTAATTTTCAAAATGGTATCAAAAGCATTAAAATTTTACAAATTGTGAAGGCGAAGATCCTTCAATATGAAGTCTCTCTTCTATACAAAGAGTCATTCACCATCTTTGAAAGCTAATCTTTGTTCGACAAAAGTAGCAAAAACATATGTGAAAGATCCTTTTGAAAGAAGATGGTGGCAATTATTATGAAGAAGATGGTGGTAATTACCATAAAGAAGCCAGTGATTAAGAAGCCAGCAACTCTGATGTTGGAAATCAACTTCAAAATGAAAAACTCATTCAAAATATGGAACATCCATATTGAAAAGTTGGATTGAAAAATTCTAAAGAGAACCAGCAACATAGAAAAATCATTCTCCCTTATTTCCGAACATTATCGGAATAAACTTGCTTGTTAAAAAAACTATCATATGCCTTCATTGAAAACAAGAAGAAAACTACTAAAATTGTGGGAGCTTCAGGTCATATGATAGGAGTAAAAACACCTATAATTACAGCCCATGCCATGAAAATTATAATCCTCGGATTACAGATGGATCACTACAAAAGTAATTGCAATGGATTCTATCATTCTCTTACAAAAAAATTTGATACTTGACTATATGCTTCTACTATCTCACCCAAATTGTAATTTATTGTCAATCAACAAACTCATTTGACATAAAAATTGCAATGTTTATTTATCATCTAATCTTTGTAGCTCTCAAAACTTTTAGGATGATTTGGAATGCAGAAATGTGTTCATGACTCTACCTTCAAAAGAACAATTCCTCAAGTCATGAGCTACAATGAGTTGTATATCCGCAAAACCTCAACTTCAATTCTAAACACTTTGCATAACGATAGTGATATATTACTTTGACATCATCACCATGGACACCCAAACTTATCTTGAAAAACTAAATCCTTTTATATTCACAAACTAAAATTTAAATAAGTTTCTATGCGAAATTTGTTATCTGGCTAAACAGACTCATAGTTATGATCCCAATCAAACTTGAAAATCTAACCTTTTGCTTTAGTCAAAATTTGATGTATGGGGGCTATCTCTAGTTAAAAATATATCTGGAGCTAGATAATTTATTTCTTTCATAGATGATGCTTGTCTTACTTGAGATTGTTGACCTCATTTTTTAATAAGGTTAACAAAACTTCAAGTATTTAGCTTTAGCTCATAGGATCCTTTCTTTAATATAGAGACTTCCCAATAGGACCCTCTTAGATGAATTCCTAATGACTTAGATTATTGAGCTCTAGAAAACCCAAATCCTTAAGAGTACTTCATGTTGGACTCTTGAGACCCATGGACTAGGTCAATCCTAATGTGCCTAGTCTTTCTTTGTTTTGTTGACCTCATTTTTTAATGAGGTTAATAAAACCATCAAGTACTTAGCCTTAGCTCATAAAAACCTTTCCTTAATATAGAGCCTTTCTAATAGGACCCTCTTAGATGGATTCCTAATGACTTAGCATTAGTGAGCTCTAGAAAACCCAAATTTGTAGGGTACTTCATACCCCATGCTAGACCCTTCAGACCCATGAACTAGATCAATCCTAGTATCACTTAGGTGGTGCCCAGGACCCTTCCTAAGTTCATTAGAAGCTTGCCCAACATTATCCAAACCCATTTGTAATAGTTTGAAGTCAAATTCAAGACTCAAAACCCAAAAGAAACCCTAGGTAGGCCCTTGGGTTTAATTGGATCCCCTAGATAAGTAGCGGACCCTACCAAAACCCTATAATTCCTACAATAACCAATCTATCCTAATAAGCCCTATGGCACCTACCATAGAACCTACCCTACGTGGCCCATGACCCTAGGATCTACCCTAGAAACACTTTAATTGCTCTTGGACCCACCCCATAGGTCAAGGGGTCTTGGTCAACCCATTTGACTCATGGTCAAAGTGACTTTGACCAAAGTCACCTCTTAACCTTAAAATGCCTATATTTAAACCTAAGCAACCAATTCAAACCCAATGGCCTTAGCATTGAGTCTAAGTGATCATAACACATCCTAGGAATACTTTGACTCATGCTTGACACATGGTCAAGTCCCCTTGACCATAATCATCCCTAGTTTAACTAAATTTCCCAAGTGACCCACCTTAGGTTCACCTGAACCAAATTGAATCAATTCAACTCCAAACCTTTCCAAGCTTTGTTAAATCATAGCTATGTAACCTAGCTCCCCTAGGTGACCTAACCGACTTAGGTTAGCACAAGTGGGTGTAAAACCTATTGAAACGATCCTATACAAATCCAATTCAATGCTTCAAATCCCAATAATAGTTGACCCATGGCCTTCCCAGGACTCCTCAGTCCTCATTAAGGTTGCCTAGTCAATTGACCAACTATACCTCAGGCAGTTGACCCACTAAAGGCAACCAACATCACAGGGCTCCACTCCCTCTAACCGCTTTCCCAAGCCACCTCAATCCCTAAGAATGTTCCGGGACACTTGTCCTTCTCCCAATGGATGATCTTCAACTATTTGGCCAGCTAGCATCACCAGCAATGGTCAGAATCCCATCCGAATACATCCCTATGAGTAGCTTGAGAGTTCCCTAGCTTCCCCCTCCCTTAGCTCCCTCTGCGAGCGTAGGAAGACCAAGCTCTAACAACCTGTGTTTGTTGAGAGTTAAACCACTTATCCACCACACTCAGTTGAAACTTTCTTCAACAAACCCATTGGTTGTCGCTAGATGAAGCTCCTGAACTAGTAGTTCAATCCAAAACTGTGTGAATCAAGGTATGCCTAAATCTCAATAACCTTGATTTTTTATTTCACATATAGTGAAACTGGCTTAACACCATGCAAATCTGATCATTGGATGATAAGCTTCTACCATCATGTTCTTTCTCGATCCCATAGATTAAAAGAATAGCCATTAACCACTCCCAATTGAAAGTATTTTGATCAACGCCTTCTATCTTCAACTAGATGTAGCAGATGATGGGATCACTACCCATGAGAGAAAAGGATCAAAATGATCCCTTCACTCTTTATGAAAAATCAAAATAACCTTCAACTATATTAAAAGACCATTTTGGTCCCTCAACACCTTGAAAAGGAACGAAAATAATTCCATCATGGGACCATTTTGATTCATTTTTATAGACTTAAGGGAACAAAATGGTCCTTTAATATAATTGAGGACCATTTCAGTCCTTTTTCTCCTACACATGATATTTGAATAAAATAGATGACGCTAATCTTATCATATAGGAAATCTTGCAACTATCTACTGTTATTATAAAGATTGATCCGCAACGTCTCATCTTGAGATCAAACAACCTAGAGTGATCATGCAGAGTGTTAGACCCATTTCTTGAAATTCATCCACCCATAATCCACCACATGTAAAGTGCCTATTGCGTCAACATAGAAATAATTTAAAAGGATTTAGGATTTTATTAATTCCAAAAATGTTTAAATTTTAAAAATCCGTAACTAATTTATTTTTAATACAAATTTGATGATCAGCCCTCTATGAAAAAAGTGGAATGAGAAGAAACTAATGATTAAAACTTAATTATTCTGTTTTAAGAATATTTTAATTTAGGTATCGGGTCACTTAATTAAATGGTTTAATCACCTCTGATTGCCTCAAATTCATATTGAGAGTTTTATAAGTTGTCCTAGAGCACTCTAAAATTTCTCATATGAATTTTGGCAACACTTTAGTCATAATCAAATCTTTAAATCACACATCCTTGAAATGAACCTAGAACTGAATCATTCATAAAAAAATTAAATCAAATCCTAAAATCTTGAAATAAATTTTAAAATGCACCACATGCCTGCTAGATTAGAGAAAAGAATTTTAAATAAAGATAAAATCATCTACCCTTTATATATAATTAAAAAAATAAATCCTAAAACTTCTAAAATTTTCTAAAATTCATTTTAACTGCAAATGACTTCAAATATTTAGGGATTGAACTTGAGAGTGTTAAGACACATTGTTTTAATTTCAAGAAATGTTGAGGTCATTTGCTTAGTAAATGTCTAAATCCTGACTATATGTTAGGTAAGAGCCCTACGGACTAAGGATTTTAAAAAAATTTATAAATAATAATATGAAACCAATTTTCACAAAGCCTCAATGAATAATAGAAACAAAGAATAATAGTTTTAAATAGTTTTGAAATTAGAAAATAAGGTTTCCTTGTTTTTTAATTAATTTAATATTAAAATCAATAAATTATAAATAGCTCTAAATAAGCTCAAATTATTTGGGATTGATCCTTAGACCCTCAAAGGGTTTATGGTTCAAATTTTATGAAGATTGTAGCTCATCTAGGAGGTTAACAACGAAACTCTAATTTAATAAAAGGAAAATCCATTAATAATTCTAAAAATTTATAAAATTTTAATTCAAAAAATCCTTTAAAATATGAAATAAAGTGCATTGAAATTATAGTGAACCCTAAAATCAAAGAAAAAAAATTTTGAATAAGTATTCTTAAAATAGTGCATTTGGTTACAATTGTGGATAGACATGGATTGACATTTATTTTATTATAAATAGAAAGCCTTAGGATATAAGAATTAAGCTTAAAGCAATTCGATAAATTTTTATCATTTTCCTCACCCCCCTCCAATTCTTGGCTAAGGAGGACTACTCGAGCCTCTCTTTCTAGGACACATTGACAGGTTTTACAAAGCCCTAAAAGGCATGGTTTTGAAGAATTAGGTCATTGATTCCTCTCTTTTCTTCTCTATTATATCATAAAAGACTTATTCATCAATAAATGTGTATTCGCATGACCTAATGTTTCCTACCAATTCCATAAGTCTCTTGTATCTCAATTCCATATTAAGTTAGTATCAGAGCATAACTGCAACTAATAGGGATTTCATAATGGATTGTATGAGATTGAGTAAAAACCTAGGAAATTACACAAGTCAAAACCCATTAATCAAGAAATGTGAAAGGTTAAGAAGAGGAAATTTGAAGAGTCATTGTCCAATTTCATAAATCATATGTCCAAACAGATCGTAACAAGTTCGTGACTCGTAAAAAGACTGGTGCAAAAGGTACCCGTAACACAATATGAAGAAAAAAAGAATTGCCTCACAAAGAGAGAAGATAAATGAAGGCCTTCAAAGAGCACGTCTTGTTAATCTACTTATTCACATGTTTATAAAGAAGTTTTACAAGAGTTCAAGAAAATATGCATATGAGCCAATAGTACTATAGGGTGAGCATCAAAAGAGGTCGACCATACACCCAAGAGGCCATATATGATCTTGAGACAGATTTAATGGATTCAAAGGATATCCCTCTTTTAAAAGAAATGCTTCAAAGGAGGATACGAAAAGGACGAATTCTCTTTTGCATTAATATTTTTATGCATGTACAATTCATTGATTACCACAGTACATCAACATCAACTTCATTCAAAATTGATCAATCTGAGATCAACCAAAATAAAATAGCCTCATTGGAAGGTTGGGCACTATAAAGATGAGTTCTGCTAAAGAAATGATATAGACGGAATTTATCAATAAATAAAAAGTCATCAATGAGATGGTCACATAAAAGCTATTTAGCTTGAAAAACAATTCTTAGTGTTGATGTAATTAAAATCAACAACATTAGTTAAGTATTGATCTTATTTTCAAGTCATCCTTGCTCTATAGTTAATTGTATCTATCTGAGCAAATAACATAAACGAAGTCATGGTCCAAAAAGGCAAACCAAAAAACAAATTGAAAGTTCAGCCTTGGAAGAATAAACTTGCACATAAAAAATTGAGAGGATAAATTGCAAACTAGCTGTTTCAAAACTTAGAAGGGGTGACGAAATAGGATAGGAAAGAAATTTATATGGAGAAAATCAAAGAAACCACCAACATTCTGATGGACCGGGTGAACCGGTCCCGCCTGGACCCGTGCGGGTCTACAGGCGGAAGAGAGGGGGGGCGGGGAACTGGCTGGACCAAGGGGACCCACCCACTTAAGTGGGGGTATTTTGGGGATGGGAGGATCTTTTGGAAAGGGTATGAAGGGAGCCATTAGGGTTTAGTTTTTTGGCATTATGAAAAGTGTATTCTCTTTCTAGTTTTCCTTCCTCTAGTCTTTTTCTTGTGCTTTTCTAGGGTTTTCTTGTGGGAGATCTTGTCCTTCTCGAAGTGGACAAACTTATTTTGTTTTCTCTTGGCTTTCTAATGCAAAGGTTCTTACTTTTCATCTCAACCCTCTTGTGATTGTTTCTCATTTGGTTTTGGTGGAAAAATTTCTCCTTTTGGAGAGGAAATTAGGGCAAACCCTAATTTGTGAAACCTAAGGCGTATCACATTCTCATTGCCATTTTCTCCCTTTAATTTTAATGGTTTATGACCTTTGAGGAGAGATCCAATGGATTTTTTTTAATTTAAGTTATAGTTATCTACAATTTGAGTAAATGAAGGTTATAAAATAAGGACATTCCTAAATTAGTGCATTTAGTTGAAATTGTGGATAGACATAGATTGACTCCTATCGTTCTAATGTTGACATGCCGAATGAAACAAAAAAAAGAGGAAAAAAAAAAGATTGTGCGTACCTGTCGGAAGCCATCCCACATACATCGTTCGCACGTCGCTCGCACGCAGACGTCGTTTCTCCCCACGTTGCTCGCACGACCTCGCGTCGTTAAAAGGCCGCAAGAACAAAGCCTTCGGCCTCTTTTGGCTCTCGACTCTCCTCCCTCTCCCTCTCTCATGTATGTTCGACTTTGCTTGCTCGACGAATTTCCTGAGAGATCGGAAGTCACGACACTTTGATCGAAAGCAACGATCGGGGCTCACTTGCAGTCGAGGTAGTCTCCTCCTCTTCGCGGGCTTCTTCGATTTCTTTGACCCTGCTCGACTTCTCACCTTCCACGACTTTCCTTTCCCGCCGGTTCGGAGGTTCTGACATTTTGATTGGAAGCAACAATATGAGTCGCTCGCTGTGAAGTTAACTTTCTCCATTTCGCATGCTTACTTGGCTCTGTTGCTGCTGCCAACCCCGCGCCTTCAACGACCTTCCTATCCTATCGGTTCGGAAGTTCCAACATTTTTTATCGGAAGCAACAACGGGAGCTCGTGGTTGTGAAGGTAGCTTTTCCCTTTCGCGCGCTTCTGCGGCCAATTCCCGTAAACAGAGAGGGATTGGGGGGGGTTATTTTTATCATTATTATTATTTAATTATAAGTAGTTATTATTAATAATAGTTAATTATATTTAATTATTGTTAATAATAATCAGTTTTAATTAAAATTAATTTATAATTATTATGGTTAATTATTATTATTATTATTATTAATTAACTATAATTTATTAATATTCATTATAATTAATTATTTTAATTTAAATTGATTATTATCAGTTATAATTAATTATTTTTAAATTGTAATTAATTATTATTAATTAATTGATAATAAATAAATGCAAAAATCCTCTCTTACCTCGGCGTTCATGTCGGGCCGGCAAACCGCCCATACACGTTTTTCTCTAGCGTGGTGCGAAGGAAACCCGGTGCGACACCTACGACGAGGTAGGTGAGCAACCCTTGACTCCAAAATCCTGTCTTCGGTGTGTGTGACGAGCCGGTCAACCACCTATACACACTTTTTTTAGAGTGCTTAGAGGGAACCCGGTGCGACGCATACGACAAGGCAGGTAAGCCTGGTGCACATTTTTCTTAGTGTGGCTAGGACAACTCTTAAGTACCCGTACACGGCTTTGTACCTGCAGGAAAACAACTGCTTCTCTCTTGCAATAGGTACCTGTAGAAGACTCATACACGCTTTTCTTAGCGTGGTGGGGACAAATTTTACAACCGCGGTGTCCTCGTACGAGGGCACCTACCGTACACACTTTTCTCTAGCATGGCGGGAGGCCCAGTTTTCCGTAATTTTTCTCTAAACAAGGGAGACGCTAGAATGCTGCTGAAATTTTGGGTAAATATAAGACTGCATTTGGACCTAGTTTGAACTCAAAAGAACAAGGACTTGGACATCGAATTTGAACATTGAATGGGCTAAACTCAAAGTTGAATAAATGAACAAAACCTAAATCAAACTTGATTAAAAAGAGCTTGAACTTGCTACTAAAACAAAAAAAAGTGAATTTGAATTTGTACTCTGAACTCGGGTTGAACACTAATGGCTTGAACAATTTAAACTCGAGCGAGTACTTGAGTTGGACTACAGGGGACATAAAACTTGAGCTTGATACTTGAACTCAAGCAATGACTTGTGAAAGTGGACTTGAATGAACATGCTTTGAAAAATCAAAGTAATGATCACGTTGGAAATATAAAAGAGTTTACTAATAATCTTGAGCATCCAAACAAAGATCAATGAACTAAACTTGGGCTCAAATATATGCACAGTACAGAGTCACGTACAAGGGAACAAACTCAAACGAATATGAAAAGATTTGCACTGGACTTGCAAATCTAAACTTTACTTGAACACCTGGACTCAAAACAAACTCAAACAACAAAGGACATGTCACATGCAATGTGGCTCACCTACGAGCGACAAAAGAATCCAACATACAACGAGCTAACAACGAAGGTGTATTCGAAATGTTTGAAGCAAATGCAGTCTTCATACAATCAATTTCACTTGATTGTAAGTGAGTACCCTGCTCTCCCACAAATAAAGGCGGACGACGTATAACAAATGTAAATGTCTGTCGACATTTGTAGAAGACCCATTGTGCACACAACATGTAATCGACAAGGAGGATGTAAGGAGTCTACCACAACTGTTAAGATGCCTATACAACATAGATGCATCATATTCAACTTATTGCATTATTTTCAATGCATATAAAATTTACATGTGAATAAAAAATAGTTAAATTTATTGGAAAATTCATTTTCACATAAAAATATAGTAAAAAAACTATAACATATATGCATATCATCCATTTTGTATAAACCTGTTAGTTTAGTAGAAGGATATGAACCTTCAATATTACAATGTTTCGTGCATGATAAATAATATTCAGTAATATCATAAAACTTCATAAAATTTGAACATTTTCCTTTCAGCTGTAGGCATTCATAATGACGTAAAATAAGGCATGTCCCCTATAAGCAGAGGGGATTTGATACACAACAAGTGCAAGTACCTACGATCCTTTGTAGGAGGCCTGCTATACATTCGACACATGTTTGTGAGCGAATGTGAAGGATTTGTAATACATCACAAACATGTATAAGCATGATGTAATAGACTCCTAAAACAATCTCTATGATATCAAACGCACCATACTTGCAAAGACAATAAGATGGTTGTAGAACGCATATGTGTGTCCTATATGCACTATTGGAATCTCCAACACAAGCAACAATGCCTGCAGATTGAGATGGCAACACTGTCAATTGATGGTAGAAGATTCGTCCTTGCAAACAAGTACATCAAACCACCTGAGATTTGTGAAAGGTGAATATGATGCAGGAACAATGACTCTTCTACGAATACTTCCAGGAGGTCGTAGTGAATACAGCGGGCCCCTGTAAATACACACGAGCCACTTGTGGATAACAACAGTGGGTATATCGTAAGCACAACGAACCACTGTGGACACAAGTATAGATATCATCTACAGTAGCGGTGATCGAGATGCTGCAAGGTCGTCGGGTATAAAGATAACTCGATATATAGAGATGGACACCCCTTGGCAGAAGGGAAGAGATGTTTGAGCAAATTCGAACTAAACTTCCTGGTGTTCCAAAAATTTTTCTTGGTTCTATACTTAGGAAGAAAACAGTTCTGGCATCCACAAATATCGAAAATAATAAGTCTACTACTCTAAAGATCTTAAAAAGAGTTCTTTTCAAAGCAGCGGTCATTGATTTCAAAGTCCAGAAGAACCTCCCGGTGAATGAGAAAAGGGAGTCTATACAGAACAATGAAATATCTCATGAGATTCAGGTGACAACGCTACGATTCACCTATATCCTAAGATAGGAGATTAGTTAGTGCACTACAATCCACCTGCAGAAAGCAGCAAGTAGTGCACGACAGTCTACATGTACGAAGCAGCGGACAACTCAATTCAAAAGCTGCTACGACATGCCATCGGATCCGCGCATTCATGAAACCAGACAGAAGACGTTTATAAATATTACAAAATACCCCCGTACATGCACCGTAGTTTGTATACACATAAGATACACAATGGGTAAATACAATTACAAAAAAAATCGGCATGGGTCCCGACGAGCGTGTTATTGGTACACACGTGCGTCTAGGGATGTTGCGCGGGTCAATAAATGAATACATTATGAACCCGATCCTCCTAAGAAGGTAAATAAGAGTCGACAAGATTCAACCAATAGTTATAAAATGCCTCCAAACACCCGCATGGGACCCAGCGAGCGTGTTATTAGTATACACGTGATGTCTATGGATGCTGTGCAGGTTAATAAATTCAAATTCGAACCTGATCCTTCAATGCGGATCAATAAGAGTCGACAGGGTTCGAATAAATATATGGTTGTGATGACCGGTATATTTATTTTAATACATTCATATTAGATCTTCAAGGCCTATAATCAAGAGAATTCACTAATAAAGCATAAAGCCTACGAAACCCGATCCTTTGTCGATAACTCGACGGAGTCGACAAGGTTCAATCCATAAATGAAAATGACCTCGTACACCCCGATGATGGCCGTGTTGAACGAAAATCTCAACATGAGGGGTTAACTCCAAATATTTCAAATTCCACCCAAATACCCATGAAAGTCCAAAATCCAAAAATCCCTGAAAAATCATCAAATTTCATAATGCTTAAAATTGAGATCAAACCACTTAAAGCAAAATTTATCCACTCTCCGCAACAGTTTGTCGAGAAGAACAAATTAAAATTAACTTCAGCTCACATGAGCTAAATGCCTAGTCGAAAATATCACTAGGAACCATTCTCAAACAACCTCCTGCCAATAAGGATGTGGTACATGTCTTCTGACCGACGATTTTGCCGTCAAATGATACCACAGGATAAACGGTTATGACCCAAGGCCCTCTGAACCAAGTCGTTTTGCCGCCAAATGGCACCATGAAATATTGGTTATGGTCAGAGTCAATACGCTCCTTATTGACATCAAATCCTTGAGATATGAATCAATAGGGCACAAAGCCCTCTATTAGCTAAGGTGGATTTAAATTTGTCCCCTTAGACAAATATCCAACCCAGGTCTACAAGGTCCCCTTGGACGAAGCAACCCATGGCTGCCGACAAGAATCCTTCTATCAGGTTGGGTCGACTAACTCCTCTGACTAAGTAGACTAGAGACCACGATGGCCCGGGATGATGGAACCATGGGATCTTGATCGGGCCTATCATCCATTTCCCCACCATCCTCTTTGAATGCAAGGTGGTGAAATTTCTAATTTTAAATATGAAACTTTCTTAAATATCAAATCTTATAACTCTTCAAACTTTCAATTTTCAAGTCTATGGCTCTATGCTGCTACTATATGCCATATAAGACGTATTTCTACGTATCTGATTGACAACTAGCCTTAATCGAAAGTTCTATCTCGTTAGTGGGAGGGTTAATTAACTATAGGGGTTTGCGCCTATAGGAAACCAGAACTCGGATCATAAAGTCCTCGCAAAATGAGGGCGAAATCTTTGGATAGTGTCTTATCTATAAACTCATCTGCCTTCCAAAATTTACCCCATTAGTTCGTTAAAACTCCCTTGCCGAAAGATAAAAGTAACAGTGGGCGGAGGCCGGGGTCAAATTTTTGGAGCCCACATTTAAAAATGAGGCCTAAGGTTGTAATAATTAAGCTTGAAATAACTAAATGGTCTTTCTACTCAATTCATCTCTCCCTATCTTCAATTCTCAGCTAAGGTTAACCTACCAATGCCTCTCATTTTCTCTTGGGCAGCACCCCAAGGCATCCAAATCATAAAGAGCATGGCTTACAAGAAAAAGTCAACAAATCCTCTCACTAATCTCGATATAAGAGTAGCCCTATTCCTCCACCAGATCTATATTCCTCAATCATAGTATTTTATGTTACAACTAGAGGAGTCAAAAACTTGAAGTAGAAGCAACAAGCGGGATTGAGAATGGTGCAACTCAAGAAAGAAAACAACCACAAAGACGTCTATTGACACCATTCAACTTCAGTCAAACCTAGATGATCAGATTCACTAGCAAAAAAGTGTTAGACTGATCCAAGAAGGACCGATCCAACCAGCCCTGGTATTGGGTCGGCCCCTGGTTTACTCCAGGCAAACGAAACAGCCGCCGACCCCCCTTGTGGAGCCCATTATTTGAATACAAAATTAAAGAGGGGCAGTTTAGGAGGGAATTAAATTTGGGAAGGTTAGTTTAGTAATTATAATTATATGTGTATTCTTTAAATAGATAGGAAGGGTTAGGGTTATCTTTGTTTTTTGCTGAAATTGGGATTTCTCTTAGGTTTGCTCGGGCTCTAGCCGCCGGCTAGGGATTGGGAGAGTCGGGTCTTCCTCTCGAATTGAAGTTCCATTGTACCTTGTTCGTTTTCTTTCACTTTTCATCAATTATCAAGTTTCCTTAATGTTTTGCCACATGATTTACCTTAAATTCTGCTTAAACCTTGCTGAAATTCCAAATTTCAGCCAAGCTCTTTTTTTATTTTTGCACTTGTTTCCTAACAAGAAGCTACAATTGTGGTGTACAACATAATAACGCTCACCAAGCACTTTACTAATAACCTAAGTACAATCATGCACGAAGATTTCAAAACATTAGAATATAAAACCATTGAAGAGGCATACAATGTGAAACTCTTATGTAAAAAGAAGCTAAACTCTTAAACATTGAGGGCCTCTCAGTGTAATGGTTTGAATTTTATTTAAGAAACTCCGCAAGTAAGCGTGCTCATCCCAAAAAATTCTTGGTAAGGTACACCAATAAGATAAAATCGTAAAGCCCTTAGGCCAAAATGGATAATATCTCAATAGTTAAGAGATTGGGCTATTACACATAAACCTAAAAAGAACATAACCCGAAGGATTGGGCCAAGCATCATATAGTGTAATCCTTGAGAATAGGATTTCACAACCCTCCCCCACCCACCTTCCCCCCGCACTTCATTATTTTCTCTCAATGCTGTGGCAAAACGAAATCTCCTCCAAATCCCCATCTTTCCAAACTGGCCATCATAACCTTCCAAAGCCCAAAAGAGCTCAGCAGCACGAACCTCATCATCCCTACAGAACACAAGAACTAAATACTTAAGATAAACTTCTATCTCACAAATGTTGCATTCTAAAAAGTGCAAATAAACTTGAACATGGACATGCAATGAATGCTCATATCCTTGATATGACAATCTACGCACCTCAAATGTTGCGATAGCATGACCTGGCACCACAAAAGATTGTGCAACGCAAGCTTGATCAACTTAAGCACCTGAGCTATTTCTATCATCTTATCCCTGAACTTATTTAGAAACTTCTTCTATACCTTGAAAACTAAATCTCTTCTACTTCCCAAAATACGGTGCCACAATGCATATTAAAAGAAAAAAAAACTAAAGCAACTTCAAAAGTTGCACACAACACAAATAGTCCTCAGACTCGTGTTTATTACAACCACAAAACCCTTGCAAATTTGATGATCTCTATAAACTCAGAAAACTCATACACTGCAACACAAACTCCTCTGCTTCCCAAAATATGGTGCCCCAACACGGATGAAAAAATAACTGAAGCAAGCACTGAAGTTGCAACCTACAACACATATAGTCGTATGAATCTCATCTTTATGACAACCACAAAACCCCCAACAAATCTTGATGATCTCAATATCCTCAACATCAATTTTATTTCCCCGTGTAAAAAGTGTCTAATCCTATTACCTTACACATACCATTACTTCCTACGTACACACACTTCTTATATGGTTTAAAATTAGAGGGGGGGGGGAGGGTGGGGGGGGGACCTATCATAATGCATAAGACAAGAGCATGACTAGTCAAGTACCCATAAGCACCACCATAATTTATATCAATTGTGTTCGCATCTTCTATCATATTCTCCTTATGGATGTTCCTTGCTCGTTTCTATTTTCTCTTCAAAGCTATACAATCTCTGTTGATGTGCCCTTCTTCAAATAAAAATAAATCTGTCCAACCAATAGACTTGTCTCTAAAGGTAGACCCATTCCCATTGCTATCCCCTCATAAACAAGCTCTCACCTTGATTTTTTCATCAACATCCTCTAGCTTAAAAATCATGTCTTTAACAAAGGAGAATTCTTCACATCGTTTAAGCTTACATTATCTCTTTCATATAAGTGTCACAAAAATACTCATAAAAAGAGGTAAATAGCACAAAAATAATAAAAATATGATCCTCATCATTTACAATCACATCAATATTTCTTAAATCACAAATAAATGAAATAGATTGAGTAGGATGTGACTTGATTGGTATACCTTCCGACATACACAACAAATATAACAGTTACTAGAGATGAAATTTATTGGAGAAGCTTTCGGCCATGAAGAAGGATTCCAATTTAAGCCATAAACCTTCAAGTGTCGACTCCTTTATGACCTCCAATAAGAGCTACTCCATCAAATACATTTGGATCATTGTAAGTACAATTTCATCAATCTCTACCTTTTCTTCACTCATCATTTTTGAATCTTCGAGCACCTTATGAGTGCTTTTAACAAACCTTGACAAGAACTTCATACATCTCAACTCTCTAAAGACCAAATTTTTTTACCAATCAAACTTCTTGAGCTCAAATTTTTAAGGTCATCAATCTAAAGCTATACTTCATTACAAATTATTGTAACAAGAGATGCTAAAAAGGCTTTAAAAGAAGCAACAACCAAGATTGATAAAGATGCACCTTAAATAAATACAAGAGAGAGAGACCATACAATCACAAATATTCCAAATTTTAAATACAAAAGAGAGAGACATTATAATCACAAATATTACAAAATTTCCGTGTTTTAGCTTCAAATAAGATTACATATACATATTTATCGGTATCAATTACGTGCTAGAAGAGCCGAATGTAGAAATAAAGTCATAAGGATGAGACCGTGATGGGTATTTCCGATATTTCCTCTCCTCAAACCACTACAGTAAAAATGAGATAAGAAGAAGCTAAACTAGAGTTATCAAAAAAGTGTTTTTTAAAAAAATGTGCAGTAAAACAGTGATAAAAATTGTTTTTTTATCGCATACATTGTGAAGTCTTACAAATTCTCTAAGAAACCTAGCCAACCAAAGTGTATATAACGAATGAGAAAGATCAAGATTTCTAGAATTTCAATATCCTAGAAGAAAACCACCATATATAGTCATCGAAGAAACACATAAATAAAAAATAATAGAGCTCAAGATTGAGTGCCAAAAAGCATAATTCCTAAGAACGAGATTTCACAGAGACCAGTTATTAACTCGGAAGCATTCCCAGTCTACTAAAAGCACATTAAGGGGTGTTTTGGGAAATTTGCTTGTGTTGGTACAATATTTTCCTACCAGTTCCATGAGCCTTCTTTAACCAAATGCTCACATATCCATACATAAACACCTCCTTAATGGTCGTATGAAAAATGTTCACTTCACATTTGTTGCATCTCATATGGCAATCCCTTTGGATGATGAGTTTATACTGAATTTGCATAGGATTGTGAGTTACAGCAAAGTTTTATACATAAAGAATGTATTCTTTTTGGAGTAACTTCCATCTTCCAAAAGTACTCTCACATTAGACAAGTGAAAATCTGAATTTTTTATAGCTTTTGAAGAACCTGGTTAATAACTTATCTGCTACCATAGATCATATAAAAGATATTGGGAAAGCCTGCACTGCTTTCATTCTCAAAATAAAAGTTACTCTAGGATAAGAAGATAGTTTTAAATCTCGTAATCATTAATCACAAACATCAGGCATTGTTGCATGACTCGTGCCATAATTTCAACACAGCAATTTTTAAGAAACTCTGGAAATTTGATAGACCAACCAAATTTGATTGTGAGAGAAATAGAAAATTTCCTAATCAAGAGGGAGTTGTTTAGGAAGGTTCTTAATCAAAAGGAATTAATTAGGAGATGCCCCTAATTGAAGAGAGCATATATGGGAGCTAATTTATAGGGGATTAATTAGGAAATATTTCCTAATTGAAGATGATATATTTAGGGGCTGATTTGTGTGTGTGTGTGTTGTGTTGGGGGGGGGGGGGGGGGGTTAATTACGAAATGTTTCCTAATTGTAGAGGGCAGATTTATGGGATGATTTAGGAGGGAATTAGGGGAGGGATGTTCGGGTATTTGTTGTTTAATTGTTTTCTTTAAATAGGAAGAGACTAGAGAGGATTAGGGTTACGGGTATGCATGATTATTGTGGCGGATTTGGTGTCTTTGCTTCTTGGTGTCTTGGGCCCTAGCTTCATCTAGGGATTGGGAGAGATTAATCCTCCTCTCAAATTGAGGATCAATTATATCTTACTATTATTTATTCCGTTAGTTTGATTTCTTCAATAAAAACTATTGTTTTGCTTGTTTTCCCATCGAATTTGTGGATCATTTGTCTCTCTTGTTAGGGTTTACTTAAGATCTTCAAGTATTTACTAACAAATTGGTATCATAGCAGATTTTGGGACTATTTGGGGGATTTTTCTGAGAAAATCAGCTGCTGAACTTTAAACGGAATGGGGGTGTTTTGTTGTTTTTGGAATCTAGATTCAGATTTTTGAGTCCAACAAAAATCAGGGTATCCATAGCAGCCAAGAAAGTGAATGCGTTTGAGGAACGCCTCCAAGGGTAGATGAGCCAAATTGAAGCAACGGTGGAAGATAGAATTTCATCCGTAAAACAAAAAGTTTTTGATCTTCATCAGAAGAAATTAGAAAATCAAATTCAAATGGCAGCATCGAAGACAAAGGGGCCGGTAAGAAGAACTACAAATTTTGAATGTCGTAGGAAGGAAAACGATGTGGAGATCATGGAGGAGAAAGGTGGAAGGCATGGAGAGAGGCGCGATTATGGAGGAGCATGAACCAAGGGGTGCTGATTGGGAGAGAAAAGAGGGGGATTATGGTAGAAGGGTGATAGGAAACACTTGTAGATCTCAAGTATTTCCAATCAATCTTCGAAAAATAGCGAGAAATCTTCACAAAAATCCGCACAAAATCACAAAAACAGTAGATAATTTGTATTATTTGATGAAAGGAACACGGAAAATAGCAAGATACACTTGATCCTCAATTCGAAAGGAGGATCGATCTCTCCCAAATCTCTAGACGCCGCTAGAGCCCAAAGAAAACCTAAATCTAAGAGATATCAAATTTCCGCTAAATTCAAGATGCCCTAACCCTAGGAAAACAAACTATTTCTTGCATACAAATCAAAAGGAATTCCCTAAACAATCCCTACATTCAAATTTCCCTCTTAATTCGCCTAAAATTCTTTCCTATTTGGCTCCCGCACGGCATCCCAGCGGGCGAAAAAATTCCACTATGTTCGCGTCTGGGCCGGTCCCGCGTGGACCGACTGGATCGGTCTAACAATACTCCCCTCCTGAAGATCCACCTTGTCCTCAAGGTGGAGATATGCTCGTGTTCTAGTGGAGGTGGCCATCCTTGAGGTGGCAGAAAATCCTTACCAAATTGTTGAAATAGGGGTTGCCCTGAAAGAGAAACATCCCCTCTCTCCTCCATCCTGATCACATTCATCTTGTGTAGTCCCACCCAATAAGCTTCCCCCACCTCTTGTAGGCTCCTAACCATTGTCTTAAGCGATACCATGGCTTTGGATAGCCCTGCATCTCCCCTTATAACCACCTTTCTCCCATCCATCATTAATTCCTTCGTGAGTGCTCCCCAATTGTCCTTGGTTTCCCTCAAGATTTGCAACCATTTCATTCCCATAATGACATCAGTACTTCCTAACTCTAGTGAGAGAAAATCCTCCCTTACCTGAATCCCCTAGATGGTCAACACCACTCCTCTACAGATCCCCTAGCCTTTCTCCACCTTCCCTGTACCCATCATCACCCCATAACAACCGGTGTCCACCAATTTCACTCCCAGTTGATTGACAATCTGAGTGGAAATGAAATTATGGATAGTCCCACTGTTAATCAAAACAACCACCTTCATGCCTGCTATCTCCCCCTTCCCCTTCATCGTATGATTCGAGGTGAACCGTACTACTGAATTCAGGGAAACCTCGGCCAGATTTAAATGCAACTTCTCCTCCCTATCTTCCTCTAACTCCCCCTCACCTCCCTCTCCTCCTCTAACTCCCCCTCACCTCCTCAGTTTCCTCGTCATCACAGACGGTGAGAACCTGAAGAGTTCGATCCTTGCACCGACGTCCTAGCGTATACTTCTCCTCGCACCTAAAACACAACCCCTTTGCCTTCCTCTCCTGCATCTCCTTCTCTGTCAGCCTCTTGAAATTTTCCCCACTCCCTCCTCCTATTGGCTTTTCCCTAGTGGTCTCATTAATATTGCCTGATGAAGGCCCCATGGGTGCCAGAAGAGTGGTCGTCGTCCTGTAAGATCCCACTGAGTTGTTGCTCCTAGCTCCATTCTCTAGATTCTTCTGATTTTCCACCAGCTGGGTCAACTTCATGGCCTCCCCTAAGTCATAAGGCATCAAAACCTTCACTGCTGCTCGGATCTCTGCCTTCAACCCCTTCATAAAGTTCCCCTCCAATATTGTATCTGATAATCGCTCCACCCTACTGGCTAGGTGCTCAAACTGCTCCATGTAATCCGCTACTGATCCCTCCTATGCCAGAGCAAAGAATTGCTCATAGAAATTTTCTCCCTAGTTAGTTTGGAAACGTTCTATTATGCAATCATTGAATTCCCTCCAATCCCTGATAGGTCTCCAATTGTCTCTCCACTGGTACAATGACAGTGTCTTTCCCTCCAAACATAGGCTTGCTGTTGTCAGTTTCTCCTCCTCTATTAGCCCATTAACGACAAAGTACCTCTCCACCTTATATATCCACCCATACGCATCCTCCCCCTCAAAGATAGGCATCTTCAACTTTCTCACCTGTTGATCTCCACCATTCCCCCTTATTCCTCCATAGCTTCCCCTCTCCCAAGTGCTCGGCCCACCCCACGTCACCCGGTTTTCCCTTGCCCTATCATAGCCCAAACCCTCTTCGAATTCCCCTCTTATTCCTTCAAAATCAGCACCTCAGCGACCATAATGTCCCTCCCAGTGTTCCCAATCAGCACCCCTTTGCTCCGTCCCTCCATACCCATGCTTTTCCCCATACCTACCTCCTCTATACTCCCTCTGGAAAGGCTCCAGATAGAGTTTCCTTCTTTCTCCCTCCACGATTTCCACCTCATCTTCCTCCCTAAGAATTTCAGAATTCATGTTTTTTCTTTCCTCCTCTTTTGCCGCGAAAGCCGCCGTTTGGTTTTGGATCTCCAACATTTTCTTTATCATATCCCGGAGATCGGCTACTTGTCCTTCCATGGAGAAAATCATTTCCTCCACCGTTGTCTTGATTTGGTTCATCTCCCCTTCAAGCCTTTCTTCTAGCTCATCAACTTTCTTGGCCGCCATCTCGATCCGAACTTTTGTAAATCCAAAAATTCCGGATTTGGATTAAAAAAACAGCACTTCGTCCCTTCTCGACCAAAAATTGGGCGTCGAACTTCACCAAAATCAACCCACGGACAGTCCCAAGACTTGCTCTGATACCAATTTGATATAAAACACTTGTAGATCTCAAGTATTTCCTATCAATCTTTGAGAAACGCGAGAATCTTCACAAAAATCCACACAAAATCACAAAAACAATAGATAATTTATATTATTTGATGAAAGGAACACGGAAAATAGCAAGATACACTTGATCCTCAATTCGAGAGGAGGATCGATCTCACCCGAATCCCTAGACGTCGCTAGAGCCCAAAGAAAATCTAAATCTAAGAGATCTCAAATTTCCCCCAAATTCAAGATGCCCTAACCCTAGGAAAACAAACTATTTAATGCATATAAATCAAAGGAATTCCCTAAACAATCCCTACATTCAAATTTCCCTCTTAATTCCCCCAAAATTCTTTCCTATTTGGCTCCCGCACGGCATGCGGCTCGCACGGCATCCCAGCGGGCAAAAAAATTCCGCCCTGTTCGCGTCTGGGCCAGTCCCGCATGGACGGGCTAGACCGGTCTAACAGAGGGGTGCTGATTTTGAAGGGAAAATGGGAGAAAGCGAAGAGGTGTTTGGGTATAAGCGTGGAAGGGAAGATCGGGAGACATGGGAAGGGCCAAAAACTTGGAAAAGGGAAAATTATGGAGGAATCTGGGGAAACGGGGGAGATCCGAATGTACGGAAGTTGAAAATGCTCATTTTTTTGAAGGGGATTATGCACATAGGTGGATTTACAAGGTGGAGAGGTATTGCACCATCAACGGGTTGACGGAGGAGAAAAATCTGACGGCATCGGGCTTATGTTTAGAAGGGAATGCGTTGTCTTGATACCAGTGGAGAGACATGAGAATTCTAATACGGAGTTGGAGTGAGTTCAAGGAATGCTTATTGGAACATTTTCAAACCGACAGAGGAGGGGATTTGTATGAGCAGTTCTTTGCACTAGTGTAGGAAGGATCAGTGGATGATTACCACAAGAGATTTGAGTACTTGGCCAGTCAATTAAATCAACTATCGAAGACCGTTTTGGAGGGTAATTTCATGAAGGGACTCAAATTAGAAATCAAGGCCGGGGTTAAAGTCATGAGACCATGTGACTTGGGGGAGGCAATGGGAGCTGACAAATTTGATTGGGAGGGAATTAAAAAATTTCCTAATCAAGAGGTTGCATAGAAAGGTTCTTAATCAAAAGGAATTAATTAGGAAATGTTTCCAAATTGAAGAAATCATGTATGGGAGCTGATTTAGAGGAGATTAATTATAAAATGTATCCTAATTGACGAGGGCATATTTAGGGGCTGATTTAGGGGGGGGGGGGAATTAGAAAATATTTCCTAATTGAAGATGACAGATTTATAGGATGATTTGAGAGGAAAATAATTAAGGAAATAGGAGGGAATTAGGGGAGGGATGTTTGGGTTTTTGTTGTTCAATTGTTTGCTTTAAATAGGAAGAGAGAATTAGGGTTAGGGATATGCATAATTATTGTGGCTGAGTTGGTGCCTTTGGTTCTTGGTGCCTTGGGCCCTAGCTTTGTCTAGGGATTGGGAGAGATAGATCCTCCTCTCGAATTGAGGATCAATTGTATATTGCTATTATTTATTCTGTTAGTTTGATTTCTTCAATAAAAACTACTGTTTTGCTTGTTTTCCCATTGGATCTGTGGATTGTTCGTGCTTTTTTGTCTCTCTTGTTAGGGTTTAATTGAGATCTTCAAGTATTTTCTAACAAAATTCAATAAGATTTCTCAAATTTTTTCCATGGTCATTGATTTGCATAAAATATAATAATTGATAATTTTAATATTTAAGCTTCTTTCTAGTAGATAGATCTAGTGGCTTTAAACTTGTATATCATTCCTTTTATCAACAGAGATTCTTAAAAATTACCCCAAATAATTAGGATAAGGCTAATGATGATAAAGATGATATTGTCACTAGTACACAGTCAAATTTCCACTAGATTTTAGCTGGACTATGTCTAAGGGCCTGGGTGGATGTAGTTTGTTGGTTTCAAAGTCAAAGCTAACTAAGAATTGATGGAATAAATGTATTCTAGGATGATACAATGTCTAATACCTTTTACAGGTATCACCCTTTCAAATCATCCAACCTCTACTCATACTTTTAATATCATTTTAATACTAATTTTCATAATTTAAATGTGCTTGACACATGACAGTTTACTAAAAAGCCAAATGGAAGACAATTGCAACAAGGAATGTATTTCATAGCCGGAATTTTCATTCTAATCATCTCCTTATATTTCAGATCCATTTTCTCACTCACTTCTGTCTCTATTAAACCCTAAATACCCTTTTCAACTCCTCATTCCTCTGACTTCTTAAATTAACAGCACAAAGAAGAATGAATACATCAATGTAGCATTAGTACAGCGGTCTTTGATAAAGGTACAAGAATTGTCTATAAGGTATGTGACAGAATAAACTATAAGATTAAATCTCCCTGATAAAATTCTATAAACAAATATGATATGCAAGGGTTATCAAAAATGCTAGAACTTAAATTTTATTTGCACTTAATTTACTATGAGAAGCATTTGAAATTTCATGCACCACTCCAAGGCATACTCCTCTTAATTGGTATTTAGTACTATAATTGGGAACTGGAACCACGAAGAACAAATTTAGATTAAATGTAACTGTTTCAAATGAAAAGCCTGATGTAAATTTCCCTATACAAAAACTACATTAAAAGTCTAAATCAAACTTTAATCTCAGACAATAAGTACGTTTAGTAGAAGTGCTTCTCCCACAAGAAATAAAGTTCATAAACCCATATGTGCTATCAAAACCAAGATGAAGCCAGTAAAACCAAATTAAGCAATCAAATGACAAATTCAGCAAAGAAGTAACTAGACGTACGAACCACCTGGCAATAACCAAACCTCATCGGTCCCTACAGTTAAGGAGAAAACCTACATATTTTCAGGCTGTCAATTCTACGAAGGTACAGCGCATCACGAAAAGAATTTAACATAAATCCCGAACACAATAGCACAGCAAGCGCATCCCACCATCGGAAACCTCGCAAAACCTCCAAAATCAGTCAAGCCCAATTTACTCGACAAACACTTTAGTACCTCTATGCTAAATCTCATTGAGTAACAAATTCAGTAGATAGTAAAGTGCAAGATTCTTACATTGCTCCCTTTCCAAACTTGATACACCCGTTTGGCCATGAGAAAACGAACACGATAATCCTCTAAGTGGGGAGAGAATCCGAAACAAGAAACTCCAACAACTCTCGCATCTTCCTCCTCCCACGCCACAAATCAAGAGGAAAAGGAGTTCAAGCCAAAAGGACCGCTGGGTTTTAGCTATCTGCTTCTCGAGTCGAATTGGAGAGAGAAAAGAAGGGCTGTTCCCCTTCCTCTTTCTCCTTTCTCCATGGCCAAGGTTCTAGAAATGTAGAGCAAGGTAAATAGTCTTAAACAAGAGCCTATTTTGGGGAATATAACCCAAAGAAGAGCAGGCAGTGATCACCTTTCCTCACGTTGTGCGTCGCATTTAGTAAGTAGAGCCTGAAAGACGATTTTGTCCATAGTTAAAAACCTTGAAATTCTTGGCTGCTCTTCTGTTCTGTGCTGCTGTAGCTTATAGAGTATTATTTCTCATACTCTTCAGATTTCTTTGTGTTAATATATCAAAATTTATTAAAATAAAATTTCAATTATTAAAGTAAAAGATAATTTTAAATGCATTCCATTTAGGGAATGTTACTGTTTTCGTTCAAAATATATATATCTTTTATGAAACCCCTCTTTATATATTTGCATTTTTATTTAGTTATAAAACAACAAAATGATAACGCTGATAATAAATTGATTCCAGGAAGAGGGTTAAGTGAATTTTGTATTTGTTCCATTAATTTGATGCGTTTAATTCCTTAACAGATTTAAAGCGATAATTTGTAAATAATTTTTTACAAAATGATTTCTAAATTAAAAGAAACGTGTTGTATGATTTACTATTTGCAATAATAGAGAAAGAATTTATCAACTTAGAATTATACAAAGATCTCGTACACAGATAGAAATATATATGTTTTGAATAAAACTCCTTGCCGCAATTAAGGAATGTGTTTATACAATATAGTAAGTATAAACTATAAAGATTATTTTCATGATTAAATTTGGAGGCACTACATGAAAATTTTCGTTTATCGTTGATTTTTATAAAATCAGCGGTATTTTTCAGCGGAAAGTGTCGGAAATTATCGGTGCAAAATTTGTCGGCTCACTTAAACCCGACGAAGTTTTACCAGTGAAAAATCTGCCATAAAACTTACTAGAGAAAGCCGTATTTCCTTTTCGTAGTCGTTTTCCATCTCATTTTATTTCATGCTCATTTCAGTTCGCTTCGCTTGCATTAGTCACCTCAGCCAAATGCCACCTCTGTTAACACCGCTCCATCGCCCAATGTTAACCGCCTCAGTCTATGTCCGATAAACTTTTTCGACAGTTTATTCGACGATATTTCTGATGAAAATATTCCACCGTAAAGTCCGGTGGAAAAAATCACTGATAATAGCAACTCATAAACGAAGAATATTGACATACATTTCCACCATAATTTCGTCGGTAAATCCGGTGGTGGTGTTTCCAGCAGAAAAATTCCGTTGGAACAACGTTTCCAACGTGTGTTTTACCGTCAACCTAATTTCCGCCGAAAATATATAATTTCCAGTGGATTTTGTTAGCATGTAATAATAGATTTTTCTGTAGTGAGGAGATTTTGAGGCATTGGAATTCTCTTTAAGAGATTATTGGTGGTATGTTCAGTCATTATCCTAAAAGAAGAGAAGACCATAAACCAAAAAAACCTAGCATATATCCTTGATGTTGATGTTTGACATCAAGGTTCAAGCTAATGACAAGTGTCGGCCTTGTCGAAAATGGCATGCATCAGATGTATTGACAGTGACTTGTATCCATGTTATTAGCAACAATAGATAAAGAAGTTGGCGGGACGTCGGTGTTGGTGTTGACTACATACATCGACCTTATTTACCATGGCATGTATGTATCAATGCTATAGGTGACAGCAAGCGATGAAGTCACCATAAATGTTGGTGTCAACAGTGCCAGTGTGTATCAATCTAATTGGTGATGACGTGCTTCAATCTTGATGGCAATGTTAGGTGAAAAATCATTGCATGTTGATGACGTGCATCAGCATTGTTGGTGATATGGATCAATAAGGTTGGTGGTTGTTGGCGTTGGTGTCAATGGCATAAATTGGTCATATATCAATGACGCGCATCTACATTGGTATCAATGGCATGCATTAGTTTCTCGGCAATGATGTATGTCGATGTTGATTTTGACAGCATCCATCAACATTATTGAAATTATTATTATTATTGAAGTCAACAGTTTGTGCCACCAACAAAAATTCCCCTAACATTTTTTCCTATGGGCTTGAAATCAGCATTAGCTTTTTAAGAAAAAGATTTGTTTTAATTTTAAAAGAAAAAGATGAATTTTATGCTGATAGAAAAAGTTAGGAATAAGAGCATTATTGTCTTTAGCTTCTCACGTTGAGTCTTTGCAATAAATTCATAATTTTTATTTATTTTAATAATTTTGTATTTCAATATTTAAATTTAATACGTATTATATTAATATTTTTTTAATGAGCCGACTCATTACATAACTAGTTGAGTTGGAGGTTGCTCAACTTTGACTTAGTCAGCCTAACGAGCTGGATATAAGCCGAATTGACTTAATTACACCTTTACCTAATAATAAAAAAAAAATTGGAGCTTAAAAATATTAAATGATCAAAATCATCTTGTAAATCAACTACTATGTTTAATAAAAAAATTAACAAAAAGCTAAATAAAAAATATATATATTTTAACAAAATTAGCATCCGAAGTAGACTCATCAGAAATTTTCAACTTACTTCTAATAAGTAAATTAAAAATTCATTTTAAGAAATTTTTAAAAAATCAAGATATTTAGGCTTAGTCAGTGATAACTTTATTACTGCTTTGCAAAGTTATTATATCAAAAAGTAATTTTTTAGGTTTCATTTGGGACGACTTTCTTTCTGCTTTTTAAAGCAGCTTTCAAGTACAAAAATTTACTCAAAAACTGCTTTAAGAAACAGACAGTAAGCTACCCCAAAAAAAACTTTAAAGTTATACTAGAAAGCAACTTTTTAGTATAATTTTTTTTTTAAACGACAAAATATACGGGCCAGACAGAAATTGTAGTTACATTATGAAAAACAAAGCAAAATGAAAGTTGTCCCAAATGAAATCTTAAAGCTTAATTGCATTAAAGGAACTCATTAAAAGTCATTTCCCGTAAATATAATAAACCACTTTATATATTAATTATGATCATAAAATATATTTATAGAATAATTTGTTCATATCGATAAAATAAATTACCTATCTTCAAAGTTTCTCTAGATATATATTTTTTAGTTTTTATTTATTGTATTTTTCTATTTTTTAATATATTTCCAAGTACTTAAAAAAAAAAATTCTTCTAACTTCAAAACTCCTGAAAGATTCGAATAAAGATAAGAAGCACATGCAGACCATATGAAAAGATTATTAGATTAGTAAGTAATTAGTTTGACAGAGTGAATCAGCTATGAGATTCTCGCTCTGCTTGATGCGAATTAGTTTATAAGAAAATTACCTACTTTAGCTTTGCATATGATTATATTAATAATATTTAATACTAAATTTATGTTTTTATAAATCTTACGTTTGTAAATATCTCTCTGAAAAAAATATTTATAATAATAAAATAAAATATTATCATCTCATGCAATTACCCCTTAAATTTAAGCGAAATTTTTATAAGATCGATGATGTTGAGACCTAAATTGCTTTATAGCGTAGAATGTTGACCATTAAAATAGAAGCATAAAACTAAGTTAAGTAGGGAGATAAGTATTGAACTTGGTTGTTCTTTTTCCTTTTCTACTTTGTTGGTTGTTTGGCTGTTTTGGTGGTCTTCGATTTTTGTTGTTGGTTGATGTTGTTGTGATTTGCTGTGGAGGGGTTTGTTTTTGTCCTTATAGCGCTATCGCGTGGCCGGCTATATGTGATTGTTGGTCGTTTTCTATTAGTTGTATGAGATGTAGTTTAAGCGGAGCTTCTCTACCATCCTGCTCTCTTTATTACAATTCTTGTTGCTTGCTGGTGTGTTCAACCAGCTCAGATATCGAGTTGATTAGTATGCTCTTCGTGGCTTGTGCTCTTTTGGTTGACATGGATATGTTGATCTTATTGTTGCTGCTGTTTTGTTTTGCCTATTTGGTTCTTTTGATTTCATTTTTATTATCTTCATTATATAATGTAGGATCCACAACTCTATAGGTTTTATTTCAATTGTTGCCCTTTTAGCGAGCTTCTAATCATTTAAGGACATGTTATATTTATGTGTTTAACTTTTAGGTCCTCCGTGTTTTTTTTTTTAATTATTTTTTTATAAAGTGCTACAAAGATGAGGATGCATGCTCAAGTGGATAAGTGAATTTATACTTAGAGACATAATCCGAAAATGTGTACGCATGAAAAGGTTAGAGTAGCTCTACTGACATATAATATTAGATAGTCGTCTTAGATAGTTTGATCACATAAAATATTGACATTCTAATGATCCGATCATGAGAGAAGATGTATTATATCTGATTTATGCTAAGAAAAGTAGATATATAACTAAAAAAAAATTGATTAGAAAGTATTAGAAATAATTTTTTTGTCAAATTTAAATGATAATTTAACTCTTAATAGTCATAATAAAGAAAAATGATTCACTTAGTCAACCCTATCTAGTGGAAAGGGCGGATCCCCATATGAGTCAGGATGGGCAAATGCCCGCCATATATATATATATATACTAACTTGAAAGGTAAATAAAAATTTTGACTACACAATATATATATATATATATATATATATATATATATATATTGAAATTTTGCCCTTTCTCAAAATATTTTTTTGCCCTAATATCAACTATCCCGTGTGCTTCTGCCCCTTTCCATCCAAAATTTTGGTTTTGCATGTGCGACACTTCGCACGCAAAGGTTTGCGAATTGCAGCTTCGCTCTTCGACGTCTTCCAAGCCATCAGTGTCTTCGCAGCCTTTGGTTGTTCGATGTCTTCTTTTTTATATAATAAATTTGTCCTCTCTAAAAATTAAAGCCCGATCTGCCCCTGTATTGGGATAAAATTTAGTGTTATTATTGCAATTAATGACTTATGGAAAATTTGAAATTGAAGAGGAGACGATGGCTAAAATCCATGAGAATTTATGCGATAAAGCATAAGCTCGTTTTTTCCCCTTCTTTTATTGGAGCTTTTGAGTTTGTTTATAGCCGTCCTTGGGTTGGTGGATGCTCCGCACTGGCAGTTTAATTTTTTTAATTATTTAGGAAGCTTCCAAACATAGCGTTTGCCGTTGATTTGTTTGATATAAATGATCAATGAAGATTTAACGCAGACGAGTCCTTTATGCCGTGCATTCTACGGAGAACCATTAAACACTCGTTTTTTTTTTTTTTTTTCAGCAAAAAATTTAGAACGGAAGAAGTGAAATGTATGAAATTTTTTAAATTATAATATTTTAATTTTCTGAGAGAAAAAAACTTTTTTACTTTTAAAATGCCTTTGAATTCGGATCGGAACATATTTGATGTTATTGATTTTTTATTTTGTCGACATGTTCAGTTTGACTATAAATTTGTCAAACTTTGAGCTCATATGATCTTGAGTTAATTTTGAAGATTTTCAATTCTAATATGCATCAAGATTTGTGCTTTCTCAAGTGAATTTTTATATGATATACTATTGATACATCGTCAAAAAATCATCTTGATCAGACACGAATCTCAAAGCAAAATAAAGTTGGAAACTTTCAAAATTAAAAGCATGAGCATATGAACTCCGATTTCAGCAAACTTACAGTCGAACAGAGCGTCTCGGAAATACGAACTCAACGACACCAAATTCAACCCAATCCGAGCCCAAATTGGTCCAAATCAAGGACTCGAAGCACTATTGGAAAGTTCAAACCACAATTTGGAATACCAAACAACTTCCAAACATAACAAACTTATAGTCGAATCGAGCGGCTCAACGAGACAAATCCAACGAGCCTAAGATCACTAAATTTCGACATCACTACGACACTCAAACGTCCATCGAACGGTTCATGATCAAGGGATTCAAGATCGGCCGTCCATTCAACCACTCCCAACTTACTCTTGATCCTCCACCTATTTATGGGTCATGTCATTCCCAAAATCTATAAATAGAGCCTCCTCTCCTCTTGAAAAGGGACCCCCTGAGCCTAAGGAAAAAAGAGAGAGATCGGAGATCGCTCTTGCTTCCTAGCCTCCTCGATCACCGCCAAAGTTTCACCGGACCACCGCCGGAGTTCCGACGAACCACCACTGCTCCACCAACGTCGGGCGTCCGCCGGACCACGCCTAACGTTGTTGCTCCGCCGGACCACCACCTGACGCCTGTGCTTCACCGGACCACTGCCTAACATCGTTGCTTCGCCGAACCACCACCTGACGCCATGTGCTCCGCCGGGCCATCGCCTAACGCCGTTGCTCCGCTAGACCACCACCTGACGCCCTGTGCTCCGCTGGACCATCACTTGAGGCCTTTACTTTTGTCAGACCGCCGTCAGAAGCCCTCACCTTCGTTAGACCTCCATCCGAGGCCCTCATCTTCGCCAGGTCATCATCTAAGGCCCGGATTTCTGTCAGACTATCCTCTGAGGCCCGAAGCTCTATTAGATCATCTCCTGACACCCGGATTTCTATTGTACTATTGCTACTTGCAATCTGATCGTCCTCAGAGACGAGTCAGCCCATTGTAACCAACTCAAGTTCTAGTGAAATCTTTTCAAATGGGCTAGGCCCCGTGGTTTTTCCCCTTTCAAGGGTTTTCCATGTAAAAAATCTTGTATTCTCTGTGTGTGAGCTGGATATCCGTGTAACGCTATGACGAACGATTAAAACTCTATCGCCGCGTATATTCTAGCCTGCAACAACTATATAGAAAAAATTATACAAATTTTCATACCATATAAATATTTGATGAGATATTCCAAAAAAAAAAATCATAAATAAAGTAAATGAAACTCTATAAATTTTATTCATTCATTTATGAAAATGTAAGTTCTTTTTTTTTTCTTTTGAGAAGCGAACAATACTCGTAGGGTTCATTTGGGATGACTTCTTTACTGCTTCTTAAAGTGATTTTCTAGTAAAATTTAAGATTTTTCTACTAAAAATTTGTTTTAAAAAATAGTAAAAAAATTATCTCCAACAAAACCTTATTTTCTTAACCAATAAATCGTATCTTTTATGAGCAAATCCTCGCCCAAAACACGGTGGTAAATGGTAATAACGAAAATAGACTTGCAGAGATTTGTTGACGAAAATCGCCAAATAAAATTAATTAGAAACGACTTAAATGAAGAGTTGAAAGTAAGTTGGATTTACTTACCACGCGGCTATACTATTTATTATTTATTTATACCCAATGAATTTTAATATTTTAATGCGATACCATTGAGAATAATATATATATTTAACTCCCGATTATTTGAACGATCTATTGATCATCGTTGTTTGACCGGGTCAACACCATTGAAAGGGAGGGAAGTGTTCACACGTGGCCGAGTGGAACCTAGCTGTTTATTATATTAAGCCAATAAATTTATAAGGCTTCATTTAGGAAGATTTTATTATAAATTTTTAATATAAAAATTAATTTTTTTATATTTTAAGAAGCATTAAGAAAGTCACATCAAATGAAGCTTAAATATTTGTTTGCGATAACTTAATATTGATTTTATTTTTAGATCATAATTATTGTTTCTATTTTGATATTATTTTTTACTGTTTAAAAAAAATTATGTTAGGAAGTTATTTCTTACAATAACTCTAAAATTATTTTTTCTAGTCCAACATCACAACTACTTTTATAAAAAACTATAATTATTCCAAACATATTATATTTATTTATTTATTTAACATGCATATATAGTGTCTCCTTTCATCTGCTTATATGTTGGATATTCGTACAAAGCTAAAATATTAAATTTCTCGATCGCCGCGACTATTTCTGGATGCAACAATAGATAATAGTTTATTATTATTTATTTTATTTTTTGAGTTTACCTTGAATTCATAAAATAAAGGAAATCATTTTTTCATATAATAATTATTTGAATTCCTTTTTTTCACTAAAATATTGAGCGAAAATTAATCAAAATTTTGATGTGATGTGCTCTTGAATGAAATAAATTTTTTAGTTAATAGAGAAATCAGCCAGCTGCCATCAGTTCCTTATTTAAAAAAATAAAATGACTAGGTATTTTTAAATAGATATATAAAAAACTTGTTCTGATTATTTTAAGCAATTAAAAATATTTATTTATTTTAAACAGCGCGTGAATGGTACCATTTATTTCAAGCACCTGAGACTTCCTCCAGGATGTAGCCGGCGCGGTTTGGATGCTCAACTCTACGCTGCTTAATTGCCACTTGGTTGTTCGGCCTTACCACATATCATGCATTAAATCATGACCACTAAAATATTTCTATAAATATATAAAATTAAGAAAAAATATCTCAAAAAAAAAAAAAAAACAATTAAGGAAAAGAAATAAAGAAATTTTCTTGTAAATTAAAAATCAATAGAAACAATAATAAATCATTGATAAAATATTAAAGCAAGCAATTAATAGTGTAAAAATATAAAATATACATATTTTTATATCTTTGTTGCGGATTTATAAATTTATAGCATTAGAGTAAGAGAATTGTGTATATATAGTAGTGATGCATGAACAACGAGCTTACAAACATATAGTTAAGAGAATAAGGGACTCAAAAAATATTTTTACGTGAAAACTCTGGAAAGTGAAAAACCATAAAGCATTGTCTGGAGAAAGATATTCTACTATATTTGAGTGAGTTACAAAGTTTAACCCGTCCCTTAAATTTGGAGACGATAAAAGTACAATAGTTTGGAGGACCAATTGAATTTCGTATGAATGTTTGAGAGTATATCATGAGCTTTGTCAGACGTTGGAAGTCGGAAATCTAGAAGCGGTGACAGGGAGAATGTACAATAGATGTTGGCGGCGGAACGAATGTCCTGCAACAGTCGGACGGTCGAGACAAGATTTTGTGGTTGTAAACGGCTGGCGGCCGGGGGAGGTCTGGCGGTGGTGATGAAAAAATGGTGTTGAATTACTTTTATCATTTGAATTTTTTAATAGCTATAGTTGTCTGTGTTGGTGATTGAGTTGTTTAATTATAGGTTTAATGTTTTAATTATTCTATTAGATCCTAGAACATCACATAAACGATCATGACCCTGTTTTTTAAACGGGTCAACCTGATTCCGAATTTTTCAAGTCGGGTTTAAATAGGATTGACGGGTTGGATCATTTATTGACACCCCTAGAGACTTTCTGTTTAGTATGCATTAAAAATAATGATGAATAGTATGCCTGTGTCGACACATTTAATTATATTTAGCAGTTAGCACTATCTAAATTAATATTTTCATAAGAAGAAGCATCCTAATACTGCACAGAAACAGGCGAATCAAATCAGGTTAGGTCACCTTCCTCACATAAAATGATAAAAATATAGATGAAGCATGTTATTGGACATGTGTAAATGGGCTTGATCTATATGAGTATATCAACCTGACTCTTATCTGCTTGAATAACCTGATTCGACCTGGCTAGGTTGTTTACCTTTTCCACATGCATGTGTGAAACACACCTCCTCTTCCAAGTTCCATGGCTTCACTTATTCGCTTTTTGCTTGAGATTTTGGTCTCGTTTGGGACGGCTTTCTTACTGCTTCTTAAAGCAGCTTTTTAGTATCAAAATTAATGTTTTTCTACCAGAAAGTTGCTTTAAGAAAACAGAGAGAAAGCCGTCCCAAACAAAACCTTAGCGTAAGGAGATGCTTATATGTGCCCGAGTTGAGCATTATTTTGCATATGTCAATGGATCAATTGATCTAATAGATTGATATATACATCCTTTACTCTATCTTAATTAATTAAACTTTCTTTGTATCTTTCCTTTATTTAAATAAATAAATATCGGCCGCGGTGCGAAAATAATTAGGCTAAAATATTATTTTGATTAAGAAATTGGATTTCAATAGAATATGACAGATAATCATGGCAATCAGCAATCTGATCATACAGGTCTTTAGTGGCTGAAGATTTTATTTATTTATTTATTTTTGGACATTTAGGTCATTTAAGACAAATTCATACACACAATGCATACACAAGGATTCAAACCCAAGACCTCTTTATTGGAAGTCTAAGCTCTCATGTCTCAACTAACAGGCCAAGGTGAGCTGTGTGGCTGAAAATTTAGATTAGAACATCTTAAAACTCATAGAAGGCTATACTTTTATTTGATTGGAGGGAAATATATATTTATCTGTATAAAAATATGAAAAAAAAGCGAACAAAAAGTGGTCTCGACTAGACGATTCTAACACACAAAAAGTTGTTCAATCTAAGCTTAAATGAGATCAAATCGAATACTTTAAGCATAATTGAAAACTTCAAATATTAATTGGATGACCAAATGATATCTAAATTTTTCACACTTGTAGTTGAATTGAACACAATGGAGAAAAAGGATTCATGTAGCCGACCCCACGTAGTGGGATAAAGGCTTGATGTTGTTGTTGTTGTTGTTGTAGTTGAATTGAACGGTTCAATGGGACAAATTCAACGAGCTCAAAATCACTCAATTCTAACGTTAAAGGCACATAAATGTTGAATGAATATTTCTTGATCAAGAGAATTGATATGACTCATATGATTGAGTGTTTTGGATTCTAGTTCAAATTACCAAAATGCTCTAAAAAATTTATAAATAAAGCCACATTCTCCATTTGAAAAAGAAGGCCCAAGAGTTTAGAAAACTAGATAACTCTCTTGCATTCACAAGTTATTGCCGCCGACAGCCACCACTAGCTATCGTTGGCGATGACCACTACCAACAATTGCCGCCACCATCTCCATACTCCATTCAAGATTAAACCCTATTGTTGGGTACTAATTGTCAACCTGTGGACATCAGAGTTTTGTAATCACTATAGGAGGAATTAAGTCCTACAATTGGGTGTTCATCGTCCATCTGTAGACACTTAATTAATGTGATCCCCATCCCATAGAGAAAAATAGAATTTTGTTCTAAAACAATCCCTTCTTTTTCAACTATGAGAAATGTAGTATTATTGTATCACCTATTATATGATGAATTTTTAACTAGGCTAGGACATGTGATTCTTCTCTTTTCATATTTTTCACGCAAAAATTTTACGGTCATACAATTTTTACCTATATGTGTAAAATTTTTGTATAACGGTGAGATTAAAAATATACACTCTACCAACTTAATTTTTCTAGCCCGTAATAGTTATATTTGTAAATATTAAACATTTCTTCTACAAATATAAGATAAATATTCTAATATTTATATAACAATGAACATTCTCAACAATTATAAATAACTCTTAATAAATTTATTGCCCTCCACAAACTTATGATATGCCTCCAAGAAGTATTAAGGGTTTGTCTTAATAAAATGTGGAAGCAGTTGAGACATTTTGGCCAACAAGGTTGTCACCCTCCTCCAACAACTATGCTCATCATCACTAACAAGCTGATACATGTCATCAACTCTAATGCCAAAGAAAAAAAAAATTCACTCAGCCATCACCAATAACGTCATTGCCACCTACCATCACTAATAGAGTTGATATATGTTATCAAAACATACATCGATGCCTATAAGGTTGTCACCCCATCGCAACAATATCGATGTCACCATTGCCAACAAGCTCAATGCATGTTCTCTACACAAATAAGATTGTCGCTAGCCATGCCTAACAAAGTTGATGCATATCATATAACTAACAACATTGTTGTTTTCCATCACCATTAACATTGATGTCTATCATTGCTAATAAGTATGTCATCAAAACCAATATCGATGCTAATAAGATGGTTCATGCCATCACAACAACATCCATGCCCATCATTACCAATATGGTTGATTCCCATTTTTGACATTAATGACGACACCAACAAAATCAAGACCCACCATCGCAAATAATGTTGATATATATCGATGGCATCAATTCTGACGGCAACAAGATTATTATCCGACATCGCCAACTATCAAAGTAAGCTCTCATCTAAGATAAAAAAAACAAAACTAATAAGGCAAAAGCTACTAGTACTTTGTCTTTATTAGTGAAGCTTGAAAAGACGAAGAGTTTGTTCCATTACAAAATCATTTCAGTGCATGGTTAGTAGTGTTCAGGTTGTAGCATGGAATTTGTGGTAGGTGGGTTAAATGAGGGGAATCGAAGGGTTGGGTGGGTTTTATGGAAACCCTAATGTCGGTATTTACGACATAGATGCATCACGCCTGATAATCTATGATTTAACTCATCCACCAAAATGATTCTAGACCTAGTCCAAACACTCCTAACCCTAAAAGGAAAAATGATTTTCAATGCAACAAGCTTAAATCTTCCCTTAACATTTAGTAATAGAGCCAATTAAGAAATAGACGAGGGTGCCTCTTTGCATACAAATAGTAATTAAGTAGGATTTAGTAAATTATGTAAATTCATATTTATTCTTAGGGTGTTAAATCCTCAAAATTATTTGGCAATGTAGAGACTAAATTTAATTAAATATTGATGTGTTGTTTGGATACTTATTTTAAGATTTAAAATCTATTAATTAAAATAATATTTTAAAAATAATTATTCATAAATTTTACATAATTACAATGAGATTAATAAAATACTGAATTATAATTATTATATATTAAGATTCTAACTAATTATTGATTAATAAATTATTAATATAATAAAATATAAATTTTAACTTAATTTATTTGAGATTAATAAAATACTGAATTATAATTATTATATATTAAGATTCTAACTAATTATTGATTAATAAATTATTAATATAATAAAATATAAATTTTAACTTAATTTATTTATTAATAATAAGTTGATTACTTAAAGATAAGCAAAGCTAGAAAAGTCGATATATTAATATTTATACTAATTATTAAGATTATTTTTTTATCTAATTTATATGATTGAATATTATTACTTTTAATTTTTTTACTATTAGGCATAATTTAGCTCAAATCTTACATAAATTAGACCCAAGTCCTCCATCCAAATAGGCCCAAGGAGGAAAAAATATTATGAGCGGACGCCGAACGCCGTCCGGAGATCAATCAGAATGTGTCATGTCATCCCTTCACTCGATACCGCTGCGTGGCTCTACCTGATTGGTCTCTGGATATAGAGCTGTGTCTGGCGTCCGCACAAAATAATTTCTCCCCAAGGAGGGCCATTAGACTTTGGGAATTGTGATTTCTTAATTTTTAACTTTTATCACTTCAGGAAAAGGAAGAGAGACAAATAAAACTTGTAGATTAATACAAACAAGCATTCATCCAATCATGTTACAAATCTTAAAAGTGCTACACTTTTATTTGATTGATTGAATAATGTTAATACAAACATGTATAGATAAAGAGAAGATAATATAGATAAAATAAAATAAAATAAAATATCCTCAATAACAATGAAATATTACACTAATAAATATTATTACTTCTTACTATAAATATTATATACATATTTTTAATATTTTTATAATAATAAATAGTTTTAATAGCGCTGAATAATATTAATTAAACTAATAATTTTAACATAGTCAATCAGGTGACGCCAGATGAATAGCGAAATATTGAAAAGGTCAGGCTAAAAACATCCAAATAAGCGGCCAAAGAAAGAAATAATGGATTTCAGCTCCTACTACATATAAAAAATCTATAAAAATTGATGGATGTGACCCTGCAGTTTCTATCAACGCATTACAAAACGACCAGAATGGACCTAAATGGGGAAGCGTCCAGCCAGTTGTCAGCTGTTTCTTACTGCTTGATCACCCGGCCGCCATCACCGCGCATTCGTGGACCACCACCCACCGCCAGACAACCACTACCCCCCACCACGACCACCACCTTCTAGCAACCACTCGGCTGCCGACGCCGCCACCGCAAACCTCCCACAACACCACCGTCATCTCCCCCATCGACAACTTCCATTTCGGACTTTACACTATATTGATTACTAAAATAAAATCATTCACTCGCATTTAATATATATTCAATCCAATTAATTTTAAAATATTTCTTTTACACTGCATGTCTTGTTAGCCAATCAAACACCTCTACGGTTTAAAAAGTGTAATTGAGGTGTGATTTGATTGTAGATTTTTTATTGTATTTTTTAAGACTTTAGTGCTGATTATACAAACATTTTTTTTTTTAAAAATGATACAAAAAATATCTAAAAGTCGATTGGGATTGTTTTTTAATATGAAATAAAAATATATTTAATATTTTAAATATATATTATTATTAAATATCTTGTATGTGGACTTATGTGGCGGTATTAATGGGGTTAGCATTGATTGTTAGGATATGTGGTTATAGCATTGGTGGTAATAATAGCTATCGAGTAGTAGGATAGTAACAGTTTGTTTGTGGGGCAGTTAGATGGAGTTGGTATTTTGAAAATAATGAGCAACAAACTAGGTGATGATAGACTAAGTATTCATCTCCCTAAAAGCATTTTGTGAATCAAAGTTTTATATAAGCCAAAAAATTTTAGGCTTTATTTTATAAAGGAGGACGTTAATTATCACAATTAGCAAGTAGAGCATATTTATTTAAGAATTAAAAAAAAAGAGTTAATTCGTCAAAATAATTGGAGTATTCAGAATGCGAAATTTTTTATATATTATTTTAATATTAAATAATGTCTCATATGTTTAATCTTTTTGCTAAAATTTCATTAAAAGATTAAACATATAATTCAAGAAAAATATGTAAACCGTTTAAATATTTTATATAAAAAAATTATGAAAAACATGTCGTTAGAGCGCCGTAGGCTGTAAATTCAGCACCAAGTGCTCTGGATCCTCTCTGTGATTTCGACAAGCTGCACTACAATAATGTGGATCTTTTTTGAGACGGAGGAGTCAGTGTGAAGTGTGAGGGTAAACTACTTTAGAAGCAGTAAGAAAGGTATCCCAAACAAACTAATTCTATTGTGATCATCCTCTCTCTCTGCTACAGCCTAATCATGCTAATAAGGGCCAAAGAATTACAATTGTGAAACATAACAAGGATTAAAAAAAAAAAACTAAAAGCCATATTCTATCGTCTAAACTCTACAATTCTAGTCTAGTTAGATGATTGCACAGCAAAAATTAATGGTCAAATTGCATGAAAAATCTCAATATTATAGCAATAAACTTAACAATTTACACGCCTATATGTAATTAATCAATGAAAATACATCACAAAATAAACACAGATAAACAACATAGAGTGAAAGAGAAAATTAACGAAGAGTAATAAGTATTTTGCAATGAAATATGAATTAAAAGCCTAATTAGACACAATATTCGTTAGCTATCATGGCCAGCACCAGCCTATCCGCAGTCTCCCTTGATCAACATAATCAAGCAACTAAATATAATTTATGAACAAACTTTGCATCTAATCACAATTCAAACCACAAACTTCTAACACAGACCTCTGATTTGGCCACAAATGGATTCAACCGAACCCACAACAGAGAACCACAGAAGCTAGAAGGATCGACCAAACACAATAATGTGGAACCTATTTTGCTTTTCATCATCCCTCAACAAGGGTAGAGATGAATTATGACCCACATTGCAAGGAAACTTGCCAAAAGAGGACCCCAGAATCATAATTACCATTGATTGCATTGAAATTCCATACAATCCCGATTATATTTAGTATTAGAAGTGTCATTGGAGGGATTAACAAAGTTACCACTTGCTTCTCTTTCTTTGCTTCTCTCTCCTGTATATGATAGAAAAGCTTTGGCTTTTAATGCCTACAATGACTTCGATGTAGCCGAGAAAAAGAGCAAAATGATGAGATGATGCACTGATCACCCAGAATTGTTTCGTTCCTCCACCAATTCGTCGAGAGCTACTCTCTCCCCAGTTCATCTCAAGAATGGAGGTGGAATTATGGAGGCAAGAGGGTCTTCAGAATAATGCTTGAAATAATATGGTAACCTACAGACAAATTTATCATGCATAAATTTCAGGCTTGAAGAAATTGGAAGATAAATATAGGAGGATGAATAGGGGAAAGAGAAAAAGCCTACAGATCATTTTCACAAAAAGAGCACAAGATAACTTTGGGCAAAATGTTTAGCTCGACCATCAAAGAAAAAAAAAGTGTTGGAAAAAGCTATCTTAAAGCTTATATCTATTATATTATCATGACCATAGTTGTAATAGCCTCAACTTAAGCTTCATTGGAGATGACTTTTTTTATTGCTTCTTAAAGTATTTTAGTACAAAATTATTGTACTAGAAAACTGCTTTAAGAATCATTAAGGCTTCTTTGAGATGACTTTCTTATTGCTTCTTAAAGCGAGCTTTTATTACAAAAAAATTAATTTTTTACTAAAAAGCCGCTTTAAGAAGCAAGAACAAAGTTGTCCCAAACTTCGTTTGGGACGCTTTCTTATACTTCTTAAAGCAATTTTTAGTACAAAACTTTAAGAAAGTAAGAAAGCCATCCCAAACAAAGCCTAAGAAAGCTATCCCAAACGATAGCCTAAGAAACCCTTTCCATGATGTCTTTAGGGGTGTAAACGAGTCGAGTCGAGTCGAGAGTATTAGCCTTATCAAGCCTGGCTCATTTGATCGAGTTCGAGCTCGATAATGGGCTCGAGATCGACTCGTTATATAAATTATCAAGCTCGAGCTCGACTCGAAAGCTCGAGCTCGTTAAAGCTCGAGCTCGAGATCGAGCTCACGTTTAGAAAGCTCGAACTCAACTTTTAAATCTTTTAATTGGCATGAGTCATTAATTTTAAGCCAAATTTTTTTTTTAGAAATTCTTTTTCTTCTAATACTTAAATTAAATTTGTTTCAACAATAAAAAAATAACTTAAATAATCATAAACATCTAGAACTTTAACTATTAATTCTTTTAAAAAATGTAAGTTGTTAACGAATCAATGTATTATGAGCAATCATATTTCTTTAAAAAAAAATTATTTATAAAATGATCTATTGATATCAACTTTATAAACTGAAATATGGATTGTTAGTTACTATAAAAACTTGAAAAAATAGAAAGACATTCAATAATATAAAATTTGACCAGATTGCCATTTCATATCAACATTACAAAAAAAGCAATTTGAATCATACAACTCATTAAGAAGTTTCATAATACAGCATAAGTAAAAACTGGATAGAAGATAGAAACTATATATTTCTTATTATGTTCTGATATTTGCATGTTCCAAACTTCCATATTCTTCAAATTCTTGCATCTTTACGTTGGCAATAAATATGATAAAAACCTGTAAATTAAGATAAAAGCAAAATAATAATTATTTTAGAAGTGGGTAAAAAGAAAATTATTAGCTACAAAATATTCCACAGACAAAATCATAAGAAATCTTACACGCATCAAACCTAACAAGCAAAAATTATCTAGCATATGTTTTGATGGATAACATAAAAAATCTACGGAATGACGAAGCAAGTAATTGTGAACCGCATGAGCTCCCAAACTTATAAGAGAACTGTACAAAATTATCCAGAATTCAATGCATAAGAGTTAAAAATGGTGCATCAAGAAAAAGAAGAGAAAAAATTATAAGGATTTATTAATTATTCTCAACAGTTCTCTTCTACACTATACATTCAAAAATAAGAATCAAAGCAGTGAAACAGCTCAAATACAGAATGGGATCTGAGAGATAATTGTTCTGTAAATATAATGAATTTAACTTGGTCAGCTTCTGAATCTCTAAGGGGATTGCTCACGTGAAGGAGTTAAAAGAGAGGTCAAAAAATGTAATGCCTGATGCAAAAAAATGTAATGCCAGCAAGCTTTCCTAGCGTATTTGCAGGAATTGGACCAAGGAGATCAATCCCTGGAAGCCTTAAAGCAACAACACGGCTTCTGTCAGGTCATTTTTTTTTATGACAGTTAATTAAAATTTATTTTAAATTAGGAAGAAATAAATATATAATGTAAACGATATAAATATATAATGAAGAAATTTATTTCTAACACAACTTTAACTTTTAACTTCTTAAAAAAAAATAATTGTAGAAGAAATAAATAGATGTGAGGACGACGGAGATCCGGCGGACTCGGCTGTCGGCACCTGTTCGGCCGACCGAGGGAGAAGAGGCCGCACGACGCGTCGCGTGTAGTTAGGGCGAAATGAATTGATGTGCGGCGGGCAGCGGGCTAGGGTTTTTTTATCCTATAAACTATAATATATAATATGATTTTTAATATTCTAAAAATTATAATATTATAAATATAATATAATCGAGTAGCTTGATAAGTTTTCGAGTCGAGTCGGGCTGAGCTCGAACTCGAGCTCGTTTATCAATCGAGCTCGATTATAGGCTCGAGCTCGAGCTTGAAGCTCGATAAGCTCGGGTCGCGAGCTCGTTAACGAGTCGAGTTCAAGCCAGCTCACGAGCCAGCTTGACTCGGTTACACCCCTAGATGCCTTAAGCTAATGCAGGGGAAGGTTTTATGAATCCTCCTCCATAAGAGTATTAAATCCATTTTATACATATTTTTTATTTTGTATCTTTTTTTATTTAAATTTTGTTACATTAATTTTTATCTATTCCTTTTGTTAATGCATATTCTTTCCTCTATTTAAAAGCCTCATGCATTTAAATAAAATTTTGTCTATCTTACCACATACTAATTTTTTATTTGAGATAAACATATGAGAACAAAAACAATAAAAGAGAAGGATAAACATAAGAAAGTATGATGAGAGATTTATATGATTTGATAATATTTTTTTATATTTATGTTCACACAAAAAATATTATATTTAATTATAAAAAAATATCCAAATATTTACACATTCAAATATTTCTCTCATTTTCTCCCATTTTCACATCTTTCTAGTTTTCACCATCTGATCACTATATCTCTTCCTCTTATCTCTTATATGAAAAAGTCAACAAAGCCCATACAGCAACTAAATGGTCTAAAAAAGGAAAGAAAAAAATATATAGGGCATGATGAGTCCAGTCCACTAGGATGCAAAGAACACAAACAAGAAAAAGTAAGCAATGAAAAAAATACAGTAGGATTTAATGCGGGAAAACTCAAAATAAGAAAAAATTAGGAATCCACATCACACTAAGAAATCCATAATAAAAATTAAAAGAAATTATATAGATATCTTTTTCTCTGATTCACTCCTTGTCTCTCTTCTCTTCACACACATGTTTTATGTAGAATTGGAACATTTATTTGGTCTGGTGACCTGACGTAGCTCCACGTTCGGATGCTAGTAAAATGATGTCAGGTTCTCTTATTCTTTACCGCACGGCCCGACAACCCGACCCGGACCGGTCACGGGATTGCTATGTATTGGCTGATTTGTGCAGACCGGGGTATTGCTCGGTATTGCTCGTATTGCTCGATATTGCTCGGCAATAACGAGAAATACCATTCTGTGAAGAGCAATATGAAGGTTTTGTCTTGGTATTGCTCGGTATTGGTCTTTACAGAGCTGTATTTCTCGTTCTTGCCAAGCAATACCGAACAATACCTAGCAATATCGAGCAATACCTAGCAATATCGGGTTCCGGTCTGGGTCGGGTTGTCGGGCCGCGCGGTAAAGAGTAAGAGCACATGGCGACATGTTATTGGCGTCCGGACGTACAGCTACGTCAGGACACCTGACCTAATAATTGTTCATAGAATTGACAAAGATATATACATAAAACCACCCCAACAGACGCAACCCTTCAATTAAACATGAAAAACAAGAAAGAAAACTATCAAACCATACTTGTAGTGCCGAGATGCTAGGGCTTGAAGCACTGTAGTGTTTTACTCTTTGTCTCCAACTTGACTAGCAACGTTGGGATTTGGAGCATCGTGGTACTTCGCTCTCTGTCTTCATTTAGATGTGGTGCTCAAGTATACAACGCCACAATGTTGTACAATTGTATGGAAAAAAAAAGTTTTTTTGGAGAAAGTCCCCCAAACCCAAGCAAGGGAGGCCCCCATTGCAAACCCCAGATAAACCCGACTGGTAATACTAAGGTTTAAGACAATCATTCAACCCGATTGATTAACACAATTATATTTTACACAAAGCTAGAAGTCAAGTCCACTAAGGGGTTGTGTGGCAATAAGTAGGATTTAACTTTAGTGGGATTTAAAAAATTCCGCAAGTCCGAATTTAGTAAATCTTGAAGGTGTTAAATCCTTCAAACTATTTAGTATGATATATGTTAAATCCTGAAAAACTGTTTGGCAACATAATCGAGGATTTAAGGAGGTTGGTTCATTTATAGATTAAATTTAATGAATTTTAATTTTAATTTGCATGTTAAATATGAATTACTTGTTAACTTTAATATTAATTATCTTTAATAAGTTGTAATGATAAATAATATAACGCGAGTAATTTACTTATTACAAATTATCAGATTAGTTATTTAAGTGTTAATTATCAAATTAATTATTATATTACTCGTTATCTAATAATATTTTTGAACCCTAATTAATTTGTTAATTATTGTTGAAATTAGAAATTATTTAACAAATACTCATATTAATGATTTAAGAATTATTTAATTAGTAATAATGATTAATTCTATTATTAATTATCTCATTGATCACTTAAATATTCAAATTCTAATTGATTATTATTTACAATATTAAGTATATAATTAACTATTTTTATTTTAAATTATATAAATTAAACTAATTAAATGACTAATTATACTACTAATAAATTAGTTAAGCTAAATTAGATTACTCAATTATATAGCTAATTATTTAATTAATATAATTAGTTATCAATATTTAAAAAACCAATTATAGTACTAATCAATTATTTAATTATTTAAAATTATATAAATTAAACTAATTAGGTAATTATTATTTAGTAATAATGCTAACTTTGATTAATTTTTAATTAAATGTAGGGTTTGCTTAATTTTAAACTTATTCCAGTTTTCGCTTTTCCTCGTTGTCATTTTTTCGTGGCCGCTTCAGCTTTGCGTGATGCACAATGGGAGCTCGCTAGCTGCTTCGCCTCCTTCAAATGCGTCAGATAGGAAGTCACGAAGTAAGCCCACCGCTGCTTAGGTAACATTTGCCTCCTTCATTCACGACGGGAGCAAGCTCATAAGTCGTAAATCTCATTATTTGTAAATTCTTAAATCCACCGAATCGATGGATTTACTAAACCCACACTGTAAATCCGTAAATCCAGGATTTACTGAGGACTAAGATTTGTTGAGATCGAGTTCAAAAACAGTTTGACAGGATTTATTGTAAATCCAACATAAATATGAGCATAAATATGATATCAAACAACCCCTAAGTTTGGATTAATTATTACGCGTGGAGACCGGATACAGAAAATTGTCAGATTTGTCTATGTGAATACAAACTACAATTTTATTGTTTACAAAGACAAATTTTAACGATTCTCTGTCCAATATCTACATATAATAATCTCTCTAAGTCCTAAGTTTGAAGTTTCCAAAAGGGAGTATACATATACGCTTCCCTATCCAAACGAGCTACCGTCAAACTCGGTTCAAGCTTCCAGCTACAGAGTCTTCACACAATCACACTAACGCAACTTCCATTCCATCTCATGGAACCTCCTCCAATTGTCAGCCACCGCCAGTAACCTGAGCCTCTTTGCCTGCTGCGGACCATAATAGAGGAATCGCTTGCAGTCGTTTCCTTTCAGATGATCGTAGTCGACCACCGCAACACGCTGTCGACCACAGAGAGGTCATCATCAATCTCCTTCACTACACATCCTCACTAGTCGCCGAACACTTCAACATGCACCGGCCACTGAAGCGACCTCTTCATCCACCAAGAGATGCTTTCAGCTGCTGGTTTATAGGGTTTTGAGGTATGTAATATATTAGGCATAAACATGATCCAGAGTTTGGCAAGGGATTTTTGACTTCAAATTTGAGAAGGATTTATGCCAAAAACTGATAGAGAGTGTGAATCAAATGATGATCAAAGTTGGGACTGACACAGCCCAGTAGTCAAATTTATTTTTTACTCAAAAGTTTAAGCTTGTAGGCGAGGATTAATCACTTGATTATTTTACATCAGTTTATTTTTAACTATCTAATGTGAAGGTCGACCCAAAGTCTCGTGACTTAACAATTTTCCCTTCGTATGAAAGCTCTTCACTCTGGTTATCTCTCTCTCTCTCTCTCTCTCTCTCTCTCTCTCTCTCTCAAATGGTATCATCAATTATGATGCATCAAGGGCCTACTCAATCATGTGGTGACATTTTGAGAGTCGTCCGCTTTGAACTCTGCACAACTATAGTGCAAAAAAAATTTATGCGACCCACAATAGCATAAATCACCCGATCCCAACAAAACAATCATCTCATATGCCACTTTGATACAATTATGTATTGGAGAGGAATAACAACCATCTGCTACTGTGATATTTCTTCAAATATGAATGCAAACAAATATTTTTCTTGCCTTCTTCTCGCAAAGATCTTCTCCTTTCTGAATCTAGAATTAACACAGTAAGAGAAAGTCATGATCTTTTCATTGCTCTCTCAAAACTTGAGTCTAAATCCCACCTGGAACTTTTTTGAAATTGCTACAATACTTCTTATGTTTCCTACAAAAATACCCGAACTTTGTTGTAGTAGTTGTTGCCCTTTCTTTGTTTTGATATGATTTGTTCTTCTTGTGAATCTTTCGTGACACGGGATGATAAGGGTAGCTAAAAAAAGGAATATATACACACAGATACAAACACGAGGATTTTCATAAATTTGATAATTGTAATTACCAATCATACAAGAAAGCTAAATCTTACACATCTCTCAAAATTAATTAATAATTCTCATGTTATTCCCTCCCATAAACAACTCAAATTAACTCTTGTTATATGATTTACAATAATGAGGATATTGTATGTCATATTAAGAGAACTCTAAATTTATCTTCATATCATCTGACAATCTCCCATTCGGAGAGATTAGTTTTTCATGAACTTGATTACTTGTCAATGGCTAAATATATATCCAAGCGACACCCCAAAAATATTGTTATAATAATGGGCAAGCACTATTCAATTTCAACTAGTTTGAATTGTATCTCATCTAAAAGCTATGAAAGACCTCCTCCGAACACTTATTGTACACCAAAATGATCCATCAATATCAAATGTGCAGCTGATACCAAATTTCATACCTATATTAAAAAATTTCATACCTCAAAAGTTATTGTGTCTTCTCTCTAAATGATTCACTTGTATGATTTGGTACCAGGGTTGACTACGCAATAACAAGCATTATCCACTTGAACATCTTCAAAGTATCTTTTCTTAACTTGTGCCTCCTTTTATTCTAAAAACTTTTCTATAATCTAGAGGGTAACTCTCCTTTGCTGCCACAAATTGCAATGATTCAGTAACGTTGTTGAATGCAATGAATAACCATTCACACAAATCAACTATATTTAGGGCTCGGTAGTCAACACAGAATCTTCCTTCTTCTTGAACAGTAAAACTGGGCTAGAAAAAGGACTCACACTCGACCTGATGATCCCCGCCTCCAACATTTCTCATGTTAGCTTCTCAATTTGGTCCTTCTGCTTTTGAGGGTAGCAGTACGGATGGACACTAATTGGTGACACCCCCAACCTTAGGGTGATAGCATGTTTCTGCTCCCATGATGGTGATAAGCATTGAGGTAGCTGAAAGACCTCACTGAACTACTGTACAAGTGGCTGCACTGAAAGGGGAATGTCCCCCTTTCTTCTTGTTTGATTCCTTCTAAAGCTCTATAGTTCCACAAGAAATTCTCCTTCCAACTCCTGTATGATTCATACCATGGTTTTGAGGGACACCATAGTTTTGGACAACCCTACATCTTCTCTGATCACCACCATTCTTCCCTTCACTATCAGCTACATCGTTTGTGCTCCCCAATTGACCTTGGTATTTCCCAAGGTTTGTAGCCAGCTCATCCCCTAGATGATATTAGTGCTCCCTATCTCCAATGGAAGAAATTTCTCTCACATGAACCCCTTGTATAGTCAGCACCACTCCCCTTACACACTCCTCTACCCGTCTCCACCTTCCCAGTGCCCATCATCACCCCATAACACCATGTGTCCACCAATTTGGGGTGAAATTGGTCTATGACCTAGTTAGAGATGAAATTGTGAGTAGCCCCACTGTCTATCAGTACCACCATCTCCCTGACTACTATTTCTTCATTCACCTCCATGGTGTGATTTGGAGTAAATCTAATAACTGAGTTAAAGGAGAGCTCTGCTATGTATAGATGCAGCTCTTCGTCCTCTATCACTTCCTCCCTATCCTATCCCTCCTCAGCTTTCTCGTCGTCACAGATGATGAGAACATGAAGAGTTTATTCCTTACACTTATGCCCCGGGGTATACCTCTCATCGTATTGGAAACACAATCCCTTCGCTTTCTTCTTATGCAGCTCCTTTTTAGTGAGCTTTTTGAAATTTTCCCTCCTTTGGGGCCTCTCGAAAACTACCAAATGTCGGCCCTTTTAATGCTAAAAATGTGGTGGTCATCCGATACGAGCTTCTTGGGCTACTGACCCTGGCCCCCGTTTGAGCCTTTTCATGAAGTTCCCCTCCAGCACAGTCTCCGACAGCCGATTTAGTTGACTCGCTAGGTACTTAAATCTCTTGCGATATTTTGCCACCGAGCCTTCTTGGGTCATGGCAAAGAACTGCTCATAGAAGTCCCCTCCCTTGTTGGTTTGAAAATGTTCCACTTAACACTCCTTGAACTGCCTCCAACTCCGTACAGGCCATCTCATGTCTTTCCATTGGTGCCACGCCAATGAATTCCCTTTCAAACATAGGCCAATTGTCGTCAATCTCTCATCCTCCGTCAACCCATCGTCGGTAAAATATCTCTTTACCTTGCAAATCCACTTGTGTGTATCCTCCCACTCAAAGATTGTCATCTTCAGCTTCTTCAACTTCGGATCTCCTTCATTTTTTCTAATTCCTCCGTAATTTTCCGCTCCCCTAGTGGGTGTGTAATAGCCTAAATGTTGACTCTGCCAAATATTTTTTTATGGAGTCAATATTAGTCCAAATCACAAACCGTCTTCGCCATAACATTTTTATTGTAATATTTTACTTGCAATATTTTTTTCGTAATTTTTGGGTTCTGATAAAAATTGTTTAGAAATTGTTACCTTTTGGTACAAGTGAGGATTTTGTATCCTTTTTACAAGATTTCACAAATATTTTTTAAATAGAATGATTTATTTTATGAATATTTTTGTATAATTTTTAAAGCCCAAAATGATTTATATGAACTTCATATTGAAATATTGATTAAATTAATTGTATAATATTAAATTATTATTTTATTCAAAATATCTCAATGCATTATCTTTTTAAATCTTTAAATACTTTTTTTTTTCTCTTCTTACATTCGCAACATAGAATGAATAAGAGAATATGAAAAATAAGTGAGGAGAGAGAAAAGAGAAGTCCGGATTTGGAGGTTGCAAAATGATTTTCGTTAGTCGACTTAGTTGGGAGAAGCACTCGTCTCGCTATAAGGAATCTTTACCCTATTTATGATTTCTAAAATTTTATGTTTTTGATATTTTTTTGATCAAATTTGTGTTTTGTTACAAAAAAATGAGAATAATTTCGTATTAATAAAATTTTCACCGTGTAATTTTTTATATGTTATATAGATTGAAATTAAGAACGTTTTGAGTATTTATTTTAGATTTTTTACCCGATGATTTTGTTGACCTCCATATAATATCCAAAGAAGAATAAAAATGAAATGTATACCTCCTCCAATCCATCGGGTCCATGAATATTGCCGGATATCCCGCATACCTCGTTCGATCGAAGAGATTCCGAAATCCAGCAAGAAATCCCGCTGCTACAGTCCTATCTCTGCGAGCGGCGCCGAATCCATCTCTTCTCCGTAATTTCTGCTCAAATCCCACAAAACTAGCCTCGATCGTCGCTCTTTGACGCCTTTAAAAGCCGAACGAATGGAGCCTTCAGGAAACGATCGCTCTTCCCTCGTCTCTCTCCATTCGCTGCTCTTCCACGCTCGGTTCCACTCACGATTCCATTCTCCGCTCTCTACTTCTCCCTCCGTAAGCTCCCGACCTCCTCCCGTCCGACCTCTTGCTTCTCCAATCCAGTGAGGAAGACAGAGAGAGAGAGAGAGAGAGAGGAGCTCTCTTGCATACCCGATCCCTCTGAAGCCGCAGACCTTCTCCTAGAGCTCTGGCCGAACCCAACCGACCCCATCCTGCCGAGCTCCTCTTGCCGACCGGCTCTCACCCGCCTCCCTCCTTCCTGTTCCGATCGGAAGCTACGACATTTTGAACGGAGACAAGAACGGGAGCTCGCGTGTAGTGAAGGTAACATTTTCCCTTCCACGCGCTTCTTCGGCCTGATCCCGTAAAAACTGAGAAGAGAGGGGGAGGGATTTGTTCATTTTTATTTATTTATTT
>NW_021319083.1:18363891-18391255 GCF_001605985.2 Dendrobium catenatum | reverse complement strand
ACGAAGCCCTCTGTTAGCTAAGGTGGATTTAAATTTGTCCCCTTAGACAAACATTCAACCCCGGTCTACAAGGTCTCCTTGGACGAAGCAACCCATGGCTGTCGACAAGGATCCTTCTGTCAGGTTGGGTCGACTACCTCCTCTGACTAAGTAGACCAGGGACCATGATGGCCCGGGATGACGGAACCATGGGATCTTGATCGGGCCCATCATCCATTCCCCCACCATCCGCTTTAAATAAAGGATGGTGAAATTTCTATCTTAAATATTAAATCTTTCCAAATATCCAAACTTCTCAAATTCACAAATTCAAATCCAGTTCTCAAAATTCAAACCCATGCTGCTATTATATGCCAGATAACACGTATTATACATATCTGATTGACGACTAGCCTTAATCGAAAGTTCTCTCTCGTGATCGGGAGGGGTAATTAACTATAGGGGCTTGCGCCTATAGGAAACCAGAACTCAGATCATAAAGTCCTCACCAAATGAGGGCAAAATCTCTGGGTAGTGTCTTATCTACAAACCCATATGCCTTCCAAAATTTACCTCGTAACTTATTCAGTTAAAACTCCCTCGCCGAAAGAAAAAAAAACGGCTGGGAGGCCGGGGCCGAATTTTCGGAGCCCACAGATTTTAAAAATACAATGATTTTTGTTTACTGAGAAATTTATTTTGATGTTTAAAAATAGTGATTTAGTTCAACTAAAAGTTTAGAATATTATTTTATACAATATTTAATAATTTGGTTAAATTCTAAAAATGTGAATTTTTGCTCAGTATGATTTTTATTGTCTATCATTAGGACATTTTGATATTTTTTGAATTATGCTTAATTATGTATTATTTTGCTGCAATATATTAGAAATGAATGTGAATATGTGATTAAGATTACTGTTATGACCGCGATAATAATGTGTGTGTAAAAGATAAGTAAATACTGGTTGATCCGTTTGTTGGAACTAATTGACATGTACATGAAGATCTTTATACCCTTTTTTATTCTATTCTTTTAAAATATTTCTTTGCCTTTATAATCTTTTGTACCTTCAAACTCCACAAACAATTCTCTTTATTTATGTACATATTATTGTAAACTTTCTAAAATTTTAATGAAAATCTTATTAATACATAAAAACATTTTATTTTACATAAATTTTGGTTTAATTTTATTTTGTTCTATTCATCTCTCTTAAGAATCTATCTTGAAAGATTTGTAGTTTTTCATCTTTCAAGTTTCATCATCTATCTCAGGTGATTATTTTTTTTTTAACTTAATCTACATCTACAACTATTAATATGAAGTATGTGATTTAATTATCTTTTGGAATCACCTCATGTTCATAGCTAAAAATTCCCTTGATGTTGGTAAAAGGACTTCAATGTAGCAAGCAAGAATATCATATTCATAAAATTAGCAAACTGTGACAGTTAGCTTGTTTTGCATCTGAAGAAAATACAAATGAGAAGATGAACTATACCTCAGGGATAAAAAATTTTCCTGTTAGAAGACAGAAGGCAGGCAAAATGCAGTAAGTAATCAAGGGAAGAGCAGTCCAAGCATGTATAGTCAAACTTATGTAGGATAATCGCTGCAGACACTTCATACCACCTCCATAGCCATACCAAATAGGACAATGCTTGCTGAGAAAAATCTCAACTGATCCCCGCGCCTGCTGAAGAACTAGATGAAGATAATCTGAAAGATCTGTTGGAATAGAACTCTTAAATGCTGTCCTTCTTGGCATGCAGTAAACAGATCGCCAACCATGGCAATGCATCTTGAAGACAGTGACCACATCCTCGGCTGCTGATCCATAAATCCAGCCCACCTGCACAAAAAAAAAAGGTATAACTAGTAAAAGAAGCAAGAAGTTGATTTTAATCATTTATCTAATTCATTTTAGAAATTGAAGATTTTTTTTCCTCGATCATCTTCTATGTGAAAATGAAATCATTATGTTTGAAGGTTTTATGTAGTTTAAGGCTTTGATTGGTATAGTTGTGCTGACAATATGCTTTTGTTTTGTTTTATGAAATAAAATTATTATATTCGCACGTAGATATACAAGTTGCTTTATAAGTTCATATGCTTATGAACATAGAAAAAGTATACATGCAATTCAATGCATACTATCTGCAACAACAACATCATGAAGCCTTTATCCCACTATGTGGTGTCGACTACATGAATCTTTTTTATCCATTGTGTATTAAGAGTCAAATTCTCATTTAAATGTAATAAACAAAGGTCATAATAATGTTTTTTTAGGTCTACCTCTACCTTTCTTAACATAAGCCGGATCTAAAATATCTACTCTCCTAATTGGGTCATCGGAAGGTTGACACTTTAAAATTATTTTCACAAAATTTAGTGGGAGAACACTGAACGAAATGAAGCATAAAACCATCCTTGTTGATTTGTTAAGTATATCTTACTAAATGATGGATTATAAAAATGTCGTCATTTTCTCTTTAGAATTTTCTATCTACAAAGAATCAAATGGGCCTCCTTTCCCCATGCGGTCTTGTCCTCATAACCACAACTTATAACTTGCAATGCTTCCTCCAAAGCTGAAGCATAACTATCGAACATTGAAATCGTAACATTTTCTGTAAGTGTGGAAGCTACAAATGCAGGTGAACGACCAAATTTCTTCTCAAGCCTGTCAAAAGGCACTAAGGAAGACATCTCTAGATCTTCACCTGCAAGTAAGTTAAACTTAGTATAATACTTTTCAAACTAATTAAAACAAGCTTTAAGTAATAGTCAGCAATCAAACCTTCAACTTCCTCTAGGATGGTCTCAAGTGAATGAACTTGCGCAGATATCTCCCTATTCTGCTTCAGGAATTTCTTATTTTCCTTATTTTTATGTCTTCTTTTACCTGTTATTCTAGCTGGACTGCAAAGAAAGCACCATTTTGTCCAAAAATTACATGAATTTCTCGGGTGCTTTTCTTTTATCGGAGCTTCAATTCCATACATAGCTTGCCTTCTGAAAACACATCCAGTGCCTAAATAGATTGGTCCTTGGATCCCATCAAGACCTTTCATGTTAATCTGTTCGTGAATGGAAGTGCTACATAGTAAATTATCAGCATATATATGATACTGAACTATCTAAAATCGTTTGCAAATATTTAATAACTTGTGGCATACATTGAAGAAAACTATACGATCCGAATAGCTGTCATTTTGATTATTCCCATCAAATTTGTATGGAAACTGCACGAAGCAAACCTTTCTTCCTGATGTGGGATCCATCATAAAGCACATGGCTTCTCTTAAAGCTTTACTGCTGTTTATATAATGTGTGCAATCCATATTCAAAATGAAAGGAGCATTTGATAATACTCCTGAAACACGTATCTGGAATTGGATTTATCGAAAAATAATCAGAAAGACTAACTCAGTCGGTGTAAATTCTTCTTGCAGAAACCTTAAAGAGGCGGGGGACTTGGAAAATACATCACCAGAGCATTCATGGCACCAGCCTTTTTATGGTGATTAAATCCTGGTCTCTTTTCAGGAGATACATAAACTAAACGTGGTAGCTTATCTCCATTTGCATCCAATGAATCGCCATGACCCTGAAATACCTGCTCAAGCATATGCATTACGAACATAAAAAAACAACTTTTGAAGGTAAGATTCAAATATCGTATTTATTAAAGTTATTTCATGGGAGAGAGTCTAATTTATTAGTACCCCTCTGAGAGCATGACATTAATGTTGTTAGTTTAGTGTGGAATCTGAATGTGTCGATCAATCGTGCTGTACTGCTGTTTTGGGCCTCAATTCTATCGGTTGAGCTTGCTGGGTCCTCCCCTTGTTTGAGTTTGGGTGCTTGGACCAAAGAATTTTTTCCCCGTACAACCGTACAACGCTATGGCGCTATGTACCTGAGCGTTGTGGCGTTGTATAGTTTGCTTTTTAGACAGACAGAGAGAGGAGCACTATGGTGCTCCAAATGTTGGCGCTGCGGCGTTATCAGGCAGACTGGAGAAGGAGAGTTGAGCGCTGTAGCTCTCCAAACTTGGCGCCGTGGCTCTGGGAGACGGGCTGATTGCTTTCTTTCTCGTTTTTATTAAGGATTGCATCACTTGGTGGTTTTTATATGTTTATCTTTGTTTGTTTGTAAAAGAATGGTACAATGGTAAAGAGAAATAAGGAGAGATATATATTATTTCTCCTAAATTTTCATAGTGAATTTTTGGGTGTAGTGTGGCGCTATGATTTTTTTCCAGTTTCAGGTTTTTCCACGTTAAATCCTAGTATACTTTCTTTTCGTTGCACTTTCTCTTTCTTGTTTGTGTTCATTGCGTGGTTTACTTCCCCAACAAAAATTAATAACCATGGATACTATTACATGCATTATACTTTTGGACTTTATTTATTTATCACATTTATATAAAATATCTAATAACATTAGAACTTAGATGCTTCCGTTTATGTAATAAATGTAATATTGTTGGATGTTTTATATAAATATTCAAATGATGTACAATATCATATGTTAAAGAAGATAAATGTTATGTTTATTTATTTGACATTTACAATATTTATAAGGGGTATTGTTGGGTGTTACAATAAATATATTGCGCACTAGCCACATTAGATTATCTAAAGAACAGAATTCATCACATGATCAAAATTTCTTGTCTTCGTTGGATAACTTTCGTATACAATAGTCTACACAAAATTAGATATTTCCTAAATATTGGGCGCAGTTAGTAGATATATATATAAAATCTGGAAAAGAATAGTGAGAAGTCGTAGAGTATATATTACAATATTTAAAGTTTAAAAGAGCAAACTTAAAATTTTAGAGCAATTTTGATTATGATATAGAAGACTTACATCACATGATCCATATATTTGTTGGCTCAATAATAGAGTCGTCACTCTTTGCTCGTCAGCATAATAATCTCCTTATGACTCTCAATCGTTATATCAATGATCAATAGAAGATAACACCAAACCCTTTTTAAAGGAAAGCCCGTCGGCCCACCATCATATACAGGTCAAGTCAATCTCCAACCAACGGTTCAACCAGTCTTCACTTGTCTTTCAGTAACAATAACAATAATTCAATCATATATTCACATTCGTATGCATATCAATAAGGTATTGCAATCAATAAATTCAATTTAGCTCATTGTAGAAAAACCCCTTAAAATATCGTATAGTAGACAGACGTAGTTTCAAAATGCACAGTTCCCGAAAATTATCAAATTACCAGAATTCGAATAAAATAACGTTTCAAAGCTTTACTTGTACTAAAGTAACATTTTTTAACAACCAGATAATTTTCTATTCTATAAAAGTCGCACATAACTCAAAATAACCGGTAGAAACTTTACAGAAAATATACAAATCGTGTAGAAATATCATATCAGAAACATAGTTGTGCAGTAAAACTTTCGTCAATACAAAATTATGCGCGTTTTTCGGTAACAGAAACACAAAACTGAGCACATAAATATCAAAACTCGAAATCTTCGAAATCAGAAATAGGATTCGGAGTCCTTACTGCGAGACAAACCAATCTTCCAACTGCGTCGTCGGACGAAAAGCGCTATGCCGCCTCCGAAATCAAGCTTTCCCTTCTCTTTCATTCTCTTTCTCTCTCCTGCTTTTTCTCTCTACTTAAAATATTTCCAAAATATCTCAAATCTGATACTTATCAAGCAGGATAGTCCAGGACGATGCCCAGATAGTCCCGGGGATGAACTCCTCTGGACACGGATCGTACAGACGAAAATTAATTCCAATTTGTTTTGTCCCTGGACGATGCTCTCTGTTCGGTTCGTCCCGACCCTTACAGGATCATCCAGACGAAATTGACAAATTCTTCATAATTTTCTTCAGTTCGTCCGGGACTAAAATCAGTTCGTCCGGACTAACAGCACTAAAAAAAATCAGCTTCAGAGAGGTTTTACATTATAAACATATTGTATAATAGCAACAATTTTAGGGTTTTAAATTTGATCTTATAATTTGAATTTAAAAGTTTGAAATTTAGAGTTTATCACCATAAACTTAAAACTGGTGGTGGGGGGAATAAAGATGAGCCCGATCAAGATCCCTTGGTTCCGTCGTCCCGGGCTGTCATGTTCCCTAGTCTACTTAGTCATAGGAGGTAGTCGACCCAACCTGACAGAATGCACCTTGTCGGCAGCCATGGGCTGCTTCGTCCAAGAATACCTTATAAACATGAGTTGGTGTTTGTCTAAGAGTATCTATCTGAATCTACCTTAGCTGACAGAGGGATTTATGCATATTAAATATACCCTATGATTCATAACTCAAGGATTTAACGCCTTTAGGGAACATACGGGCTTTGGTCGTAATCGTAATATAATGGTGCCATTTTGTGGCAAAACCACCTGATCAGAGGGCATGTGTCATGTCCCTGTTAGCAATAGACTATTTGAGGATGAATCGTCGTGATACACCCGACATGCATTTGCTTTTTGTGAGCTGAGGTTAATTTCAAATTTATCACCCCCGACAAACGGTTGCAGGAGGTGGCTGATTTTTAGTTTCAGTTTTAAGGTGATATATATTCGTTTCAGAGATTTAGACTTTTATTAGATTTGAGATTTGACCCCTCCGGTTGAGCTTTCCGATCAACACGGCCATCATCGGGGTGAAGTTTGAGGTCACTCGTATTTTTTGTAGGATTTTGGGAGGCATTTTGTTATTTCAAGTCATGTCAACTCCAGTCCTTTCAAGGAGGAGGATGAAACTTGAATATTTAGCCCGTGCAGCATTCTCGAATCATTAGATTTGAGACTTATATGTGACGATTGGAGCACATGCGGGTTGTAGCATTTGACCGTACGCAGCATTCTCGGTCATTGATGTTTTTAACTTTAATGCATTGACCGGAGCACATGTAGGATGAATTTAATTTAAGAGATCATATTTAATACATAAGGGGGTTTTAAAATATTTAAATATGATCCATTTAATCAAGTGAATTTATTTAGAAAAAATGCCCAAGATTTCATTTAAGGGCCTATGAGCCTTATGTCTGCTTGTACACATATTGCGGGTTCGGTGGCATTAATCTAAAATTTCTAGATCAACACGATCAAATGAGTGGTCTAGCGTATTTGAATAAAAAAAGACATTTCATAGCATTGATTTAACTTTTTGAATATACTTCCCCGTAACTATTGACTAAAGAATTTCATGTAGATTTGATGGACAATAAAATGACCCTTGCATATTTTACATATTCTTTGACCCATCTTTATATGTAGATTTCATATAGTTAAATGCGAATGTGTATTTTGGAGAACTATCCCTTTGGCTTCTAGAAGAAAATTTAAAACAAGGGAGAATATACATGTGATTAAGATTTTTCACACCACTAACCTCATGGTTGCCATTCCTTGTAAAGTAAGTTTATGAAAATCTCCAAATGAGCTTTCATTGCAAGTTCATCTTCTCCTTCTCATTACAACATTCAGTTAACAAGAGATTGTGATTATTAAAACCCATCTTTTTCTTATAACAGCTTGGGTTCATTTAAATTAGCATTAACTATCGTAAGGGTGTATTAATGCAAGGACTAATGCTTTTGCACTATTATATTTCAAGCATAAGCATTGTTACACCACCAAAAACCCATATGAAATAATGTTTTGGTAAATTATGTCTCTCAAATTCAAGCATAGTATGGTTCACAAAAGTATGCTGCAAAGATGTAGAGTGCTATTTTATAGTTGAAAATTTAACTTAAGTCTTTTAAATTCATCAATTTGAGCTCAGATCATTTTTTCCTTATTTTTAAATTGATTAAAAAAATCATAAAATTTCATTTTTTAATCAATTATGTGAGGGTCATTTAAGTATTTTTCAATCTTCACAAAATTTTAGCTAAGTCCAAAGTTTTCGAGTAAATTTTGGCAGCCTCCCGGCGTCCCCTCCCCTATGCCGGGAGGTAAGGGAGTGCTCGACTCGGCCGGATCAAATCGATGGCGAGGAGATTGGGAGAGAGAATCGATCCCATGAAGGTCTTCAAGTTTTCAATCCTTCGGTCGGATAAGCTCGACGACCGAGGGCTTCAGAGGACCGTATCACCGCGGGACTTCCTTCTAATTGCTCACACCTGTTTGAAAATTCATTTATCTTCCTTTTTTTATTAATTATTTGAATAAATTCTAATTGATCATTTCTCCAATTTTTCAAATAGCTAAGTCTTGAATTTTTGAGAAAAATCCGGCAGCCTCTAGGCGTCCCCTCCCCGATGTCGGGAGGTAAGAAGTGGCTCGACTCGGCCGGATCAAATCGACGGCGAGGATATTTGGGAGAGCGAATCGATCCCATAAAAGAGTCTTCAAGTCTTCAAGTGTGCGTGACCTGTTAATTAAATAATTTAATTTAATTTTAAAAATATTTGGTCCCCTCGAAAATCCTGCAGCCTTTCGACGCCCCTTCCCCTCGCGGGGAGGTTGGGGAGGGCACTGGCCCTTTGGCTGGATTCGGCCGGAGTGAATCAACGGCGAAGAGATTAGAAGAATAGTGTCTGCGCTCCCTTGGCTGGATAAACTCGACGGCCAAGGACTTCAGGGGACCGGATCAACCCAGGGACTTCCTTCAAGTCTCTAATTTGGCTTCGTACCCATTTTAAATCCCTCGCTTAAAAAAAAAAAATATATATATACTATAATATAAAATATTTATTATAATATACTATATTATTATACTATAACATAATATATGTTATAATATTATAATATAATATATATATAACAGAGAGGGAGGCCCGATCGGGCTAGGGCCGGCCACGCTCGGGAGTTTTGGCGTCGACGGAGGAGGCGTCGGATGGGCTCGTCGGCGGCGTGGTCGACGTCGGCGGTAGTCAGGCCGGCAGGATCGGTTGGGGTGATTTAGGGCACGGCTTGGCTTTGTTATCCGTTCCACTGGAGCAAGCAGATGGAGGTTCGACTCGGGAAGGACGAAGCGGAGGAAGGCGTCGGTCGGGCTGGCTTCAGGCTTATGAAAATGACTGGTTGGTTCCTGAGCAAAAAGGTGGAGGCAAGCGGTCAGCGTGGATGCAGGGACGTCGGGGTTTGATCGCTGGGCTTCGTTCGCCGAGGTAGGTTTCTGAAAAATCCTTCCTCTTTCCTGCTCTATTCTTCTATTGGATCTGAGAGCGTTGAGATACGAGAGCGGTTTCGTGAGATTTTATTATCGTAGAGGGAGCGACGGTTAGCCAACGCCATTGTGGGCGGTTTTGGGCGTGTATGTCGGTGGGGGAGTCGGTTTGTCCGATCTGGCGTGCAGCAGTTATAGTCACACAATGGCAGATATCTTGTAAACTATTTATGTAGGAATTTTTTTATTTAAAAGAATCATCTAAACTTCTATTTAAAAAAATACAGTTAAATTAAAACTCTTTCATATCTACGATACTAAAAATTTATCTCATTTGAGTTTAGATGGGCCCAAATTATACTAGAGAAGGTCAAACTATAATACTAATTGTAATAATAAATTGTCATAGGCATGTAAGCTATCATTCACTTTGGTCTAATCTTTCATATACCAAGTTAAATTAAACCACATGATTTTATCTTTTTTTTTTTATTTAATTTCCCTCAAAATCACCTATTCCATAAATTTGCTATACAAAAAGCTTAACTATGAAATTCAAGATAAACCAACCATTATATAGGTGTGTCATTATTTGACACGACCTGAAAATTCGACTCGAATCTGATCAAAAAAATTTGGGATAGGTTTACTCGTTTGTGAAAAAGGTCGTGTTCAGGATCAACAAACCGACTTGTTTCAAAATCAGGTAGGATTCGAGCTGACTCGAAAACCCGAAATGATCAAAAAAATCGGCATGTCACGTCTGCTACCCACCCAGCCCGTGTTGCCCAACGCGTTGAGTCGCTGTCACTTCGGACTTCACGTGCACGTCACCATCACGTCTTTTTGCGAGAGTCAAGATGTCGCTGTTACGCGCCGCACCACGCCCATTGCCGAAACAGGAAGTAACGACAGGAGGTGGAGCTCGCTATCTTCCTCATGAATCGGAGGTCGGACAGTTCGCCTCCTTCGACGACGTTCCTTCCTGTCGAATCGAAGTTCGGGACAGTTCACTGGAACTAGAAGTAGCGATAAGAGTTTGTTATCTTCCTCACTTTCGTGCGTTTCTTTAACCACAACCTATAAATCCATGTTGGTTGGGTCAACCCAAAAACCCGACGGGTCTAGTACGGGTTGAACAAACTGACCCGTTTGTAAAAAATTGGGTCTGGTTCTGATCAACCTAAATAAGATCGGTCAGTTTCGGGTTCGACCCGAACCCGACCCTACCCGTAATTGACATCACAAAGGTTATTTCATATTATTACAATAATCAGGTAATATACATTTCAATGGCTTTTTTCCTCTTTCAATGTGTGTTATTTTGTTCATTTATAAAGATGCAATTCATCAAGTTCAAACAAAATATTTATACTAAAAGCTAAATACATAAGTTATATAAAATAAATAATACAATAAATATAATTTAAATCATTATATTAAAGTTCTCATTTTTTTCAAACTCAACAACAACCATTTAATTCCAAACGCTAATGTCTAAACAAAGGGCTCATAAAGTATGAGCTTTTTGCCAACCTAAACCGTCGCATATAATACATGTCAAACAACCAAATCTCTATATCTTAAAACTTTGTAACTCCTAAAGTAGGCCGAAGAACATAATCTATTAGCGAAGCCATCCTCTTCTAGTCTTCTTATTAGTTTTATTATGCATTTATTCATTTATAACAAAAGAAAAAGATATATTTGCACACACTGAGTGATATACAAGACTTGAATATATTATAATTTTATCTTATTTTTGTATATTATGAGTTCTTTGATGAAATCCTATTCAAAATAAAATGTATGAAAGATTCTTTAATGATTATTATATGATTTTTTTTAAAAAATGAAATCACAAAATGGTGATTAGACTTTTATAGAGCGTACAACAACAACGACGACAACAAACAACATCAAGCCCTTTGTCCTACTAAGTGGGCTCGGCTACATGAATTATTTTTCTCCATTGTGTCATGTTAAAAATCAAATTCTCATTAAATCTAATAAAGAAAGACAATTTTAATATTTTTCATAACCATGTTTTTTAGGTCTACCTCTATCTTTTTTAATATAAATCAAATCTAATACATACATTTTTCTAACTAGGTCATCGAAGGCTTTCGTTTTATGTGATCAAACCATCCTAAGGCGAGTCTCTCTAATCTTATCTTCCACTGGAGCTATTCCAACCTTTTCACTTATATGCTCATTTCGTATCCTGTCTCTAAGGGTAAATCTATTCATCGGCCTGAGCATCCTCATAATATGCAACACTTTACTTAGTATTTATGCTTCTCTTTTAAGGCAAACATTATGCACCATAAAACATTGTTGATCTCACCACTATCTTATAGAAATTTTCCCTTGAGTTTGAGGAGGACTTTTCTATCACATAACAAGTCCGATGCATTTCCTCCACTTCAACCATCTAATTTGAATTCTATGATAAGATGAGTCTCACCATCATCTTAACACTGTCATTGTCAGGTCTCAAATCCTAGATGAGAAAAATGGAGGATTGCGTTAAGAGTCGACAGCCAGCGTAAAATTTATCGAATAATTTAATATATAATTCTTTAATACTTTTAATATATATCAATGGAGAAAAAAAAATTATGTAGCCAACTCCACATAGTTGGATCAAGACGTGATGTTATTTTTATTATTGTTTTTTTTGTACAATATATCTCAAAACAAATCTAACACCTTTCAAGCTGATTCAAATATAATTTATAGAAAATATCTTCTTGTGAAATATATATATATATAATATATATATATTATATATATATATTATATAAACCTAAAATTCAAAATAAACCTAAAATAAAAAAATAGAACCTAAAAACCTCTACAACTTACAAAAGAATGAGGTTTTGAAAAATGTTAACTCCAAGTAATCTGACATATAACAAAATTAATTTAAATGGCCAAATAATTTGATCTCGATCAATAATTTATATATTTCTATAATTGTAATTGACCCTAGACTTGTTTTCCCACATTTGTCCAATCTAATTAATTTTCAAAAATAAAAAAAAGTATTTCTTTTACACTGCATGTCTTTGTTAGCCAACCAAACAACCCCTTACGGTTTAAAAAGTGTAATCGAGGTGTGATTTGATTGCTGAGATTTTTTATTTTTAATTTAAAGATACTTTTTTCGTTAAAATAATTGGCACATTCAGAATGTGAAAAAATTTATATATATATTATTTTTAATTATATAATAAATTCCTCATATTTTAATCTTTTTTGGCTAAAATTTTCATGAAAAAGATTAAACATATAAATTTTTTTAATGAAATTATGTAAACCATTTAAATATTTTATATAAAAATTTTTTTCTTGAAAGCGTTGTCTGTAGAGCGCCGTAAGCGCTGTAAGTTCAGCACCAAGGTGCTCTAGATCCTCTCTGTGATTGACAACTCCAGCGCCATAGCGCTATAAGCATAGCACTATGTGATGTGGACCTATTTTGAGACGGAAGAGTCAATGTCAAGTGTTGCAGGTATAACACCACGACGCTGTGAGTTGATTGAGTTAGTTTTCTCTTTAATTTTTAGGATTTGTAACTAATTGGAATGTACTCCTTCGTATCTGCATTTTTAAAAACGGTGGACGTGAGTAATGAAGTGAGGAAGAGAGAGTGAAAAATCTTTAAAAATTTATCTCGTTTTTATGGTAGATTTTTGATGGGTTGTGGCTTTGTAATTTTTTTTAATTTTTTTAGTTTTTTCCCATTAAAAATCCTGATGTTCTTTCTCTGTTGTTTGTTTCCTTATTTATTTGATTCTCTGTTTACTCCCAACATTGCATTGTGCAAACGAGGAACACTAAATAGAAAGATGGGCATAAACTTAAGGTAGAGTAAATGCAACATAACTAAAAACTTATGGCATTCAATGTATTGCACAAGCGAACTATAGTTGGAGTGATGAACTCAATCACATTTATTACAACGATTAATAATATACATATAATTTGTTTTAAAATTTTGGATGTAGAAGACACTTCTGCAATGAAACAAATCAATGAATTCAATCTTATTCACAAGCCAGTTGAGATTAATCTTGATTTTTTTTCAAACTAAGTTTCATTGATTAATCAAGAAAAGTTTACATCAGTTGCTAAAATTAAGGTTTATTTTGGGACAGCTTTTTTTAATGCTTCCTAAAACAACTTTTTAATACAAAAATTTTTAATTTTTGTATTAAAAAAACTACTTTAGAAACAGTTAAAGAAAGCTATTCCCAAACGAAACCTAATTCTATGTTGATCATCCTCTCTCTCGCTACAGCCTAATCATGCTAATAGGGCAATGAATTATAATTTGAAACATAACAAGGTTTTTAAAAAAAAAAAAACTAAAAGCCATATTCTATCGTCTAAACTTCTACAATCTAGTCTAGTTAGAGTGATTGCACAGCAAAAATAAATGGTCAAATTGCATGAAATAAATCTCAATATTATAGCAATAAACTTAACAATTTACACTGCTATATGTATACATTTAATCAATGAAAATACATCACAAAATATAACACAGATAAACAACATAGAGTGAAAGAGAAAATTAACGAAGAGTAATAAGTATTTTGCAATGAAATATGAATTAAAAGCCTAATTAGACACAATATTCTGTAGCTATCATGGCCAGCACCAGCCTATCCGAGTCTCCCTTGATCAACATAATCAAGCAACTAAATATAATTTATGAACAAACTTTGCATCTAATCACAGTTCAAACCACAAACTTCTAACACAGGACCTTCTGATTTGGCCACAAATGGATTCAACCGAACCCACAACAGAGAACAAACAGAAGCTAGAAGGATTGACCAAACCACAATAATGGTGGGAACTCTATTTTGCTTTCTCATCATTCCCTCAAGGCAAGGGTAGAGATGAATTATGACCCACATTGCAAGGAAAACTTTGCCAAATAGAGGACCCCAGGAATCATAATTACCATTGATTGCATTTGAAATTCCAGAAACAATCCCGATTATATTTAGTATTTGATCTGGGAACATTTTAACCTATCTTATGCTTAGGGACTAGTTTATCTCCTTTAGTCTAGAGTCTTCTATTTGCTCCCTTAAATAGGTATAATGTATGGGTTTTGAGGCATTGAATGATATATACACCTATTGAAGCTTGAAAAGCTTTCTTCTTCTTCTTCCCTGGATTGGGAATTTTCAAATCCTTCTTGCAGGTATCGACTTCCGCCGATCCACTACATCAGTATTAGAAGTGTCATTGGAGGGATTAACAAAGTTGACCACTTGCTTCTCTTTTCTTTCGTCTCTCCTGTATATGATAGAAAAAGCTTTGCTTTAATGCCTACAATGATTTCGATGATACCGAGAAAAAGAGCAAAATGATGAGATGATGCGGTGCTGATCACCCATAATTGTTCGTTCCTCCACCAATCGTCGAGAGCTACTCTTCCCCAGTTCATCTCAAGAATGGAGGTGGAAATTATGGAGGCGAAGAGGGTCATCAGAATAATGCTTGAATATATGGTAACCTGCAGACAGATTTATCATGCATAAATTTCAGGCTTGAAGAAATTGGAAGATAAATTATAGGAGGATAATAGGGGAAAAGAGAAGAAGAGCCTACAGGATCATTTTCACAAAAGAGCACAAGATAACTTTTTGGGCAAATGTTTAGTCGACCATCAAAGAAAAAAAAATGTGTTGGGAAAAGCTATCTTAAAGTGTTGTTAGGTTGAGGACAGCACCTAAACACTTAAGAAACTAGCCTACAGTTCACTATATGCGTGCAGGAATGATGTGGACAGCAAACTACAGCATGACATAAAGTTGTCTAAGTGTTTAGGAAGGTTTCTAGAGTGTGGTCAGCACCTAAACACATTGAATTGCTCACAAAAAGGCACCAACAGCAGCAGGAAAAATCAGGACAGCAAACTAAACAATGGTCTAGGCCGTCTAGATGTTATAGGGATATCAGTAGGGTGAGGACAGCACCTAGACACGACTTTAAGCTCGCTAAATGGTGTATAAAAGTTGCTGTAACAGTGAGGACAGCAGCTTATATTAAGGGTGTAGTTGTCCTAAGCACTTAGAATCGTTATGGGTTTAATGGCAGCACTAAGACACTAGCTAGAGTTTCTTAAACTCCACTAAATTCGTGCAGGAAATGCAGGGACAGCAATGAAAACAGTGAATAAAATTATATATATGCGATGATATGCATGCAAAATTTAAGGTTTAATGCAAGGCTAGACCCTAGGATGTTTTTCTAGTACATGACATGCATGCCTACCATGCTCTGATACCAAGATGATGTTAAACATATATGCAAAGATGATTAACTTTGAGAGTTTGCACGCTTAAGTGTTAGAAGCTCACAATGAATTTTCTAACGACAAAAGAAAACACTAAGAGCGATAAAACAAGCTTAGGTTAAATTACATGCATAGAAGTTAAGATCGTAAAGCAATCAATTAATCGAACATTGCGTACATGAATGATTTTCCACGTAAATCTCTAAACTAACAATGAGATTAGGCACTATGCATGAGTCCCTCACTCAACTCTCTAGTTCTCTAAGCTTTAGCGGTGAAGAGCTTGACATGAACTTTGTGAATCAAAGTATAACCATGTTGGAGAAGTAAACTAAGAAGATAAAAGAGTTTGGAGTAGAGTATACCCAAAGTAGAAGAGTTACTATGCTCCAGTGTGATCGTTTAAATGTGTGAGCAATAGTGGACAGTAACTCTAACTCACTAGTGGCCTTTGGACAGTATTGGCAGTTTCTGGGTGGAGGGCAGCCAACTAGCATATTATGGAATCTGTAGACAGCAACCTGTAGGCTCAGGATAGCAGTTATCAAGGCTTCTATCCCTGGGATAGCTTACGGAACCAATCCAGGAATCTGGACAGCAAGCTGGAGGACTTGGGAATGGCAGAACTGCTGTTTCTGCTGCTGTAGTTCCTCTGGACAGCAGCTTCCTATGTTCTGAGTCCCATGGCAGCACTTGGAATTTGTCCAGAATTCTGGACAGCACGTTGGAGAGGAGAAATTCAGGATTTGCCACCTTCTAGATGCACAAAAAGCTGGGGAAATGTGGTGGGGAGTTTGTGGGCAGCTATGGGAATAATGTTAGAATTTAATTACTTGCTTATGTGGCACGTGTAGTTAAATTCAGATTAAGTGAAAGTGGCCGGATGAATTTGAATTTGAATTCAAATTCAAATTGAGAGAATTAAAGTGGAAGAGAAATTGGGGGAGAGGGGAGCCGGCATGGGGAGGTGATTAAGGAGTCTTAATTGGGATCATTAATGAAAGCGGAGAGAGAGAGGGAAATTAATAAAAAATTGAAATTAATTTCAGATTTTAAGTGGATTTGACGGGTTTTAATTTGAATTTTGAATTCAAATTAAAGTGGGAGGGAGCCTTAATAGGAAGCAATGAGATTGAGCCCATTAATGGGTAGGCCGGCGGTATGAAGAGGAGGGAGGGAGTTGTGGGGAGAGTTTTATGAATTTCCAAAACAACACATGTGAATTAGGAAAGATGTCATGAAATCCAATTTAATTTAAATTTCAAATAGACTTGGATTTATGCACTTTCCTAATTAAGATTCGCAAATAAGGAAAGTTTTTGAAATTTGAATTTCAAATTTCAAATTTCAAATTGAGATAAATACTTTCCTTTTCTATTGGAGCCCATTTAGGAATGGAGTTATGATAATTGAAATCATCATAATGGAAGGGTTTAATGGGTGGGCCGGCAGTGGAGCTTGAAGGAAGCCGGCGGATATGAGATCTTGGCCGGCAGTGGGGATGGGTAAGGATTTAGCATCAAAGGATTTGAGGATGGCGTTAAGGTGGCCGGTGGGTTGGGTAGAGAGGTATGTGGCCGGCGGTTTTGAGGTGGTGGCTAGTTAGGAAAAATGAAGGGTGGTGGTGTGGGAGTAAGCCGACGGTGGTAGGGGAAGAGGGAAGGGTAAGATGATGAATAAGATAAAAAGACCAAGAACTCACAAAGAGATCGTAAAACCGCGAACCTAGGACTCTTCCAAAGGTTGACGGGTATTGCTTTCATCCACTTAGGGTCTCTCCTCCCATGAACTCACTAAGAGATCAATCTCCTCTCTTGAACTCACTAAGAGATCAGAGAAGTAGAAAAATTTTTCATTAACAATTCATCATCCTTACATGAAGAGGGGAAGGCTTTAAGTAGCCAACGAAATAAAGAAAATAAAAAGACACAATTGCCCCTAAGGCAACACATGACGGGGCCCTTAAGCAAGGGCATAAATGGAAAGAAATACAATAGACTCATAAAACATAAAAGAAAATACATCAAATACAATAATAATCAAAAGTAGATCGAGACTGTAGATCATTGATCTTCTGATGTCCTCATCATAAAGACTACATCTATTATACGATCATGACCAAAGCCATAATAGCCTCAACTTAAGCTTCATTTGGGACGGCAACTTTTTTACCGTTTCTTAAAGTAACTTTTTAATACAAAAGTATTGTACTAGAAAGCTACTTTAAGAAGCATTAAGGCTTAGTTTGGGATGACTTTCTTACTGCTTCTTAAAATAAATTTTTAAGAAAAAAAATTTTTTTAAGAAAAAAATTTAATTTTTGTGCTAGAAAGTTGCTTTAAGAAGCAATAAGAAAATCATCCGTCCCAAATGATCGTCCGTCCCAAATGAAGCCTTAAGCTAATGCAAGGGAAGACAAAAAAAAAAGCTAAGAAAGCCATCTCAAACGAAGCCTAAGAAAGCCATCCCATGAAGCCATAAGCTAATGCAGGGGAAGGTTTTATGAATCCTCCTCCATAATAGTAACTCCATTTTATACATGTTTTTTATGTTGTATATTTTTTATTTAAATCTTGTTACATTAATTCTATCTATTCCTTTTATTAATGCATATTATTTCCTCTATTTAAAAGCCCCATATATTTAAATATATTTTTCTCTATCTTACCACATACTAATTTTTATTTGAGATAAACATAATAAAGAGTACTGATGAACACGAAAATATGAGAACAAAAATAATAAAAAGAGAGATAAACATAAGAAAGTATGATGAGAGATTTATATCATTTGATAATATTTTGATTATATTTATGTTCACACAAAAAATATTTATCTTTAATTATACAAAAATATTCAAATATTTACGCATTCAAATATTTTTCTCATTTTGACATCTTTCTAGTTTTCACCATCTGCTCACTGTATCTCTTCCTCTTATCTCTTATATGAAAAAGCTTACAAAGCCCATACATCAACTAAATGGTCTCAAAAAGGAAAGGAAAAAAAAAGAAAAGGAAAGCCCATATATATATATATATATATATAGGGCATGATGAGTCCAACCCACTAGGATGCAACGAACACAAATAAGAAAAAGTAGGCAATGAAAAAAATACACTAGTATTTAATGCGTGAAAACCCAAAATCAGGAAAAAATTAGGAATCCACATCACACTAAGAAATCCACTAAGAAAATTAGGAGAATTTGTATAGATCTCTTTCTCTCTCATTCACTCCTTCTCTCTCTTCTCTTCACACACATGTTCTATGTAGAATTGACAAAGAAATATACATAAAACCACCCCAACGGACACATCCCTTCAATTAAACTTGAAAAACAAGAAAGAAAACTATCCAACCGTACTCGTAGTACCGAGATGCTAGGGCTTGAAGCACTGCAGTGTTTTACTCTTTGTCCCCAACTTGACTAGCAACGTTGGGATTTGGAGCGTCGTGGTACTTCGCTCTCTGTCTTCAATCAGATGTGGTGCTCAAGTATACAACGTCACAATGTTGTACAATTGTATGAAAAAAAAAAGTTAAAAGTTTTTTTGGGACAAGTCCCCCAAACCCAAGCAAGGGAGGCCCCATTGCAAACCACAGATAAACCCGACTGGTAATACTAAGGTTTAAGATAATCATTCAACCCGGTTGATTGACACAATTATATTTTACACAAAACTAGAAGTCAAGTCCACAAAGGGGCTGTGTGGCAATAAATAGGATTTAACTTTAGTGGGATTTAGAAAATTCTGCAAGTCCGAATTTAGTAAATCTTGAAGGTGTTAAATCCTTCAAACTATTTAGTATGATATATGTTAAATCCTGAAAAACTGTTTGGCAACATAATCAAGGATTTAAGGAGGTTGGTTCATTTATAAATTAAATTAAATGTATTTTAATTTTAATTTGCATGTTAAATATGACTTACTTATTAACTTTAATTTTAATTATCTTTAATAAGTTGTAATGATAAATAATATAATGCAGGTAATTTAATTATTACAAATTATCAAATTAGTTATTTAAGTGTTAATTATCAAATTAATTATCATATTACTCATCATCTAATAATATTTTTAAACCCTAATTAATTTGTTAATTATTGTTGAAATTAGAAATTATTTAACAAATACTCATATTAATGATTTAAGAATTATTTAATTAGTTTTAATTATTAATTATATTATTAATTATCTCATTGATCACTTAAATATTCAAATTCTAATTAATTATTATTTACAATATTAGGTATATAATTAACTATTTTTTTTAAATTATATAAATTAAACTAATTAAATGACTAATTATACTACTAATCAATTAGTTAAGCTAAATTAGATTACTCAATTATATAGCTAATTATTTGATTAATATAATTAATTATTAATATTTAAAAAACCAATTATACTACTAATGAATTATTTAATTATTTAAAATTATATAAATTAAACTAATTATGTAATTATTATTTAGTAATAATGCTAACTTTGATTAATTTTTAATTAAATGTTTAGGGTTTGCTTAATTTTAAACTTATTCCAGTTTTCCCTCGTTGTCATTTTTTCGTGGCCGCTTCAGCTTTGCGTGATGCACAATGGGAGCTTGCTCGCTGCTTCGCCTCCTTCAAATGCCTCAAATAGGAAGTCACGAAGTAAGCCCGCTCGCTGCTTAGGTAACATTTGCCTCCTTCATTCATAACGGGAGCTAGCTCGCTTGCAATCTCATAAGTCGTAGATCTCATTATTCGTAAATTCTAAAATCCTTCGAATCGAGGGATTTACTAAACCCACACCGTAAATCAGTAAATCCAGGATTTACCGAGGAATAGGATTTACGGAGAGTTCAAAAACTGTTTGATAGGATTTATTGTAAATCCGACATAAATATGAGCGTAAATACGATATCAAACAACCCCTAAGTTTGGATTAATTATTACGTGTGGAGACCAGATACAGAAAATTGTCACTGTGAATACAAACTGCAATTTTACTGTTTACAAAAACAAATTTTAACGATTCTATATGTCCAATATCTACATGTAATAATTTCTCTTAAGTCCTAAGTTTCCAAAAGGAGTATATATATACGCCTCCCTATTCAAATGAGCTACCGTCAAACTCGGTTCAAGCTTCCAGCTATAGAGTCTTCACACAATCACACTAACGCAACTTCCATTCCATCTCATGGAACCTCCTCCAATTGTCTGCCATCGCCAGTTACCTGAGCCTCTCTGCCTGGTGCGAACCATAATAGAGCAACCGCTTGCAGTCGTTTCCTTTCAGAAGATCGTAGTCGACCACCGCAAAACGTTGTCGACCACAGAGAGGTCGTCGTCAATCTCCTTTACTACACATCCTCACTAGTCGCCGAACACTTCAACATGCACCGGCCACTGAAGCGACCTCTTCATCCACCAAGAGATGCTTTCAGCTGCTGGTTTATAGGGTTTTGAGGTATGTAATATATTAGACATAAACCTGGTCCAGACATTTTGACTTCAAATTTAAAAAGGATTTATGCCAAAAATTGATACAGAGTGTGAATCAAATGATGATCAAAGTTGGGACTAACACAGCCCAATAGTCAAACTTATTTTTTACTCAAAAGTTTAAGCTTATAGGCGAGGAGGATCTATGATGCACGGACACGGTGACACGGACACGACACGACACGGACACGGGACACGGCAATTTTTAAAAATATAGGACACGGGTGCGGTGTGGACAAGGCATAATATTTTTTTAATATAAGATATAATAATTTTTAAAAATATAAGACACAGACACAGCTTAGACAGATGGCTCTTTTGAACCTTAACCTAATCCACACCTGCTAGTAGCAGAGCTCATTTTGCTAACAAACCAATCATACATATGAGTACACCAAATTAAATTGATATGAAGTGAAATCAAAATATCCCAATAATAAGACAACATGAATACATTAATATACCAGTCTGCCGGGGGTCCAAGGGGGCGCTGCCCCCTGGTGGGGTTCGACCTGCCAGGAGTTCGTAAGTTGTTTGTATGGGAAGATACCGAGTGATATTGAGCATGTACCTAGCAGTATCGAGCATGTACCTAGCAGTACCGAGCATGTACCAAGCGGTACCGAGCATGTACTGAGCGGTACCGAGCATGTACTGAGCGGTACCGAGCATGTACTGAGCAATACCGAGCATGTACTGAGCGGTACTGAGCGGTACCGAGCATGTACTGAGCGGTACCGAGCATGTATTGAGCAGTACCGAGCAATATCGAGTAATACCGAGCATGTACTGAGCAGTACCGAGCATATATTGAGCAACACCGAGCATATACTGAGCAATATCGAGCATGTACTAAGCGGTACCGAGCATGTACTTAGCGGTACCGAGCATGTACCTAGCGATACCTCTTTTAATAACCGGACACGCATGTACGATTTTAATTTTAATTTTTTTAATTGCGACACTCCAATGCCGTGTCGGACACGTGTCCATGCCGTGTCCGACGCGTGTCCGTGTCCGACACGTGTCCGACACTGCATACCCTCTCTAAGTGCCGTGTCGGTGCATCATAGGCGAGGATTAATCACTTAATCACTTAATTATTTTACATCAGCTTATTTTTTAACTATCTAATGTGAAGATCGACCCAAAGTCTCGTTACTTAATAATTTTCCCTTCGTATGAAAGCTCTTCACTCTGGTTATCACTCACTCTCTCTCTCTCTCTCACACACACACTCTCTCTCTCTCTCTCAAATGGTATCATCAATTATGATGCATCAAGGGCCTACTCAATCATGTGATGACACCTTGAGAGTCGTCCGCTTTTGAACTCTGCTCAACTATAGTGCATAAAAAATTTATGCGACCCAAAATAGCATAAATCACCCGATCCCAGCAAAACAATCATCTCATATGCCACTTTGATACAATTATGTATTGGAGAGGAATAACAACCATCTGCTGCTGTGACATTTCTTCAAATATGAATGCAAACAAATCTTTTTCTTGCCTTCTTCTCGCAAAGATCCTCTCCTTTCTGAATCTAGAATCAACACAGTAAGAGAAAGCCATGATCTTTTCATTGCTCTCTCAAAACTTGAGACTAAATCCCACCTGGAACTTTTTTTAAATTGCTACAATACTTCTTATGTTTCTTACAAAAATACCCGAACTTTGTTGTAGTAGTTGTTGCCCTTTCTTTGTTTTGATATGATTTGCTCTTCTTGTGAATCTTTCGTGACACGGGATGTTAAGGGCAGCTCAAAAAAGAAATTTATACACACAGATACAAACATGAGGATTTTCATAAATTTGGTAACTCTAATTACCAATCATACAAGAAAGCTAAATCTGACACATCTCTCAAAATTAATTAATAATTCTCATGTTATTCCCTCCCATAAACAACTCAAATTAACTCTTGTTATTTGATTTACAATAATGAGGATATTGTATGTCATATTAAGAGAACTCTAAATTTATCTTCATATCATCTGACAATCTCCCATTTGGAGAGATTAGTTTTTCATGAACTTGATTACTTGTCAATGGATAAATATATATCCATGCGGCACCCCAAAAATATTGTTATAATAATGGGCAAGCATTATTCAATTTCAACTAGTTTGAATTGTATATCATCTAAAAGCTATGAAAGACCTCCTCCGAACACTTATTGTACACCAAAATGGTCCATCAATATCAAATGTGCAGCTGCTACCAAATTTCATACCTCAAAAGTTATTGTCTCTTCTTTCTAAATGATTCACTTGTATGATTTGGCACCAGGGTTGACTACGCAATAACAAGCATTATTCGCTTGATCATCGTCATTGTATCTTTTCTTAACTTGTGCCTCCTTTTATTCTAAAAACCTATAATCTAGAAGGTAACTCTTCTATGCTGCCACAAATTGCAATGATTCAGTAATGTTGTTGAATGCAATGAATAACCATTCACACAAATCAACTATATTTAGGGCTCGGTAGTCAATACAGAATCTTCCTTCTTCTTGAACAGTAAAATTGGGCTAGAAAAAGGACTCACACTCGGCCTGATGATCCCCGCCTCCAACATTTCTCATATTAGCTTCTCAATTTGGTCCTTCTGCATTTGAGGGTAGCAGTACGGATGGACACTAATTGGTGACACCCCCAACCTTAGGGTGATAACATGCTTCTGCTCCCGTGGTGGTGATAAGCATTGAGGTAGCTGAAAGGCCTCACTGAACTGCTGTATAAGTGGCTGCACTGAAAGGGGAATGTCCCTCTTTCTTCTAGTTTGATTCCTTCTAAGCTCTACAGTTCCACTAGAAATTCTCCTTCCACCTCCTGTATGGTTCTTACCATGGTTTTGAGGGACACCATAGTTTTGGACAACCCTACATCTTCTCTGATCACCACCATTCTTCCCTTCATTATCAGCTACATCATTAGTGCTCCCCAATTAACCTTGGTATCTCCCAAGGTTTGTAGCCACCTCATCCCCAAGATGATATTAGTGCTCCCTAGCTCCAATGGAAGAAATTTCTCTCACATGAACCCCTTGTATAGTCAGTACCACTCCCATACACACTCCTCTACCCGTCTCCACCTTCCCAGTGCCCATCATCACCCCCAATTGGTTAGAGATGAAATTGTGAGTAGCCCCACTGTCTATCAGTACCACCATCTCCCTGTCTACTATTTCTTCCTTCACCTTCATGGTGTGATTTGGAGTAAATCTCATAACTAAGTTCAAGGAGAGCTCTGTTATGTATAGATGCAGCTCCTCCTCCTCTATCACTTCCTCCCTATCCTCTCCCTCCTCAGCTTCCTCAATATCACAGATGATGAGAACATGAAGAGTTTGTTCCTTACACTTATGCCCCAGGGTATACCTCTCATTGTATTGGAAACACAATCCCTTCACTTTCTTCTTATGCAGCTCCTTTTCAGTGAGCTTTTTGAAATTTTCCCTCCTATGGGCTTCTCCTTTGGGGCCTCTTGAGAACTACCAAATGTCCCTTTTAATGCTAAAAATGTGGTGGTCATCCGATACGAGCTTCTTGAGCTACTGGCCCTGGCCCCCCTCTCAGGTGCCTATGGTCCTCTACTAATTGTGCTAACTCCATATTTATGGTTTGAGCTAGGCCTGTCAAAACCGGGTCATGGGTCGGGTTCGGGTTCAACCCGAAACTGACCCGGGTTCATACGGGTCAACCCGAACCCGACCCGTTTTTGGAAACGGGTCAGTTTGCTGGACCCGAACCCGACCTGCTTCGGGTCCGGGTCAACCCGACCCGACCCGTTTGACTCGATAAAAATTAAAATTAGTATTTTGTATTTAATTACAAATAAAAATATGTACCCTTCAATTAATTGTTAAACAAATTTTTAAAATGTACAACAAAACATATCATTTAAAAATTATAAATCAATAAATTAAAAAAAAATTACATATCTTTAACAAAAAAATTACATATAATAATTATCATTTACAAATTAGAAATCAACAAAATGACCGCGTCGTCACTTTTCCCTTGCTCAACCAATAAGCACGGCTCAACTTCAAGTCTTCAGGCACATGACCCCGTCGACCTATATTCAGTATTCACAGAACAAGGAAGAACTGCATTCTGCGAAATAAACAAGTTAGATGTGATGCTCATTGCTCAGATTAAACCTTCCAAATCTTTAATCACCTTATGAGGTGTATGTTCAATCAACATTAGCATATTACCATCCAAGGAGACGAATTGTATTTTGCATTAAGTTAGTATCTATTCATTTATATATGTAGTATCTACTCATTTGATTTGAATACAAAATTACAAATGTCAATCCTGGTTGTAATAGCATTTTTTCTGAAATTATTCCCACTATAATTTGAGAAGGTTGATCATCATCGCATCATCACTTCAAAACAACTACAAATAATATTTAATGCTTGATTAGTTGATCAAATATTCAAATGAATCATAAGAAGCAGTAGGATACACGAAACACGGAAACAACACATCAAAATATCAGAAAGAACCAGCACAAAACTGAAGCAGGTGGTAAACAGAAGTACAAAACTTTACACTTTTCCTGTTTTCTAGCACAGGCTGCACAGCACAGAATATTAAAGTTCAGCAAAACAGCCCAAAAAAAAACAACAGGTAACCCGGCCGAAATGCTAATGTTCTGGATCGTGTACAGAAATGCATATAGCACAACCAAATAAATTTTTGACAGGAATGAACACAGCACTACAACAGCATGTAACCTGAAACCAAAATACCAAACACACTTACAGAAATACAACATTAAAGAAATAACTGTCTTTCAAGTTCAACATTAAACCAAAGTACCAAACAACCGAATAAATTTTTCATATACCAGAACTTTCCCCGGCATTTGTCTCAAGTTCATTTACTTTTAAAGTAAGGACATCTTCAGTCACAGCTTCAAGTTCAGGATCATGTATAACTGCAACAAACCAACAAATAATAATATGTTTTTAATAATTCAGCTCTTAATTACTAAAGAAAGTGCAATTTTATAAGTAAAAGTTTAGGAAAATTGCACCCTTATCCCCGTATAGCCAATCCTTGACACAGACCAAAGCCTCAACGATATCATGTTTTAGTGCACTCCGATATTGATCGAGGATTCGCCCACTATTACTAAAATCACTTTCAGAGGCAACAATTGATATGAGAATACACAAAATATCACGTGCAATTGCAGAAACCTCAGGAAATCTATATTGGTTGGCTTTCCAAAAATGTAAGATATATAGCTCAATTTTTCTATCTATTTTTTGTTCATCAAGATACATCTCCAATTCGGATTTTTTTGGCATTTCTACCTCCTCCTCAAAAGAATCAAAATCCTGTTTTGGAAAGTAAGAATTGAGCATTGGTACAAATAAGTTAAGCCTCAAAGGAATTACACATTGTTAATTAAAAAAAGTTATATCTACAGAAATTGAGAGTTTTTATCGGGCAAGTCATGCATATTATGCAAGCAGTAAATAAATCATGAAATTCAGCATTGTCAAACTTTTGATCAATCATAGAAATAGATGCACTAGAACCAGTTTGCAATATGAGCTGTCCTATATCACGTAAATCTCTTTTCTTACAATTTTGCAAGTATCTCCTTAAGTTACCAGTGCCATTTTTACTATCACATAAGTATTGAGCACCACATCTTTTACATTTACACCTTTGTTTACCATCTGTAGGATTAGGTAACATCTCAAAATGACCCCAAACCTTAAAAGTCATCATTCTACACTTCTTAATTACGACTGAACCATCATCACGTGCATCATCAGATGCATCTAAACCCTCTACCACATTGTCTTCAATGCGAACTTCATCATTTTCTTGAATATAATTTTCAGAAAGAGTGTTTGAATCCTCCATTTATTGCAAAAATAATATCTAATTATACAAATGAAAAATGATAATTTACCTTACAAAAATATCCAACACACAAATACAAAATAAGTGAAATTCAGAATGGGTTGTAATAGCATATAACACTTCCAACAGGCAACAGGCAACAACCAACAGGAAACAAAGAATTCCAAATTTCCAATAGTCAATACTCAATACACTGAGTCACTGATATACTAATAAAGTAAATAAGTAATAAGTGAAAACAGCCACAACTCACAAGGCCGATAACAGCCACAAGGCAGACAACCCACAGGCAGTAGCCAACTGCTAACAAAAAAGTCAAGCCAATTGCTAATAGATATTGCCAATTTCAAAAACCCACAGGCAGCAGGCCATTTTTAAAAACCTAAGCCGAATTTCAACAAAAATCTGTTTATGTCTTTATGATTTCACAATAAAGTAATAAACTAATTAAACTAAACAGTTAAAACTTAAAAGCACAAAATGTGAAGCCCTAATTGGTATTTCAAAGCCACAGGCCCACAACAACTTCAAAT